>NC_084462.1:123088967-123402520 GCF_027409185.1 Cynocephalus volans | reverse complement strand
AGGGTAAGTATATCTACCATACTCTATAACCATAGCTTTTTTACAAGTAAAAGGAACCACACTATCATATTTGGGTTCACTTAAAATTGTGAACTACACATTAATTGACTTTATCTGGCCAAAGAATAAATTATGTAAATATTCACAAAAAGCATAGCTTAAATATATTTTAGCATTCCCAATCAAAAACGATTCCATGTGTAAATCTTTTTCCAACATGTAATCATATAATCAATTCTGTACTAACAAAAAAGAATGTAATGCCAATAACAATTTTAGTTAGTGAAATATACCAATTCATTTAACTTTTAACAATGCAGAACCAAAATTACTTCCAAATGTTTTCTACACGGTATACTGGCCAGCCGCAAAAAAAAAAAAAAGTGTTCTAGATGGTACAGAATAACATGTCTAAGTATAAGGCACAAAAAATCAGAGTAAGCTACCAATATTAAAGATAAATTACAAAAGATATATATATATATAAACAAACTGATGGCAAATGATTACAGGCTTTTGAAAAGCTTACACCCAAAGGTTAGGTAAAAGTGTAATTTCAATGAATGATCATACTATATTCTAAAACGCTGTATTAAAATATTGAATAATTATAATATGCAGAGCATTTTGTTAGGTGCAGGTATTAAGGAGAAAGAAATAGTCCCTATCTTATGGAGCTCAAATCTTGTGGTAAGAATATGAATGACCACAGTAAAAAACAGGATACTTGCCATGAGATACATAAAAACAAAGTACTACTTGAGTTCAAAGGAAGAAAAGATTAAATCTCATAGGATGGAGCAAAGATATGCTTAATGGAGAAAGTAATATCTGAAATTATAACAGTAGAGAAAATAGAAACAAACTAAAGTTTTATCAAATGAGAAAGGTTCTCCTAAATTATGAAACATTCATAAAACTCTATGATATATTAAGTTAAAAAAAGCAGGTTATAAACATTTAGTAAGATATAATATATTCAATTCCTTTTTTAAAACATATGCTTTAATGTCTAAATGCATTAAAAAGTATGGCATAAATGAAAGTGATATTGATGATTACTTCTTTGTACCTCTCTATATGGTCTGAACTTTTAATAAGTATGTATAATTTTTATAAAATCTGAAAAATATCTTTTCAGTAAGACAGAAAGGGCATATTTTCTGCATGTTTTAATTTAAAGTCAATGCCATATTTACTAAACAAGAAACTCAATGAACAGTAACAGAAAAAGTACAAGACAGAATCTGAAAGATGAGAATTTTGATCTCTACCCTTCACTCCCTAATTACCTGACATTTGGCTGGGATTATAATGCCTATGTTACAGCGTTATCAAGTAAATTAAATGAGTAATATATGTAAAATGCCTTTAAGTACAGTGGCTATAATGTAAGAGACTTTAATAAACATCCTCTTCATCTTTAAAAAATAATCTACATGTAAGTATTTAGAAAGTGGTGAGGAGGGATGAAGAAGACTAAATTCATTTCCAAGCCCAGCTTAATTCAGTAACAAATCTTTATGTGAACCCTCAATATCAATGAAGCACACAGAATCTTAGAATTGGGAAGGACCTTGACATTCAACATACTTAATCTCTCACCATATGCTGGAATCTCCATTCCAACATGTCTAAGAAACATCTACCAAGCTTCAGTATAACAACAATGATAACAACAGTTAACATTTACTGAGTGCTTATCATGTGTCAGGCACTTGGCAAAAACCTACATGAATCATCTCATTTAATCATCGCAATAACCCTATGAAATAGGTACTACTGACATCTCTATCTTATAAATAAGGAAACTGGTAGTAAGTGATGGAGCCAGATACAACCAAGACAGGCTAACTCCAGACCCTATGTATTCATCCACTGTGCAAGCTGTCTCCCCTTGAAGTCTCCTAGTGACAGGCACCACACAGGCTGGCCATTACGACAGTCCTACATGTTAGAGAGGTCTTTCCTATAATTAGTCAAAATCTGCATTCTTACCACTTCCTCATACAGTTCCTCTGGGGCAAAGACATATTATTTCTCACGATGGCCCTTTTCTTAATGTATACCAAGTAATTCAACACCAAGAATCACATAATAGAATTGTCTGACTTTTAGAACCAGAAGCGGCTTTAGATAGCACTTAGACTGATCCCGTGGTTTTACAAATAAGCAAACAGGTCAGAAAGTATGTCCACAACTAACCAGTGGCAATCCAGTGCCCAAAAACAATGAGTCCATGAACATTATGTCACCTCCCCCAGAGAGTATAAGCTCCTCGCAAAGAAGCAATGTGCTGACAGCAGAGAAGAAAAAATCAGATTTTGTGAAAAACTGTTATAACAAAGTATTATGTTCCTTGTGAAATTAAAAGAAACTCATTTTTAAAAATATTACCTTATTTTCACCTAAGTTATATGAATAGTGTATCTTTTGAAATGAAAAAGCATAATTTGACAAAAGAGCCGTAGGGGAACTTAAAACTCACCCAATTATCATGCGCTTTTTTCTCATAGGAAACAATCTGAAAAAGAAAGTCATTAAAATACTACTGACAACTATTTTTCTTAAGAAAAATACATTCACATCTATCACTATGATTTAGCACACAACTCATAAACTCAAAAATAACCCAAGCATCTCTGAAGAGTCAGAAAGCAACACTTTAAAAGGAAATTTTCATGTAAACACGATCTACTCTACTATACTTTGAAAATAAAAACTGAATGTAAAGATAATTAAACTTTTTGTCAGTGAACTTCTTTATGCAATGATCAACTACAACAGGAGTGGCCAATTAACAGATAACTAGCATGACCGAAAATGAGACCTTAATGCAGATGATATATGTTTGTTTATGTTATGCAATACACATTCCCAAAGCAGCAAGAGACATGGCAAATTTTTTTTTTTTTTTTTTTTAAAGATGATTGGTAAGGGGATTTTAACCCTTGGCTTGGTGTTGTCAGCACCACGCTCTCCCAAGTGAGCTAACCAGCCATCCCTATATAGGGATCCGAACCCATGGCCTTGGTGTTATCAGCAGCACACTCTCCCAAGCCACAGGCCGGCCCAGACATGGCAACTTTTTTTTTTTTTTTTTTTTTGTCGTTTTTTCGTGACCGGCACTCAGCCAGTGAGTGCACTGGTCATTCCTATATAGGATCCGAACCCGCGGCGGGAGCGTCGCCGCGCTCCCAGCGCGGCACTCTACCAAGTGCGCCACGGGCTCGGCCTGACATGGCAACTTTTAATAAGATTTCTTATTACGGAATCTCTGACTCCCTGGAAATGTTCCATAGCCACATGCAACACCTCAAGAGAGGTGTACAACTGGTCAAGTAATTATATTCCTGCACCAATTCAAACAAATTAGATTTATTTTAAATTACACACACATACATACCTGCCCTTGATAAGAACGAATGGTTCTCTCCAATTCTTCTTTAAGATCTTTGGCTCGGCTTCTATAAGGAGCAAATAATTATCCTACTATTAATATATAAAAAGAAATGACAGAACATACTCTCTACTAAAAAAAACTCCATACTAAAAAATATTAATTAAAACACCAAAGTGCTCTGTATCATGTAAAAAATAACTCCAGAACTCAACATGTTAAGAAATAATCACCTTTGAGAGGTTCCAAACTAATTTTAACATTAATTAAGCCTTAAGAGTACTACTACTTGAGTTTACCTAAACCAAAGGTCATGCAAAGAATCATATGGTATAGTAGTCTCCTATTTTTAAGAAGCATAATCCTGGCAGATTTATTCAGAAATCTATCATCTTCATAGAATTATAGAAAATTAATGACCTTTGCAAAGTAAGATGTTATTATTACCTTTATAAGACTAACAAGATAATTCCTTCTTTCAGATAAAACTGAAGCTTACTCTTCCTAAGGTAAAATAAAATATCACAACTATTAGGGATACTGTTGAATCTTGCCCCTTTTTTTCTCTAGATTTTCTATTATTTCCTTGGATCCAGTGAGGATGGAACCAAGGTAAAAACAAGACTTACAGTCTTATATACACTTCTTCAGAACACTAACTGTGGCTCACTCTTCTTTTTGTGGCACACTTATTGAATTCATTAATATTGTATATATTCTTCCCCATTTGAACCAAAGATAAAAGACCTAGAAATTAATATCTATTCATAAATTTCTTGACATTAACATAAAATAGGATTGTCCATATTCAAATGTGAGATATTTAAAAATCACACACCCTGAAAAGAAAACATTTTTTTTTCCTTTTTATATCTTCTGTATAATTGCACAATATTATGAGAGAAATCTGAACAAAAAGTAATACAACAAAAATATGGGATTTTTTTGGTTGCTTTATTATTTTTTCTGGTATTGAGTTTTTAGATACCCTCCTCACCCCAAATAGAAAGGGAGAAAATGAATTAATACCTATATGTCTCCAGTTCTTCAGCTGCATGGCTGATCTTTTCATCTACCTTGGAAAGTTTCTCCTCCTTCTCTAGCCGGTAATTTTCTTCTACTGTTAATTTCCTTAAAACAAAAAAGTGTTTTATTTCTTTCAATACATGTCATAAAATAATCAATTACATCTTTTTAATTGTATCAAATCTGTGCTTCCCATAAAATGATTTCCATAATGCCACTAAAAAATCACATGCAAGGAAAAAAAGTACCAATGTAAATATTCCTGTTGTGGAATTTAATATTATAAACTCAAATTGCAAAACATCATGTCTAACATAGTACTATTAATATAATAGTCTCAACAGTTTTCTATATCAATCTATCATGAAATAAGATTATCAAAGATAAATATTAATAAGAACTATTATGACTATATAGCATTTACCAAACCTTCCTGTATAAAGAAGCATGCTATTTGTTAGACAAGTCGCCAACTAAAAAGGTGTTTCAGTAATTTTTAAATTAGTTGTTAAAATAGTAATTAGGTTTCCAGGCCAGTTCACTAAAACAAACAAACAAAAACAACTTATAATGGACCCAATATTAGTACTACTCCTGTCTTTTTATAGTAAGAGTAGGTAACTTATTGAGCCATTAGTATGTGCCAGAAACTGTTCTTAGGCCTTTCAATGTATTATCTTATTACTATAGCAGCTCTGCAAGATGGGTACTATTATTATTCCTATTTTACAAAAATGAAAATGAAGACCAGAGAAACTAAATAATTGGAACAAGTCAGAGAGCTTGCAAGTAGTGACTCCTTAATGCTATATTACTCATGTTGTTTCACATAGTGCCATTAATAACACTGATCCCTCAAGAAATATTTATTGAATATCAAGGGAAAACACACTTGGAGTCCTAAATCGATGACTCCTCTCTTTCATGAACTCCAGGAAGGAACATGACAAACTACTGAAGAAATCCTATGGGGCAGCGGGAAATATTCCATATTCTACACACTACATTACCTTTGCTTAGAAAGCACTCCTCCAGGTCAGTAATTTCATAGGTGTTATAAGAAAATAAAAGTCATCTACTTAGGAAAAGTGTGAAAGCATAATGAGTATGGATATGTAAGAGATGTGTATTTTTACAGACTGTGTAGATTGAAGATAGCCAGAAATTCTTTGACACCCCTCCCATTGAGAGGTGAGGTCTATGTACCCTCCCCTAGAATTTGGGTGGGCCTATTAAAGATGGAAATTACACTGTAAAAGTAAACCCAATGATATGACTAAAACATAATCACATCTCAATTCACATATGTAAAGCAACACAAGCTTCTAGGTTCTACCATTTTACTTCTCTCCAATATTAAATTTGGGAAAGTGCTAGTACTGCACTATATCAGTCATGAAAAACATCAAACCAGCATCTAGAAAATGACTATACCAAAATTATACTGTATGAAGACAAGAATTTAACATTTTACTGGTACTATCAACTCTATATTCTACTCTTAAAAATATCCAGTTGCATAATTTATTAAATTTGAATAGTGAATAGTTTACTTTAAGTGTAAGAATGGAATACATGATATTTTGAGAATTCAAAACATTTCAAACTAATGAATAAAGTCACAATGTGAACAACAAACACAGTTAGGATACTATTCAGCTTCCTATCCTTGCTTTGAAAATCTATAGTAAACATCTTTTTCTCTTAGAAATTTTAAACATTACTCATTAAAATCCTATAATCAACCATATACCTGTATTTTTTGTTCAAAATATACACTCAAAAGTATTTCTCTCATCTCAAATAATCTTTTATGTCTAAGATTTACTTATTACATCTTTCATTTTAACCTAAAAAGAAGGGTCCATTCCTAGGTTTTCTGATTAAACTATGAGGCTCTACTGCCACCCTTCCATTTAGTTAAGTTTAATTTCTCTTTCATACCATGAGCAGTCTCAAATGGCCCAAAGGTACATGATGTACAGCAAGTTTTTAATTTTGAATTGAATCCAAAGCATGATTGAGGTATAGACCTTGGCAGTGAATGAACCTAACCAACCACCCAGCATCTTGATCTCAATGGAGTATTAATATTCACTAGCAGTTTCCAAATATATAGAGCAGATTCTCGTTTCTATAAAGTTACTATAGAGCCACCACAAATCCTGAATTAGCAAATACTGGATCATTGCTCTTAAGGGTAATATAGGGCTAAGTTCCTGCTAGCCTATGGTCACAATGCTTTTATCAACCAATCAGTATATAATCTTATTTTATATGTGCTTCTGTTTAAAGACACCTCATTTAATACACGTTGTTGATTCGTTAACATTGAACTCATGTACAACAGCCTTATAACTGACCCCTAAACAAAGTTAATCTGACACATGTATTTCCTCCATAAGACACATCAGAGCCTTCTTGTACTTAGGAAAACTAGACAGCACTAATCTTGGGGTATATTTTCAACAGCTAATCAAAAAAAAAAAACATAAAAATGTGAAAAATGTGGCACTAAATATACTGTGAAAGGGACACTTATTTATACAATAAGAGCTGAAAAAAGAAGGCAGAGCATGACCTTAGCTGGCAATATGCACACTGGGTAACTCAAATTTCTTGTCATTCTGAGCATGTCCACAAACAGCCCTGAAATCTCTGTGAGTACTTATTTGGGGCTACAAATAAATTTTAGCAAGTAGGCGAATTTGCAAATACAGAATCTATGAATAATGAGGATAGACTGTAATGACTTTCATTAAGTTCCTAAAGGGCCCTGAAAGTCTGTTACACTTTATTGCCCTTTATGATAAAAATATATGCTTCAGTGGTTTTTTTGCTGTCATTGTTGTTGCTATTTATTTATTTATCTTTGGCCATAAAACAAGTCTTAATACATTTAAGAGACTAATATCGTAGAAAATGTTATCTGACCATAATAACAGAAGAAAATTTAGAAAATTCACAAATGTGTAGAAATTAAACAACACTCTCATAAATAAACAATGGGTAAAAAGAAAAATCACAAGGAAATAAGAGAGTACTTTGAAATAAAAATCAAAGCACAATACATCAAAATTTATGGGATGCAGGAGTCATGCAGTGCTTAGAGGAAAATTTATACTTATAATATTAAAAATAAGAAAATATTAAAAATAAGAAAAATCTCAAATCAATAATGTAAACTTCTACCTTAAGGAAATAGAAAAAGAAGAGCAAACTATACCAAAAGCAGATATAATTAGGAAATAACAAAGATTACAATAGAAATATATGAAATAGGGAATTAAAAAACACTAGAGGAAAAATCAACAAAACCAAAAGTTGACTCTTTAAAAAGATCAACAAAATTTGCAAACCTTTATCTAGATTGACCAAGGAAAAGAGAGAAGACCAAAATTACTAAAATCAGAACTGAAGCATGGGCATTATTACTGAAGCATGGTTTTTTGTGATGGTAAGATTTAGTTTCTTTTTTTTTTTTTTTTTTTTTGTGGCTGGCCAGTACAGGGATCAAACCCTGGACCTTAGCGTTATCAGCACCATGCTCTAATCAACTGAGCTAACTGGCCAGCCCTTTAGTTTCTTTCTCTTTCTCATTTGCATTTTTGTTCTACCAGTGGGTTTTGTTCTTTCTTGTGTATTTGTGGTAGTGACTATCATTCTTCAGATTCCAGATGCAGGAATTCCTTGAGGATTTCTTGTAGACTGGTCATGTGGTAGTGAACTCCTGCAGTTTTTGCTTGTCTGGAAACATTATTTTTCCCTCATTTCCAAAGGACAGCCATGCTGGGTCTATTATTCTCGGATGGCAGTTTTTTTCTTTTAGTGTTTCAAATATGTCATCCCATTGTCTTCTGGCCTGTAGTTTTTGTTGAGAAGTCTGCTTTTAGTCTGACAGGGGCTCCCTTACAGGTGACTTGATGCTTTTCTCTTGCTTCTTTTAAGATTCTCTCTTTGTCTTTGAGCTTTACCAGTTTGACAATAACGTATCTTGGAGAGGGTCTTTTTGAGTTGAATTGGTTTGGGGATCTTTGAGTCTCCTGGATGTGAAGGTCCACGTCTCTCCTTATACCTGGGAAGTTTTCCATTATTAGTTTGCTAAATAGGTTTTCCATGCCTTTTCCTTTCTCCTTCCCCTCTGGAACACCCATGCTTTCAATGTTTGTGTGCTTAAGGTTGTCTGCTAGCTCTCTCAGATTTTCTTTTAAAATTCTTTTTTCCTTTTTTTGGTCCACCTGGGTTATTCCAAAAAGACTATCTTCAAGATCAGAAAATTCTTTCTTCTGCTTGTTCTAGCCTGCTGCTTAAGCTATCAATTGTGTTTTTTATTCCAGTGAGTGAGTTCTATGAGTTCTGATGAGTTCTTTCACATTCCGTGGATTCCATTACATTCTTTTTTAACATATTCATCTCTTTGCAAATTTCCTCCTTCATATCCTGGATTTCTTTTTCTCATTTCATTATGTTTTCTAACTGAATATTCTCCCATCTCAATGAGTTTCCTTAAGATTGTTGCACAGACTTCCTTTTCAGTCATTGCAAGGGTTTCCTGCTCTATAGGGTCTGGTATTTGAGAATTACTGTATTCTTTTGGTCGTGTCATATTTTCTTGGGTATTTGTATTTCTAATATCTCTACGCTAATGTCTGATCATTTGGTAGAGCAGCTGCTTCTTCTATTACTCTGGAGTGGGTTTTGAGGAGAGAGACATCCTCTTTTTCCATTCTCCACTCGTGACTCTCCTTGTGTCACTGCAGTAGAGCATCTGGCAAGCCACATGCACAGTGACTGTGGCTACTGCTGTGGTGATGAGCCACTTTTGCAGCAGCCATGACTGTGGCAGTGGTTGTGGTGGGCCACCTGTGCTGAAGTGGTGTTTTTGGCATGCTCCGTTTCTTGCCTGCTTCTGGGCAGAGTGGATGGCTGTCCTTGGCTCCTGACTAGGATCCTAGGCATGCTCCATTTCTTACTTGCTTCCAGGCATTTGGGGCAGCTGTCTTCCTATAGGGGTATTTGAAATATGGAGTCTCCAGATAGTTATCTCAAGGATCTTCTGTATACCTGCACATTTAGGCATCAGCATACACATACACACATTTTTCACTCCAACATGTAAGGGAACTAAACATATTTATTGATATATTCAATAAATACTTATTGAACAGCTATCATGTGCCTTATATAGTTCTAGGCACTGGAATACAGAAGAGAAGAAAATAAAGTCATTCTCAAATGGAGTAAATATTTAAAAAAATAAAAACAATCATCAGAGGACAATAAGGGCTATGAAGAAAAATATAGCAAGGTAAGAAAGACAGGTATTATTTTAGTTAGGGTAGTCAGAGGAGGATTCTTTGAGGCAACATTTGAACCTAGACTCAAATGAAATGAAGAACTGAACCATGCAAATATATAAAGGAACATCATTCTAGGCAAAGAGAGCAAGTGCAAAAGGCCCTGATGAATAAATGGGTTTGGCATGCTAATGATCCTCAAGAAGACCAGTGTGGCTGGAGGGGAGTGAGGGAAAAAGAAAACGAATAAGCAAAAATTAAAGACATAGCCTGGGGTCAGAACTTAAAGGGTCTCACAGATCAAGATAGAGACTTTGGATTAAATTCTGAGTGGGATACGAAGACATTTGGGGGTTCTGAGCAAGAGACTGACAATATCTACAATTTATATTTTAAGGGTCATCCTGTGCATTGCATAGAATACACAGTGCAGGAAGTTAAGGGTGGAAGAAGGAAGATCACTTATGAGGCTACTTTAATAAACCTGGTCTAAATGAAGATAGCTTGGACCAGAGTAGCAGTATGGGAGGTGGTAAAAAGTAGTCAGATTCCGTCTATAAGAATCCTGACAAGATATGATGATAGAATGAATATAAGATATAGAAGAGAGAAGTCAAGAATGGCTTGGACATCTACCCTGAACAACTACGCAAATGACACTGCCATTTACTAAGACAAGTTACACGTGGGCAGGAGCAATTTGTATAGGGGAGAGGAATAAGTTTTACATATATCAGACATGGAGTTAACGGGTAGCTCAATCAAGCGTGTCCACTCAGATTCCCTGACCTAGCCTACCAGTATTAGAAGGTTTAGGTAATAATTTGCTGACTACTTATTGGAAGTTAAAGAAGATTTTGTGAACTAGCTTGGAAATCCCAACATCATTTACATCATATTCTTCTTTGAAGAAAAAGTATTTCAAGATCAAATAACTTTCTTAAAAATGAATTGATGAAATATAATCCAACCATAAATTGAGAACTTCCAATAATTACAGAAGCTGAATATGCAACATATACCTTTAAAGCTATTTTACTTGCCATCCAATGGAATTAGCAACATCATTTTAATTACCTGTGGAGTTTCATTTCATTTTCTTGATACAGTTCAGTCATTACTTCAAGTTTCTGCTGAAGCTTCTGATTCTCACTTTCCAACTGTGTATTTTCTGACTGTAAAGATGCTTGTTCCATCTGGATATTTTTAATATGCTCTATAGAAAATTTTTAAAAGTCATAATAAAAAGAGTAAATACTCTAAGTTGCACATTAACATTTCAAAAAGATAAAAATTACTAAAAATAATAATTATAAACTAAACTGTAACAACAGAAAATCTGTAAGATATTTTGTCTACCTAAATGCTTTTTAATATTTTAACTTAAAAACTATATAAATTGTTTTAATTTTTTAAAAATTATTTATAGGAGTCCCAAAACCTTCAACATTCTGATTCTAGCATCATTCTGGGAGCTAAAAGCCACTAAAGTTCTCAGGAAGGTATTTGAGATGAGAGTATTGAAGACAGATATTTTAGTTCAACATTCCTTGTAAAACTGCTCCCAATATAAATACAGCTTGTTTTTATCTAGTAAAAACTTGACCTCTCAATAATACTTAAGTTCTACCCAGCCATTCCTTTTAAGCCAAAATTTTTACATATGCTATAGGTCAAGCCAGAAATCTGGATCTTCCAATAACAAATGCTCAAAGTCTTCCTAGCTTAAACCAGATCAAGACTGGGGAGAAAAATATCAACTTTAGCTTTGTTTCAACTGTTAAACCACCTAAAAGAATCATCTATAAAAATGAAAATTAATAATTATAAATAATTATAAATGGTTTACAATTAGTGCACCAATTATTTTTAAAAGCTCATTTCTCTTCCAACATTTAACCTCAACTCTGAACTCCAAGATTAAAGTACTAACTCTGAACTCCTCTAAATTTAAGCTATGGACACAACTTCAACTCTGAACTCCTCTAAGATTAAGGTACCATTGCCCAAAACACATGTATGAATCACCACCACAAGTCTTAATACAAGACAAAACTCATTCTGCCAAAGGAAGGCAGTTTCAAAATCATGTAAACAAGCATGAAAATTTCAGTAATTGTATGTAATGGTATATAATTATTCTAAAATACCCATTAATTAAATGTACACACCAAAAGGACAATTTAAATAAATATGTTAACATTAAATGATTAAATGCATAGGAAATTGTGCATATCTGTCTTTCCACGGATATTTTTAAATCTACATCAGAAAAAAATTTACTGAGTTAGGCTTTAAGCAATTGCCAAGAACAGTCTCTTAACAAAGAAATTAACATTGGGTATTCTCTCTGTTAAAACTGAATCATCCCTACTGCAAACAAAACAAAACTATATATCAACACTTAAATCTTTATTATATTTTTATACTTCTACTCCATTTTGTTTCAAATTTTCTGTATCCTAAAAGAGCACTGTAAATAATTACCAAAAAAGGGAGAAACAGTTTAGAAGAAAACCTTCATGCTAAAACAGAAGACCAATTATAGAAATTTACCTTTCATGACCCATTAAAAAAAAGAAAATTAGATTTGGAAGAAGGGTACAGGCAAACATAGGGTCTCCAAAATATTAGTTTAAGAAAAAAAAAAGATTTGCCAAGAAATTGTATTAAGGAATGGGGTAACTGGTGAACAAATTCCTTGCTACTATGGCACTATCCACACATATTTTCTCACTGAAATTGTTAATATACTAAAACACAGCTTCCTGAAAAGAAAGCTTCATATCTTTTCCTTCTGTGAATCTCCCATGGCCTTTAGTACTATGCTTTACATATAGTAACTTTTTTTAACTTAATACTAATGTTTTTCAAAATCCAAAAATAATCCAACTACCAAAATCATGTGAGTAAGGCTATAATAATTTTTTAAATAACCTTCATCTTCAGTGGTACAACCATTTAAAACAGTGTTTTATTACAAATATGGTTCATTTATTGTAAAAGTTTTTGAAAGTACTGATAAGTGAAAAGAAAATCTGCCCATAAACCCATACTCAAAGAAAATCATTGCTGACATTTGAGTATGTCCTTTCAGTTTTTTTTATGCAGATGCATACTGTAATTTTAAAAACTTTTTCTAAAATGAGGTGTTATTTATACCAATTTTAAAAAATTGCAAACTGACAGAACTTGTTTACTTTTTAAAAATACAAATACTATCAGCAAAATAAATAGAAGTGTTTTCAATAAAATTTTCATTTCTATAGGTTTAACATCACCCCTTTATGTATTAATATATTATGTATGTACATTAAAGGAACAAACCATACTGCAAGTAGTACCACTACTGAAAATAAATTTGGCGATTAACAAAGATTAAAAAATATAAGTTTCAATTTGCTATTTTTTAACATCTAAACCATACCAAACATATAACACTGTAATTCAAAGATAAATGCGGCTTTACACATTTTCAAAAACAATTTCATTATTTTAATTTTACATATAGAGGAAATTGATATATTTTTATCAACAACAACAACAACAAAATCAGGACTGATTTTTCACAAATAGCTAACAAAAAGCAAAAGTAAAAAAAAAATCAATTGGATCATCCTAAAATCGATTCAATTAATGATACCATTCTCTATAAGGATATGTATTTATTTAGAAAAACTGTAAAATTATATAGATTACCCACCTGTAAGCTCTTCCTTTGTTTTATCTGCTTCAGATAATTGAGTGCAAATTTGGTTTCTTTCTCCTTCTAGGGTTTTTAAAGAAGCACTTAACTTTAAGGAATAGAAGAAGTAAAAAAGGAACATAAGTCAATTACACAATAAATAAATAAATAAATAGATAGATAGATAAATAAATAAATAAATAAATAAATAAATAAATAAATAAATAAAACCTCAATATACCATCCCCAACCCTTTTGAAACTATTTTATTATTTTGATGAAATTATCACGTAGAATGCAGAAACCAACAAAGCAGCTTCCATCTTAGAAAGCTAGTGAAGTTATTAATAGGTGTAAACCTTAGAACAGGGACAGAGAAAACAGTGAATGCTTTTCACTGGAAGCTTACAACAGTGGCTACTCTCACTTTATTTATTTTCAACACAAGTTTTGATTAAGGAAGCCTTCAAACTACATTACTAAGACTTCACATAGATCAGCAATGATCTGTATACCACTAGTAGGGTGGAAAAGAGAAGGAATAAACCAGAAGAAAATGAACCTAGTATTTACTTCTCAGAATAACTTATGGGGCAGTAGGGAAAAGAAAATACTGAGACCAGAAGAAAAGGAATGTACCAAGGGAATTATGAGATAAAGCAGAGTAAACATTTTAAACATATTCCTTATCTGAAGAAATGAGTGCAGAACTTGAAAGTGTTCATCTTGATAAATTGTAGAAATTAACTATATGAGTTTTTAAAGTTAACATAAAGTATAAAAGCAATTGATAAGGAAAATTCTGATCACTTCCTAAATACACCTATATGGGAACAATAAAATGGACTTTTAAAATAGTTACTAAGGACATATAGGTTTAATCCGTGTTCTATTTCTTCCTCCATATTCTTTGCATTTATGTAATAATGCAAACCTTAGCAGCATGAATCAGTTTCTTCAAAGCTCCTTTTGGCTGATTATCTATAGTGAAAAACAAAAACATAACAATGATTTTGGAAAACAGTCCAGTACCACGACAAACATCCAAATGATTTTATTAGTCCATTCAATCCCTCTTCTTACTACAATAAAGAATTTGGTATAAGGCAAAACAGTTGGGCCTGCTTCCAGGAAGCTAAACAATAAAAGCATTGGAAGTGCCATATCATTTGGCAAGGTTCTTCAGCACTAACTCCAAGAAAAGAGTTATAACAAGGATTCAGTATTGACCTAAACATAGACCACAGTCTGAACTATTCTTTGATTCTTACAGCATCCAAATATGAGTGGAATTATAACCCAAATTAAAATAACAATAAACAAGCATGAGTTTTCTCTATTAGAAAAAGAATTATTTCTCACATGATAAAGTAGAAGTAAAAAAATACAAACAGAACTTTATATATTTACTTTGGGAATGTAATTTTCTCCCAACATATTAATGCTACTGTAAAAGAAAAATTTTTTAGATAATCACACCTGTTCCTCCGTAATAAATTTATTAATTATACAAGGGATGGGGGAGAGAAAAGAGAAAGGACATAAAAGAGGTACCTCTGGAGGATACTGGGGGAAGGGGACATGAGACCTTTTGTACCATATTTGCAACTCCCTTGAATGTATGAGAATACTTCAAAAACTCTGTGGAAAAATAGAATTCAAAGATAATCCAAATTTTTCCATAAAGTTTTCAAAGTACCCTCATATCATTATTTCAAAATAAAAAGTTGGTATTTTTGAGGGGGGTAATTTTAATTTATCAATATACAATGTAGTTGATTTTCATGTCCCTTTTACCAATTCCTCCTTTTCCCTCTTTTTTTTTTTTTTTTTTTTAAGAGAAAGGAATCAGCTTGAGAACACAGTGAGTGGCTATAGTGAACCTAACTTTTGCCAACTCCAGACTGCAACCAGCAATGGCAATAACAATTTGGGATGGCCAAAGGTTAAAGTACTGTAACCATCTGAATGAACTCTTTGACTACAGCAAAAAAAGTATCCCGAAGTATTCATTTATGTAACAATCATTTTTCAGACCAGTCACCCAGCCATGTGATTAGCTTACAGTACTGGTAAAAAGAGACATACAAATGATTATGATGCAATTTTGAAAACTGCTGTAATGAAGGTATATGTAACATATAAAGAGAAGAGAGGGAAAAGAGGCTGTAAGTCTGTCTGAGGAGTTGGAGAAAGAAAGATTTACTGAAAAGGCGGTATTCAAACTGAAGCTAAACTATAAGGCATGATGAGAGAGGGGCAGAGTGTTGCAGACAGATGGACAGAATGTGCCAAAGTACAAGTGTATAAAGAACATGTACACATGGGAACAAAAAGGAAATAGAAGAGCTAATCACCACTTTAGCAAAAGAGGATAAGTCATGACTTAATACCTAAGTGAGCACCATTTTGTGATTCACTCTTCATTTCCAGTTCCAAGTTATCATCCATTACTTCTTCTCCAAGCACAGCAGCCCAATCTTTCATCTTTAGCAAGCGTTCAGTCAGAGACTTGACATTTAGCAAAAGGGAGGAAAAGAGAGAGAGTAATGCCTCATGCTCATGGCTTTATAACTTCTGAATGCACAGTTGTAGTTTAAAAATCGACCCACATAAATAATATATGAACTCTTATTTTCCACCTGTTAAGATATATAAATAACCTTAACAACTACAGCATTTATTGACTATTAAACTCTATGATTAAAACCCAAACAAGTTATTCCTAAATCAGATACAATACTTAATAATGGACCATTCTTGCTAAATATATCATCTGACTACAACGTAGTAAAATATTTTCTTGTATGACATTTCTCACATATCACAAATAAGAGTGGCCATTAAGATGAGAATAAATTTTGTGTGATATCAAACAAATCTGCAAATGAGACATATGATGTATAAACAGATAACAGATTTTTACTTTATTCAAGTAAACAACTAGCTAAGGAGTTTGAAATAAAGAAAAAGATATTAAAAGAGAATCTAAAAGGAAACATTACAGGTTTTCCAAGAATGCTTTTTAAATTTTCTTGAATAAAGGAAGATTTACTAACACTATAAATAATCAAATGGCCGGACCCATCTAAAAAACCCACCCTGCTCTACAATTTTCATCCTTCAATCTCCTCCCTCTCTTCAAAATTCCAGGCACAAATAATATGGCCTAGAGCTTTGGAACAGAGCTTGAAGTTAGCATCTCATTCTTGTTCTGTGTAGGAAGAATCCCAAGCCCATTAGTAAAGTAAGTTTAGGGTAAAAATGTAACAATATGCCAAATTATTTTTTTTTCCTTGACCAGTAAGGGGATCACAACCCTTGGCTCAGTGTGGTTTGCACCACACTCAGCCAGTGAGCGCACTGGCCATCCCTATATAGGATCCGAACCCGCGGCCTCAGCGCTACAAGCGCCACACTCTCCCAAGTGAGCCATGGGGCCGGCCCACAATATGCCAAATTCTGAATAAAACTCCTAAAGCTGGGATCTTGAAAACATTCTTAGTAGCAACAAAACTAGCATAAAGGCATAGCTTTAAATATGTCAACATCTACTTCACTGTGTGGACTACAGAATATTAGTTTTACATCTCATTACTTGATACTCACACGGGAGTATCTGTGTGAAGCTTGAAAGGGTAAGATTTAAAGACTATGTCAGGAAAAAGAGGTTGGGAGCGGGGACAAGAAGTACAAAAGAGTAAACAAATCCTAACAGTAATATCAATCATTTTATTCCTATGATTAGGGTCAAGTTTCAATTAAATTTATTTTTTTTTAAATATTCATCTTTGTGAAAATACATACACAAGCTAGTCTAAGTATTAAAAACATTCAGTCAAAACATGTAACTTTAACTATCTGTCCAATTTCTCAAACTCTTTCCAACCTCTTCTTACCAACAGAAGCAGATGGTGGCCTAAAGAGAAAAGGTAAAAACTATTCCTCTTTTTTTCTATTTAATAAATACCTAGGCTAAAATTCAGAAGAGAGGAAAAAAGAACACACTGAATGTTGATATATATGCTACAAATCTGTAAGTCTTCAAGCAGTATTTGAAAATCTGGCCAAATACATTATGAAAATAAAAGGTGCTAAAAACAAAAGTTTTCAAATTTTAGAGTTAGTATAAAATTCTAGACAAATCAGTCACTTAAACCAGTAGAGCCACTTACCTTGATGTGATTTTCTTTATCACTCAGAATTTGCTCTGCATGTACTTTGGAGTCTTCAAATGTTATTTTCTGTTTATTAAGTTCATTCACTTGTTCTTTCAATACTTCAGCTTCTTGCAAAAGCTGAAATTGAAATTTAAAAAAAAGCAACTTATCATACTTAAGTGTAGTTGCACTTATTTATATATTTGGGTGCATTGTTAAGAGATATTGAAAAGGCATTGTGCTGCCATGTTAAAGAAAAAAGACATGGTTCCTGTTTTCAAAGAATTTTCAAAATAGAGGTGTGTAAAATAACAGACACAAACATTTTTCAACTGATTTACATAATAAATTTATATCAGCTAAAAGTTTTTCTAACTTATATACACATATCTGTTAGATTTGGTCATTTCTTACCATTCCTTATATCCCATATAATATGCCATACCTCACTTGCATTAAAAAAATTTTTTTTAATCATTGTGCTGTCTTATAGTTAAGATAACTAATCTTTAGGAATACCATTAATCTAGAACAGATCAATTTCTTCATAAACAACATTCTATATAAACACTTTTTTACAGAAAAAAAAAACCTTTCTGAACATGACACAAAAAGTAAAGATCGTGACAAAAGATAGACTTGACTATAGAAAACTTAAAACCTTCACAAATCAAATTATGACACAAAATTTAAAAACAAATAACTAGAAAGGAATTCTTAAATGTAGCAAAGGGTTAATAACCTTAGCATACAAATAGCTCTTAGAAGTCAGTAAGAAAAATAAGCAAAATAAACAAACAAATCAAAAACTGAGCAGACAATTCACTAAAGAAATGGCCCCAATATAGTCAGCCCTCCGTATCCATAGGATCTGCATCTGTGGATTCAACCAAACAGGAATCAAAAATACTTGGAGGGAAAAAATTGTCTCTGTCCTAAATATCTACAGACTTTTTTTTTTTTTTTGCCATTATTCCCTAAACAACACAATATAACAACTATATACATAGCATTTACATTGTATTAGGTATTTTACATAACCCAGAGATGATTTAAAGTAGGATGTGCATAAGTTATATGCAAATACTATGCCATTTTATAAAGAAACTTGGGCATCCTCAGGTTTTGGTATCCAAGGGAGATCCTGGAACCAATCCCCCATGGATAGACACCAAGGGACAACTGTACTCATGTATGAAAGAAAAGTCCATATTTATTTAAAATCCTTAAAACTCTATTCTATCAAACAGTAATTACTGGATTTCTCTGCAAAATTAAGGCTTTATTAGCATATTTCCTACCACACAAAGAACTAATCCTTTTCTATACACACAACAAAACAGATGATACTGACAGGTAAAAACAAATGAGGATTAAAGAAAAAATTTGGATTTGGCGATTAGATGGTCTCCAGTAAGTAACTACTAAGGAGGTTGAGTATACAACATATAGTCTTAAAAGGTTAGGAAAGAAGTGTATAGAACATGGCATCAGAGAATACAGAACAGTTTTTGTTTCAAGACTTTGGTGATTAAAAAGGAGTTAGATGAAAGCAGTTGTAAAGAGTAAGAAAATCTACATGAAATTTTTTCTCAAGGTAGAAAAGGACACTTTTGATTATAACATGGCAAATTTAACACAGTGTTTACCACCTCTGAAATCTACTAAGATAACAGAAAAGAGGTTTTTCTTGTTTTTTTTCTTTGAAGGCATAAACTCACAAGGAAAAAAGAATAGGAGATGAGACAAAAGATAATTGAAGAAGTAGAGAGTGGAAAGAGATGGAAGTGTGGTAAAAGACTCAGCAGACCAGAGAGAGCTGAAATCCAAACCAGAAGATGGGAAAGCAAAAAGCAAGCTGATTTGAAACAACCTAGAAAAGCTCATAATTAAAAGGCACAAGGACTAGGGGTATAAAATGGACTGGAAAAAAAAGAGGACTGGCCAAAAGTCTGTATAAAGAGCCCCCCATATTATCCCAGCACATGTATACACACACATTCTTATTCTGATTCTCTCTCTCATTCATTCTCTGTCTCTGTCTCTCTCTCTTTCTCTCTCTCTCACACACACACACACACACACACACACACACACACACACACAGGTAAAAGTCTAAAGAGTTATTTTTTAGAGAGGTGGAATCTGATACTCTAGGACATCCAGCCCAGGTGAAGGCAGGAGTAAAATACTGAAAATATAAAAGTATTAAGTGAAAGTCGACTTCCTGAACAGTATGATACCAGCATTCCTCACCTCACTGAGCTGCAAGACTACTGGCAAACAGGCTTACACGTCCCAAATGGGAACTGTGGAGGAATCATCCCCGTGAAAATGTTCTTCAGATAACAACAACTGGGAATCTTCCAATTAGAAACACCCTAGCCAGATTATTCTACAGAAAAGCCCACCGGTGACACACATGGAGCTTCTAATTAGATTTAGATAGCTTCACTATTACTAAAATCAACTCAAAATGGATTAAGGATTTAAATATACACCCTGAGACAATAAAACTTCTTAAAGAAAACATAGGGGAAACACTTCAGGAAATAGGACTGGGCACAGACTTCATGAATACGACCCCAAAAGCACGGGCTACCAAAGGAAAAATAAACAAATGGGATTATATCAAACTAAAAAGCTTCTGCACAGCAAAAGAAACAATTAAAAGAGTTAAAAGACAACCAACAGAGTGGGAGAAAATATTTGCAAAATATACATCTGACAAAGGATTAATATCCAGAATATATAAGGAACTCAAACAACTTTACAAGAAGAAAACAAGCAACCCAATTAAAAAATGGGCAAAAGAGCTAAGTAGGCATTTCTCTAAGGAAGCTATACAAATGGCCAACAGACATATGAAAAAATGCTCAACATCACTCAGCATCCGGGAAATGCAAATCAAAACCACATTGAGATACCATCTAACCCCAGTTAGGATGGCTAAAATCCAAAAGACTATGAACGATAAATGCTGGCGAGGCTGCGGAGAAAAAGGAACTCTCATACATTGTTGGTGGGACTGCAAAATGGTGCAGCCTCTATGGAAAATGGTATGGAGGTTCCTTAAACAATTGCACATAGATCTACCATACGACCCAGCCATCCCACTGTTGGGAATATACCCAGAGGAATGGAAATCATCAAGTCGAAGGTATACCTGTTCCCCAATGTTCATCACAGCACTCTTTACAATAGCCAAGAGTTGGAACCAGCCCAAATGCCCATCATCAGATGAGTGGATACGGAAAATGTGGTACTCTACACAATGGGATACTACTCAGCTATAAAAACGAATGAAATACTGCCATTTGCAACAACATGGATGGACCTCGAGAGAATTATATTAAGTGAAACAAGTCAGGCACAGAAAGAGAAATACCACATGTTCTCACTTATTGGAGGGAGCTAAAAATTAATATATAAATTCACACACACATACACACATACAGACACAAACCGGGGGGGGGGGGAAGAAGATATAACAACCACAATTATTTGAAGTTGATACAACAAACAAACAGAAAGGACATGGTTGGGGGGGAGAGGGGGAGGGAGAAGGGAGGGAGGTTTTGGTGATGGGGAGCATTAATCAGCTACAATGTATATCGACAAAATAAAATTTTTAAAAAAATAAATAAATAAATAAATAAATAAATAAAAATAGATAGCTTCACTATTAAATGAGCAGACAGCTATAAATCACCAAACATCTGAAAAAAGAACCTTTTAGATAAGACATAGACCAAAACAGAAAATAAAGGAACTCAAAGGAAATCAGGCAGCTCAGGGAACAGAAAAATACTTTTAAAAAACCCTACAAATGTCCTCGGCAAGATAAGACAATTATATCCATGAAACAAGAAAAAGGCATAATCAAAACAAAAAGAATCACACAAGTGAAAGGTATCAGAAAAAATGAAGTTCCACAGAGACAAAACAAATAGGACATTTTCAAATAATTATATAAATTATCCCCCCCCAAAATGCATGAAATAATTCAACTAAATTTCCCAGAACTACATCAAGAGCAAGAGTCTCCAGACCGAAAGTAACCAATACAGAGTATGAAAACAGACACACACCAAGGCACATTATCAAGAACTGGAAACAATGAACAGATATTAAAAGCTTCCAGGAAAGAAAAGAGCAGATCACAAAAAAGGTTCAATAATCTGAATAGCACTTGACTTCTCAAAAGCAATACTGGAAAGTGACAACAATGAAGCGATAACGTAAAAATTTTGAGAAAAAAAAAATTTCAACCCAGAAGATATCTAACCAAAATATCAAAAAGTATGAGAAAAAAAAACAAAACATTTTCAGGCATGCAAATTCTAAAAAAAAAAATTACATCCTAGACCTCTTTCTCAAGAAGCTAATCAAAAGAACTGGCCACAAAAGAGCAACTCTTAGATACAGGAAAGAGAAGATCCAACATGGAAGAAAGACAAGTGGAATATTCATTAGGAAGGTGAAGTGAAATCTCAGGAAAACAGAAGCATAACAGACCTAGAGAACACGTTCTTATTGGACCAGGAAGATACAAGGCCCCAGGAAGAACTGCTTCAAGAAAAAAATGAAATAAATAAATGAAATACTTTAAACCAAAGCATCTGAATGCATGAATAAGATATTTACAACTCTGGAAGAGAACATACAGATAAATTACAGATAGATACGCAGAAAACAAAATAATTATAAGTCTAGAGAAAATAAAATGTTGGATAAGACCAAATATGTCATCAGAGCACACCAAGTGGCTCAGATATGAGTAATGTTTAGAGAATCAAAATAATGTTATCTCTGGGGCCGATCCCGTGGCGCACTCAGTAGAGTGCGGCACTGGGAGCGCGGCAACGCTCCCGCCACGGGTTCGGATCCTATATAGGAATGACTGGTGCACTCACTGGCTGAGTGCCCGTCACGAAAAAAATAATAATAATAATAATAATGTTATCTCTGAAAAATTTTCCTACAAAAAATTATAATTATACTGGGAAAACAGAAGAGAAGAAATAATATGCGGGTGTGTGGGAGTGTCTATACAAGGTACTTCAAAAAGTTCATGAAAAGATTTGTATTATCTTTTAATCCTGTTTTTCCATGAACTTTCTGAAGTACTCTCATAAATGTGGGGAAGAAAGAGGGAAAAACCTAAATCCTCATTTGATCTGCCACCAGAACTTCCATTTTTAGGGCCCTGAACTGTAACTTCAATAATCTTCCATGGTATTTTTTGCCTTCAGTCTGGCTTTGAGGAGTTGGTGATAAATGCTATTTGCTATCTTAACTAAAATGCTAAATGCCCTGGCTTATTTTCACTCCTGAGGGAAGAGGGTGCGAGAAGTATTCATCTTTGTATTCTGTACAAAAGAGACACCAATGTACGTGTGGGAAATTGTCTTGCTCTCGTGTTCTCTGACACTAGCATGGGTCAGTCATGAGTGTGACCAGAACTTAATTAACTTTTACAAGTTGAAGAATCCCTATAGAATACAAACCTGTTTCTGGCTTTCCTGAAGTTGGGAATTTTCATTCAAAGCAACTTTTATTGCCACCTTCAGACGTTCTTCATTCATTTGAAATATTTTGAAGGTTGTTTTGGCCTAAGCAAAACAAAAAATATCAAGTTTATTACAATTAATTTAACTTAATATAATAGCTCATCTTTACATATACCCCCTAGAACATGGAATTAAACAAAGGCAAAATGATGCCAATATTAATAACAGAGGCAGCATGGTATACAGAAAAGTGGCTGGCCTAGAATCAGGGTCTAGTCCTGGCTCTGCCACTAACTTGCCATGTGACCTTGGACAATGATTTAATCTCTTGTAACCTTCTATGTACTATGCAGCAAATTTTGTTAACTATTTATTCTGTGTCTCCACTACTAAAATTTAAATTCCATGAGGGCTTTTTTGTCTATTAATGTTAAGTGCCAAGTACCTTCAACAGTGTTCAATATATAGCAATAGCTCAATAAATACTTATCCATTGAAAAAATAAACTTTTTCTGAAGTAACTCATGGAAAAAAAACTCATGTCTAAGACTGCCTATTTCTCAAATCCTAATATCTTATTCCTTAATAATAAAAACAACAATAAAATTATATGATTTTCAGAAATATAATTTTAGAAATTAGTCTAACAGACCTACTACACGAATTCGACTTACTTCAGCTACTTGTGATTTGATGCATTTTGATTCATTTTCTAGGGACTGTATCTGTTTCGAAATATCTGCCATCTGTGAAGACAGTATCAGTCAATAAACAAGTATTTACCAAACTCTCAGTTTCCAAGGTGCCACATATACATATTAGATACATTGTTAACCTGGCTGGCCGGTTAGCTCAGTTGGTTAGAGTGCAGTATTATAACACCAAGATCAAGGGTTCAGATCTCCACAATGGCCAGCCGCCAAAAAAAAAAAAAAAAAAGCTAGATATATTGTTAACTTAACATTTTTGCTCCATAAGTGAGGGCTCAAATTAAAAACCTTCTCAGTTCATTTAGCTAGATGATTAAAGGAACTTTATATGAAAGTTACATAACAATAGTATCTCAACTTAAATATTATTTAAGCTCAACATAAGTCCACCAATATCATATTTTACTAAAGATATGATGCTCATACATCAAGATTTTCCTTAAGCCAGATTTTAAAATAGAAAGACTAAGTTATAATGTTCTTAACATACCTTTTAATAAAAAATATCCACTATGTATGTGAATATTCAACTCAAATTTATTTCTATACACCACTTCCATAGTGCATATAGAAAATTTCTGTAAGAATATGCAAGAAGCTTAACATTTAACATGATAACATCTAAGAAGTGAAAAGAGTGTATATGGAAAATTTTGCTCTCCTGCATTCTTTGCATTTTTTACAATGCATGTAATACTTTAACCAATATATTAATTTTTGAAAAAGAAAGTTACTGAGTATATTTTCCTCAAATATAAAAACCTACCAATTCATCTTGTTCAGAGTGTTTAGATTTCTGTTCTTTTAATTCTTTTTCTAGAAATAGTATTTCATCCTCAAGTTTAGATTTGGACTTGTTCAGCTTTTCATAGGTTGCCTAAAAGAGAAAGCCAACTTTATAAAACAGATATGGGAATTTTTGATTACAGGAAATCAGATCAGTATAATCAAACATATATACTAAAAGTTAAATAAATTTAGCTTATATATTTGTTCATTTTTATAACATTAAAATAACAACAACTCTAGGGATAAGCAAACTTCTTCTGTAAATTGCTAGAGAATAAATAATTTAGGTTTATAGGCCATGCAAACAACTATGTCACTGTAGTGAGGAACAAAGACAATACCTAAACAAATGGGTATGTCTGGGTTCCAATAAAGTTTTATTTAAAAACAGATGAATAGCTCACTAAGCATAATTTGCCAACCTCTGCTCTTAAAGCATTAAAAATTAAAAAATGAGAAATAAATCCAGTTTAATATAAATAAAGACATGATAACATAAAAAAATTAATTCAAAAACCAAAATAAATAAGATAAAATTAAGATTGCTTCATGGTAATATTCCACATTAAATTAAGACATATTTTCTATGACCTTTTTAATTTAAAATTATTAAGTTACTGGATTACTTAAATATAATTTTAAATACTTTACTAAACATACCTCTGATATTTGTGATCCTTCAACAAACTTTAAAAAAAAAACCCAAAAAACCAGAAGATTCTAAGAATTTAATGCAGAACTTGTTTATATATATTTTCCCAAATTTATCTATTTCGTTATAGGAATTCTCTGACTTGAATGAAAATTACTCTATTGGTTTGATTTTATTTACACATTCAACCATGAAAATTTTTTTAAAAGCATCACATTATAGTTTATAATCAATTATGATTACTATTCCTAAAAAGAAATACCATGTTAAAAAAATTTCTAAAATCAGAGAAAAATTTCCAAAATGTTCAATTCAGCGAAAAATTCAGCTAATTTTACCACTAGATTATCTAAATTCATTGTCTTCAGAATAAATTGGTATATTTTATTTTACACCAATATGACAGCACTTCAAAAAGTTCATGGGAAAATGGAATTGAAAGACAACAAGAATCTTTCCATGAACTTTTTGAAGACTCCTCGTGCTACCAAGCTTGAGTAAATGTCTTTGCAACCCAGTTTTTGCTCGTTAACTTGCCAAATGCCTTCTGAAATTATTTTTATTTATCAACATAATAAATTACTACCGAGATAGTAGTTAAAACAAATAAAATCTAACAATTTCAACAAGTTCTTGAGGCTATTAATAGGTAACAAATGAAGAAAGAAAAGATTAAGAAATTCATTTTATTTGAAATCCAGTTTATAACTTCCTTGGATTCTGCTAGGAAAATTCTGAATCATGACTCATTAGACTTTCTGATGATTACAGACATCAGTGATGGAAAACTGCCAAGCTGGACTGACCATGTACACCAAAGGCACAAGGTCTACTGTTTTATACTTCAATGCTAGCAGAAGCAGGCTTCCCCTCCTGTCCTTTGTCACTACTCTGCTTTTTATACCACTTCCATTTCTGAAGAGTAGTAAGGCACTCCTATCACTCTAATCTGTCTTAGTTTAGCTAAATTAGAAATTTCCATACTTTCTTTCCTTACAATTATCCAACTTACATCTAGCACAGTAAAGACAACTGAGTATTTCTCTTCCAAACTCCTCATTCAGTGACATTATGTTGTTAGCTTAAAACTGGCCACGGTGGCAGTATTTCTACCCCAGAACTCAGCAAATGCTACAAATAAAGTTTTCTGCTTTTTAGAGAGCTAGTTGTTAAACATTTACCAGCACACCACTACTTCTAATATAAACTTTGGTCTAACCTTTGGCTAGCTCCTACTATCCTGGAGATGATGTAACAATTTACATACTTTATTATTGCCAATCATTCCTAAATTTATGAAAATAAACCCTCTTTTTCCTTCTTGGGGCAAACTGAGTCAAAAAAGGAATGGTTACCATAATGCATTTCCCAGGAATGAAGAATAAAGAGCTCCACATACAGTTCTTCTATATAGCTCTAGATTCCAACGAACTGAATGTCTCACTCAAAACAAGTTAGCAACAGCAGCTCAAATTTTTAAAATATTTTGTGCTACCTACTAATGTTCTATTTCCTATATTTAACTTTTTTATTTAAGTTTTAACATACAGAGATGCTCTTTCACATTTCTTTAAAGTATTTAGTTTCAAGAAGATATATTACTTTTAAAGTTTATGTTATTTAGTAAGAATCTTTTCTCTGATTTTTGAAATTAAACCATTTGATTTTTACCTCCAAACTTTGTGCCTCTGTTGACTCTTTCTCAAAGCTGGCATCCTTCAAAGCTGACTCTAAGCCTTCATACTGAAACAAAACAACACAGTAAGTAAAAACTCTACAAATTAGTTCAAATTTTATCTGGACATATGCCTAGAAAGCAGACAGAATACATTTCTACATGTACATTAAATTTATTTGGATTTACTTAGCTTTAAGTTCTTCAAATCTGACCATCATAACAAACAAAGCCAGAGCAGCTAACACATCACAACTCACCAGCTGGGGCAACAAATGGCAGAGCCTCACCATTAAGACTAAGAAAGTTGTCCAATAGCTGCTTCTCAGAGAATACAGGATTATAACTCATATTAGCATTCTTTACTTAAAAGAAGGTGAAAATTCTAATGGCAAGGTTATACTAAAGGTTATCCAAAGGTTTACTCATAAAGTATATTCTTATGTAAGTTGTCTATTATCCCCTCTGACAAGTAAATCTCCTCTTTAAGCCTGTTTATTAAAAAGAAATTTATAGTAACTGGTCATCAGAAATTTTCACTTTTAATTCATATATTTCAACAAATAAAGCATGTAGAGAATATAAAATCTTTAAAAGATACAGAACAATCATCAACAAATGAAAAATAAGGACAGTAAAATATACAATGCTATAAGATTAAGCAAAATGCACTTACTTCAATGCTTAAAAAGAAGTGATTAAATTGAAGACTAGGTTGTTTTGGATCAACCTGCTAAGAACAAAAAGCGCTAGACAAAAATACCAAAAACAGGGGGCCGGCCCCGTGGCTCACTCAGGAGAATGCGGTGCTGGCAGCGCCAAAGCCGCGGGTTCGCATCCCAGAAAAAAAAATAATAATAATACCAAAAACAGGATCTGTCTAAAGGCCTCAGAGAGCTATCAAAACAGTAAGAATTTGTTACAGCAGAAGGAATTCCCAGGAAGACAAGTCTAGCATTTCTTTTACCCTGAAAGTAGAGGCTGATAGGCTGAGAAACTGAACACAGATTTCAGAAGAATCAGAAGCTGAGAAGACAAAATGTCGAGTTCAGAACCTGCCAAATAAGAGGAGTAAGGTAGGTCAGGCTTTAGGATGGGACCCTGCGCTTGGCTGAATAATGACCTTTCTAAAGATGCTTATGTCCTACTCCCCAGAATTTCTAGGTGTGATTAAGTTAAGGATCTTGAGAAAAGGAACGTATCCAGAATTATTCTGGTGGGCCCAATATAATCTCAAGGGTCCTTACAAGAGAGAGGCAAGAGGACCAAAGTCAGGAGAGAAGATGATGTGAAGACAGAAGCAGAGATTGGAATGATGCTACTATAACCCAAGAAATTCTGGCAGCCTCTAGAAGCTGGAAGAGGCAAGGAACAGATTCTTTCATGAAGCCTGCATAAGAAAACTGACTTGCTGATATTTTAATTTTAGCCTGTAAAATTAGACTTCAGGCCTCCAGAATTCTAAAAAAAATTAGTTTGTGTATTATAGCACTAAGTTTGTGGTAATTTGTTACAGCAGAAATAGAAAACTAATACCAATCAAAACTGGCTACCTGAAAACAAAGTCTAAATCAGAAAGACTGCAATATTGTGAAAATATATATTTTGTCTTCATCCATCTCCTGGCACACAACTCCTAAAACCCATAGAATCTCCAAAGTGCTGTCTTATTGTATGCTTATGAGTTGATCATTGGCTAGCAGCCCCTAGGTAACTTCAGGATGGGATCTGGTCACAGAAAAGACCAAGGCATTCCCACCCCAGCAACTTCCAGAGAGGGGAGAGGAAGTAAAGGTTAAGTTGCTCACCAATGGTCAGTTATTTAATCAATCACACCTATGTAATGAAACACCCATAAAAACTCAGAGTGATAGGATTTGGAGAGCTTCCAGATGGCTGAACACACGGGGGTAGAGGTTCCTGGAGGGTGGCATGCTCAGGGACAGCAAGGAAGCTCCGTGCCCCTCCCCCCTTACTGCACCTTATGCATCTCCATCTGTATCCTTTATACTATCCTTTATAATAAACCGGTAAACTAAGTATAAGTGTTTCCCTCAGTTCTATGAGCCATTCTAGCAAACTAATCAAACCCAAGGAGGGGGTTGTGGGAACCCCGATTTATAACTGGTCAGTCAGAAGTTCCAAAGGCCTGGGCTTGAAACTGACATCTGAAGTGGGACAGCCTTGGGGACTGAACCCTCAACCTGTGGGCTCTGATACTATCTCTAGGTAGATAGTGTTGAAATTGAATTGAATTAGAGGATATCCAGCTAGTGTCCTATGGAGAATTGCTGGCTTGATTGCTGGTTGCGTGAAATCTCTACACATTTGGTCACAGAAGCCTGTCTTTTGTGTTGATGATTGTGTCGTAAGAGCAGGGGAAAAAACACCTCATTCCTAAACACAGACTAATCCTTTGAACTGAGACCCAGCTTCCAAACATCTCAATCTGTTATTAAAGTAATTTAAGACTTCTAATGTCCCTAGCCTAGTTGCCTATGAGAAGCAACAGTAAATCTTCACTGGAGAAACACAACATTGCCCACAGCTTCAAAATTAGCTCTGCAATTTTTATTATCCTATCACTGATACTCAGTATAAAGTAACCTGGCATTCAGGAAGAAAACACTTGTCTGAGAACCAAAAGAAAAAAATGAGCAATAGAAATAAACTCCTGGAGGGCTGGCCAGTTAGCTCAGTTGGTTAGAGCATGGTGTCATAACACCAAGGTCAAGGGTTCAGATCCCTGTAATGGCCAACTGCCAAAAAAAAAAAACAAGAAAGAAAGAAACTACTGGATTATGTACATAATGGAGTTGTCAGTTGGACATTATACTAAGGGAGCTTAATATGTAAAAGGTACTAAAAAATAACATTGACCCAGAGAAAAAGAACTACAAAAAGAGCTGCACTGAAAGAGTAGAACTGAAAAAGGCAATAAATAAATATCTCAATGGATGATTTAAAAGAGGATCAGATATAGATGAAGACAAATGGAAGATAAATCAGAAAAAAGAACCACACTCAAATGTGGACCAAAAAAATGGAAAACCCAGAAAAGAACATAAGAAACATATGGCAAAACAAAAAGTTAAAAATACACATATTTAGAGTTCCACAAGAAAAAAGGGGCAAAAACAATAACTGAAAAGGCAATGATCAAGAGTGTTCCAAAATGAATGAAAGCCATTAAGAAATAGATTCTAGAAGCATCATGGACCCCAAGAAAAATAAATAGAAGAAACCACATCTAGACAAACAATAGCAATACTGCTGAAAACTAAAGACAGAGGAAATCATAAAAGTAGCCAGGAAGTTTCTTATAAACTTAAGCTATATCTGCCCTAATAACCCACCAATCCCAATTCTAGGAGATATTTACTGAAGAGAAATGAAAACACATACCCACACACAAAAAAATCTTGTACAAGAATGTTCACAGAAACTTTATTCATCATAGCACAGAACTAGAAACTAAAACACGCCAAGATGTGAATGGATAAACAAATTTTGGTATATTGATACAATGTACATTTACTTAGAAAAAAAAAAGAACTATGAATATATGCAACAACACAGTGAATCTCAAAAGTATAATGTGGACTGAAAAAAAGCTAGACACTAAAGAGTATTTCATTTATACAAATTCTATAAAGGACAAAAACTAATCTATGGTGCCACAACAATTCAATTGAGGAAAGAAAAGTCTTTTCAACAACTAGTACTAGGACAACTGGAAATCCACCTGCAAAACAATTAAGTTAAAGTCCTACTCACACCATATATAAAAATTAATTCAAAATGGATCAAAGACTTAAACATAAGAGCTAAATCTATAAAAACTTTTAGAAGGAAACAGCTGTAAATCTTTGTGACCTTGGATTACACAATGGTTTCTTAGATATGACAGCAAAAAGCAAAATAAAAAATAAAAAATAAACTGAACATTATCAAAATTAAAAACTTTCATGCTTCAAAAAACACCACCAAGAAAGTGAGGAGACAACCTACAGAATGGGAGAAAATATTTGCTAATACATGTCTGATAAAGAGCTTGTACACAGAATACATAAAATCAAAACTCAGTAATAAAAAGATAAATAATCCAATTTAAAAATAGGCCAAGAAACTGAATAGACTTTTCTACAGAGAAGATACACATATGGCTAATAAGCACATGAAAAGATGCTCATCATAAGCCATCAGGGAAATGCAAATCAAATCGACAGTGAGATACCACTTCACACCCCTAGAATGGCTATAATCAAAAAGATAACAAGTGTTGGGAAGGATGTGAAACAACTGGAACACTCACAAACTGCTGGTGTGAATGTAAAATGGTGCAGCCACTATGGAAAATAGTTTGGCAGTTCTTCAAAAAGTTAAATACAGACACAGCAATTCCATGCAGTATTAGTCAGTTTTCTGTTGCTTATAACAGAATATCTGAAACTGGGTAATTTATAAAGAAATGGAATTTATATATACATTTCTTACAGTTTTGGAGGCTGGGAATTCTAAGGTCAAGGGAGTACATTTCTTCTGGGTGGGAACTCTGCAGAGTCCTGAGGTAGTGCAGGGTATTACACGGTGACAGGGCAAGAGCATATGTTAACATGCTCACTCGCTCTTCTTAAAAAGCCACCAATGCTGCTCCTGTGATAACCCACTTATCCACTAACCCATTAATCCATTAATCCACGAATGGATTAATCCATTTGTAAAGTCATAGCCCCGATCATCTCCAAAGGCCCCACCTACCAACACTGCCACATTGGGGATAAGACTTCCACATGAACTTTGGGCAGTACAAACATTCAGACCATAACCATAGCACACTCCTAGGTATATATTCAAAAGAATTGAAAACATATGTCCACACAAAAACTAGTACTTGAATGTCATTAGCAGCATTATTTATAACAGCCCAAAATGGAAATAACCCAAATAACCATCAACTGATAAATGGATATATAAACAGTGGTATGGAAGATTACTTGGCAAGAAAAGAAATTAAGTACTACAACAGAGATGAAACAACAATTCTTTGGGGTATACACTTAGGAGTAGAATTGCTATGCATGAGTTTAACATTATGTTGAGTGAAAAAAGCCAGTCATGAAGATTCACATGTTGTATAATTCCATTTATGTGAAATGTCGAGAACAGGCAAATCTATAGAAACAGAAAGTAGATAAGTTACCTGGGGTTTTGGGACGGGGGGGATTGGGTGAAGAATGAGCTCAGGGGTTCAACGTTTCTTTTTTGGGTTAATAAAAATGTTTAAAGGTTGACTGTTGTGATGAATGCACAACTCACAAATATACCAAAAGTCATTCATTTACACACTTTAAATGGGTGAATTGTATGGTATATGCTATGGGTTGAATATGTCCCCCAAAGGGTCATCTATTAGAAACTTAATCCCCACTGTGACAGTGTGAAGAAGGAAGGAGATCTTATTATGGTAATTGAAAGGTGGGGCCTTTAAGACATGATTAGATTGTGAGAACTGTACCCTTATTAATGGATTGATTCATTCATGGAGTGATGGGTGTGGTTCTGATGGGTTTATAAGGAGAGTGAGTGAGCAGATTAACTTTCTCTTGCTCATGCCATCTCTTGCCATGTGATACCCTGCATCACTATAGAGTGACCACCAAGAAAAAGGCCCTTGCCAGATGTGCCACCTAGACACCTCCAAAGTGTAAGAATTAAATTTCATTTCTTTATAAATTACCTGGTTTCAGGCAGTCTGTTATAAGCAACAGAACATGGACTAACACAGTATGTAATTATATCTTAATAAAGCTGTTAGAAAAAATATATATACCATTAACAATAGTTTCCAAAAACATCATATACCTGGGAATAAATCTAAGAAAAGATATGCAAGACCACAACACAAAATGTATAAAACAATGAGAGAATTTTTAAAAGACATAAATAAAAGAATGTACCACAGTCTATGAGTAAGAACTCAACACTATAAAAATGTCAACTTTTTCCAAATTGATATATATAGTCAATGTAATCCCAATCAAAGTCCTAGCAGGCTGTGTATATGCATGCAAATGTGCGCGCGCGCGCGCGCGCGCGCGCGTGTGTGTGTGTGTGTGTGTGTGTGTGTGTGTGTAAAGTGATGAACTGAATTAAAATTTAGACGGAAAGGCAAAGTGCCAAGATAACCAACACAATCTCGAAGAAAAATAAACCTGGATGTTTATGCTGTCAGAGAGCAAGACTTGTTATAAAACTACAGTAGATTAAAAAAAAACATGGTATTGGCACAAAAATTTTAAAAAAGACCAACAGAACAGAAGTTATCACAGATCACAGAAACAAACTCATGTATTAGGTCACTTGATTTAAGAAGATGAAACTACACAATAGGTAAAAGAGGGTCTTTTCAATAAACGGTATTAGCTAATTCAATATCCATAAGAAAAAAATTGAATCTTGACAACCCCCTTCCCCAATTACACCATCACAGATTCAATTCCAGATAAAGCAAAGATTGTTATGGACTGAACTATGTCTCCTACAAATTCATATGTTGAAGCCCTAACCCCCAAAACCTCAGAATGTGACTGTATTTAGAGACAGAGCACTTAAAGAGGTGATTAAGTTAAAATGAAGCCATTAGGGTAGACCCTAATCCAATCTGACTGGTGTCCTCATGAGAAAAGAAAATTTGGACATACAGACAAACACCATTAATGTGCACATGTACAGAGGAAAGACCTATGAGGATACAGCAATAAGGCACCATCTGCAAGCCAAGGAAAGAGGCCTAAGAAGAAACCAAACCTGCCAATACCTTGATCTTGGACTTCTAGCCTCCAGAACAATGAGAAACTAAATTCCTGTTACTTAGGCCACCCAGTCTAAATGAGAAAAGTAAAACAGCAGGTTTCTAAAAGAAAACACAAAAGAGTATTTTCATATCCTTGTGTAGGTAAAAAATATATTAAGTAGGAAACAAAAGGCAGTCATCATAAGAAAAGATTGACAAATTCAACTATGTTAAAATAAACTTCTGCTTACCAAGACAGCATTTGAAATAAAAAGGTAAGCCACACAGTGGAAGAAGATATTTGCAGTACATATATCTGACAGAGCACTCACATATAAAATACAGAAAATTCCTACATATCAAAAAGGAAAAGGACAGATAACCATACCTTTAAAAATGTGAAAAAGACTTGAAAAGGCAAGTTCACAGAAAGAATATCCAAATGACCAATAAATAAACATATGAAAAGGTGCACAACCTCATTAGTCAGGGAAACACAAATTGAAATCACAATGAGACAATACTATATACCTACTACAAGGGCTAAAACTAATAAGATATATTAAGTGTTGAAAATGAGGAGCAACAGAACTCTTATACTCTGCAAACAAAGCATTAATACCTTAAATTGATATAAAAGCATGAAGTTCCCTAATGTGAATGTTATTTTCAAAAATATCTTACCTCCTCTTCAACAACGCTAAATTTTTCAAGTAGTTTACATTTTTCTTCAATTAGTTTAGAAAGCTTTACAGCAAGCTTTTTCTCTCTTCCTAGAAAAAAAAGTCAATATTAACATGAGTGAATTATTTACTATAAGTTTTTTAATTATATACAATGATGAGATCTAAAATAGACAAAAGAGCTTACCTACATAAAGCCGGCTTCTAACCTGAAATAAATTTTTAACAAAAATAGCATTAAAACAAATATACATTCATGTAAATCTTATTTATTTAATTTCTACTGCCAACTTAAAAATAATGGGTTTCTATTGCCCTAGTATGAATATCAATTAGCCAAAAATGTTCTATTTCCAGTGAGGAAAACGCTACATATTAAAGACTGTGTGTTAGCATATTAAAAGCTCTGAAATAATTTTTACTGTAAAGATACCTATGTAATTTCATTTAACCCATTGTTCCCAAAACATATCTGTCCCTAAAACAAACTGCTTCAGGAAGCCCCTACTATCATCTCCGCTAATGCCAATATCCAAAGTAAAGCACACCTGAGAAACGTCACCACAGAGATAATAGACCTGATCTGACTCTAAAGAAACAGCAAACCAAAACTTTTTCTTCTTTAAACTCTTTCTTTCAAATAATGCAGTGGAAAAAATCCATTTTTAAGAGAATCAGACTTAGGGCTGAGGTAACATAACCAGGTAGAAAAGACAAATGGGGACTTAAATCATCTACAGAACATCTATAGAGACAGAATTAAAAGAGAAAAAATGTAGAAGTCAAGGTACAGTAGAATGGGTATAGATGTAGGGTAAATTAGTCAACTAAAACATCTGATTGAGAAATTCTCTCAAAAAGTAACGAGAATCATAAAGAAATTGAACAATAAAAGTTAAGAGATATGGAAGTCAGAAGTAGAAGGGCCAACATCTGAAAAATAGTAGTCCCAAAAAGAGAAAAAAATTTTAAATGCCGGAGAAATTTCCCACAAGTAAAAAAAGCTGAAAAATCTCATATTAAAAGAATTCAGAGAATTCTAAAGGAGAAATAAAGGTAAAAAATCATATCTAGACATTATACTGAAATAAGAATATCAAATCAAAAGATTAAAAAGCTTTCATAGTCAACAGATCACTTACAAATGAATAAGAATCACACTGACATTAGACTTTCAATCAGTAACATTAGATACAAAAAGACAAGGGAATAAAGTTTTTAAAGTACTAAAAGGATAGAACTTTGGACTTAGAATGCTTATATCCGAACAAATTATCATCCCAGTGAGGAGTTAATTCAAATATTCTCAAGAATTCAAAATAAAGTCTCAGAAGACTGCCTAACAAAGACCCACACTAAAATCAACCTTGAAAAAAAGTATTCAAACATTAAAAGAACTAAATCCAGGAAACTCTGCAAGAAATATGTCAATTAAGGGTTACCAAATACCTTGGTAATATTTGTTGTTGTCTTGAAGGTGGGAAAGGGGAGGAGGAAAAAGTTAAGATTAAAAAAGAAGAGAAATATTTCTTTAATAATCCAGAACTGAAAGTCTAGAAGGTACCAACATGACAGAGGTTAGAAAGTGGAAGAGGAGACCAAGGGATATGAGAGAGTGCCGAGCTTCTTAGTTTCCTGGCAGAAAGATTTACTTATCAATGTGAAAAGAATTTAAAAGAAATATATAAAAAGTGGAACAAATTAATAAACTAAGCTATAAGAAACTAGTCCAAACATCAATAATCAATAATCACAATATATGTGGCTAGACTGCACTCAATAGTGAAATAGAGATTGCCAGATCAGATATTTTTAAAAATTCATACAATACACATTAAACAGAAGACCATGGAAAGGAAAAAGACATCAACTACCACTCAAAAGAAAGTTGTATGCCTATATGAAGATCAGATAAAAAAGAACTTACAACAAAAGCATCACTATAGTTACTGAGGGTCACTAAATCTTGATAAGGTTATATTCACCAAGAAGATATAGCAATTCTAAACATAACAATAACCTCATGTAAAGCAAGAATTGACAGAAAAACAGAGAGTGATAAATCCATCATAACAGTCTTCATTCTTGATAGATGAAGGAAATAAACAAAAGATTAATAATACATAACACACAAACACCACAGATAGTCAATTAGGCAAGCTTGACCTAATGGATAGATACCGAATGATATACATGTATCTGCTTTCAAAAATAATCAACGGAATAGAATAATGAGTGCAGAAAAGGTGCAGAATGAGTGCAAGCTAGGCCACTGCCCCAAGGCCCCACCAGGGTTCTAAGGCATGGAGCAGGGGGAAGCTGAACTCAGCCGCACTAGGTAAAGAGCACACCAAAAACACCATTTCCACGCAGGCAGTTGTAAGGGCTGCCGCACAAGCAGCTCATCTCTATAGCAGCAATCAAACACACTGTGCAGAAGCACGCCAGACTCTCAACTGCACTGACAGAAGGAGAGGCACCAGTGGAGACCAAAAAAACAAAAAAAGAAGAGGTCCTCTCTCTCCACAAAGCACACTCCAGAGTAATAAAAGAAGAATCTGATTTACAATAATAGGGGAGGACTTGATCACATCTATCTCAGTACTGGACAGATCATCTAGGCAACAAACCAACAGAGAAACAGTTAATCTATCAGATGGAGAGAACAAATGTATGGTTATTAGAGGAGGGAGGGGAAGGGAAAGTGGAAGGAAGGAGAGGGAGGGGGAAGTGGAGAGATTGGTTAAGGGGCAAAAATAATAATATTTTTTGTAACAATGAATATGCTAATAAAAAATAAATTTAAAAATAAATAAATAAATAAAATGTGGCATGGCAGATTCAGTAAATGGAGCAGGAAAATAGTTATTCCTTGGGGAAAAAAATTACACTGAATCCCTACCCCACAGACAAAAAATTAACTCAAGATGGATCAAGGACTTGAATGTTAAAAGCAAAATTTTTAAATTAAGAATTTCTGTTCAGCAGAAAAAAATTCCAAAGAAAAATGAAAAGATATTTCATATTGGGGCATTTGCAATACACATAACCAACAAAGATAGCATCCAGAATATATAAAGAACTCCTATAAATAAATAAATAAATAAATAATAAACTACTCAGAAAAATTGGCAAAAGACATAAACAAATATTTCCAAGAACAACAAATACATATGGCTAGTAAATTTATTAAATCTCATTAGTGATCAGAGAAATTCATATCAAGACTGTGATAAGTACCATTTAATACCCACTCAAATGGCAAAAATCAAGAATTTCAACAAGAAGTGTTGGAGAAAACATGAAACAAATGGATCTCTAGAGTTTCTTACACACTGCTGATAGGAGTGCAAACTGGTACAGACAATTTGGAAAAGATTTTGGCATTACCTCTTAAAAGTAGAACTTCCACAAAACGTATAATCTAGTAATCTCATACCTAGGTATATTCCCAAGAGAAACTCTTACAAATATACAGCAGGAGACAAGTATAAGAATATACACAGCAGTACTGTTTGTAATAGAAGAAGCCTGAAAACAACCCAAAGGCCATAAAAATGTATACATAAACTGCAGTATATTCTTATAATGTAATATTCTAGAAGAGTCAAAATGGAAAGAACTATAGCCCATTCAAAAATATGTATGAATCTTAACAATATAGGATAGAGTAAAAAAAAGTTCCAAAGAAGACATATGGTAAGATATCAACTAAAATTACATACTATACTTTTGGAGGATAGATGTAAATATGACCCCCCCACTCCCAATTTTACATGCATGGGAATAATCAACACAGGATCCAGAACAGGGTTACCTCTAGTGCAGGGAGGCAGGGAAATGAAATGAGGGAAGGTCACCTAAATATAAGTGACAGTCAATGTTAAGTGACACATTCACAGATGTTTAGTATGCTGTTAAAAACAAACATAGATCAAAATAAATAAGAAGAAATAAAGGTAAAGTTTTAGTATTAGTGAAGAATACTTCTACAAAGAAATTCTTAAAAATTTTTATACTGAAAAAAATTCCTCTGAATCCATATTCAGTTTCTAGTAGCCACACATTAACATGAGTAACCCACATAACTACAACCTAACTTCTTTCCTTAAAATAACAAATGTTTCTCATATTACTTGTTCAACCTAAAGCATAATGAATATTCTCTTAGAATAACAATGGTTACTTACCGATTGAAAACCTCTCCACGAAAACAAGAGAACAATAAAAAATCCAGTAATTGCCACACATGTCACCAATTCCCATGGAAAACCATAGAGATTAGGGCCTGGCCTCAGATCTTCAGGCAATGCTGCCACAATCTTCAAGACAAAGAAAATTAAGTCCTTAAAAATGCACTTTTGATAAAATATTGATTGCAAACATAGGTACAAGTTTAGATGGTCCACTCTTTTCAGGAAATGGGCTGCCAGACTGACACCAAACAGAAGGTATCAGAGTATATTTTTCTGGCAACTTTCAACCACTATCACACTAAGTGTTGAAGAACAGCAGGGGTGAAATGGAATAGTTTCCAAACTGGAGTTCTACTGAGTGCCGCAAAGCTTCCAAGGATGAGAACAAGAAAGAAAGCCAAAGAAAATAGCCAAGCAACCTGGGATTCAGGTGCTCTTACCCTGATTTCAACCAGTTTAGGTTTTATCTGTAGAGTATACTAATTTCCACATAAGATTTCCCTACAGGAAAAAATAAAATGGATCTGCGGCTTAAGAAAAAAAAAAGAAAGATAAGTTTGAAAACTGGGCTGGCCTGTGCCTCACTCAGCAGAGTATGGTGCTAACACCAAGGCCACGGGTTCGGATCCCGTATAGGGATGGCTGGTTTGCTCACTGGGTGAGTGTGGTGCTGACAACACCAAGTCAAGGGTTAAGATCCCCTTACCGGTCATCTTTTAAAAAAAAAAAAAAGTTTGAAAACCACTGATAGAGTTCTGGGTTTGGAATTTGAATCCTTCCACTCTATCTCTGCGAGTCCCTTCCTTCTCTTATCCGTAATGAGAATAATGCTGTTTGGACATGCAGGACAAGTACTCCATATGGGGTAACTATTCCTATTATTTCTCCTCCAAAGACCATTATCTTACAACCATGGCCTTTCCACATTACTTCTCTCCCCAGCAGGTCATCAGCTCAACAAAGCAAGACTTTTGCAGTTGCTTCTGTATTTTACCTTTCTCTGGGTCAGCTCATTGCTCATCTCACCCAATTGGGTTATTCTGTTCTTTGTTACCAGACCTCACATATTACTCATCACAAAGAAAGGAGAAAAGCAAGGGCAAAAGAGAAAAATACCTTTTTCCGATCAACCTGAAGTAAGATCAGGTTTGATTCCTTCCAGGCTTCAACCCAAAACATCTATAGCAAATCTCCCTTCTTAGGCCATTTCTGCCTGGAAAAGCACCCTTTAATAGTTACTCTCTCCAAAGTCTTTTTTATAACTCTAGTCCACATATACACTCCTTCCAAGTTACTATCTATAGTTCATTAATCTGTATCAAATAAACCTAATTATACTTTTTTGAAAAAAAAAAAAAATCCCTTTACCCCAATCTCTGCTTCTGCCTCTTCCTACATTACCCCAGTAATGTAGTAATTACCAGTTCACAGAATTGTGGTATCACAAAGTCAATCAATAATTAAAATATTTATTTTTGTCTCTGGGAAAAAAAGGGGGAATTCAATACACAATACTGGGTAGAAAAGAAGTTTTCTTCACAATTTACATATTCTCCAAACATCTTGCTTTTGGCTAACTTATTCAACACCTGTGACACACACTACTTCAAAAATCTAATAATATGATTTCTTTACAACACCATACACTTTAAATGACAATTCTAAAAGCATCTCTCATATCAAACATGTAATTATCTTTAGTACAGTGATATTTCTTAGACTTGATAGTATTTTATTAGCTCTTCTACTCTAAAAGGAGATGGTAAATTCTAGGCTTAAAGCCTTAAGGCTGGTTGGATCTGATGGACTGAGGAAAAGCAATGAATCTAAATTTAAAGGATTCACCTCAAATCCATTGCTCTGGTCTTAATTATTTTGGCTTTCTCATGGGGATTTTTCACCCTTAATTTTAACTACAACATAAAACCTTATCTCACAAAAATACAGAAAGAATAACCAAACTTATCAAACATCAACAAATATAATGCAATACAGAATTATATGTGATTTGGTAAACTGGTAAAGTTTAAGAGTGATGGGTAACTCTTCATGAGTTACCCTCTATAAAATTTGGTAGTGATTAGTCACAGAATACTTAAAACTTATTCCCTTCCCAAAACATCAATACTAAGGATTTCAAGACCAAGTATCTTTAAAAAATCAACTAATCAAGCTGACATAATGTACTGAGATTAAATTAAAATTGTTTTTCATCTCAAATAAACATGATATATATTAATAAAGAAAACAATAGAATGTCATTGTACAGACTCTTAAGATACCTGATTATAATGCAAACTTATATGAAGGTACACCTCTCCAAGATACAAACTTGAAAATAATTTCCCCTTTACACATTAGTCATGCTAAACAATTGAGGATTTTTTCCTGCACTTAACTGTAAATCCACAAAAAGTTTCAAAGAAAAACAAATTCATTCATTACTCATAAACAAGTTTGATGAAAATTATTTTTAATATGCCTCTTAATTTTCTTAGGACTTTATTTTATATAAATATAAACTGGTTACCATTTTTTTGAAATCTCCCTTTAAAATGGGATCAAGAGAGACTTAGATTCAATTGGTCTAAAAAGAGCTAAAGTAGAATGTTAATTAAGTCTGACCAAGGAGAAATTGGATCTGTAAAATGAATAATTATCTCACAAGAAGCTGTTAATATTCATCATTCATTCATTCATCCATTCATTAATTCCACATTTATTCACAAGCTATATTCCAAACACATTTTTTAACATACTTTCCTTTAGATTTTATCCATTTTCATGTTTTAACTACCACTTTAAAGATAATTCATTGATGATAATTTTAATGATAATCTGTGATTCCAGCTCTAAGTTTTATGATACCCATTTATTGGATAAATCGAATTGGATGTCCTGGAGAGGTCACTGTACAGAAGGACCATCTGCTACAGTCTGTGTTCTACTGAAGTGGGGAAACCTCCTGCAAATTGTTATAGTATTCCTTGATATGGGGAGAGAGGTAGGTCTAGCTGGTATGTAGTATTGTTCAAGTTTCCTACATCCTTACTGCTCTTCTGTCTAGTTGTTCTATCCACTATTGAAAATGGGATCTTGAAGTCCCCAATTATTATTGTTAAATTGTCTATTATTCTCTTTAATTCTGTCATGCTTTACTTCAGGTATTTGGGGGCTATGTTAGATGAAATATGATTATAATTGTTACATCCTGATGGATTGAGCCTCGTATGTCTCCTTTGTCTTTAGTAATAATTTTTGTCTTGAAATTTATTTTGCCTATTGGTACAGTCACTCCAGCTGTCCTTTGGTTACTGTTTGCATAGAATATCTTCTTCCATCCCTTTACTTTCAACCTGCATATGTCTTTAAATCTAAAATTTCTTTTATAGAAGGCATGTAGTTGTATCATTTTTTTTTTCCATTCTGCTAAATGATAAATTGGACTTAATCGAAATTGAAAACTTTTGTGCTTCAAAGGACACCATCAAGAAAATGAAAACACAACCCACAGAATGAGAAAAAATATCTGCAAATTATATATCTCATAAGGGTCTAGTACCCTGAATGTATAAAGAACTACTATGACTCAACAATTAAAAAACAATCCACTTTTTAAAATGGGCAAAAGGAAATGGATATTTCTCCAAAAAAGATATACAAATAGCCTATAAGAACAGGTAAAGATGCTCAAAATTATGAGTCATTAGGAAAATGCAAATGAAAACAACAGTAAGATACCACTGTACACTCACTAGGGTGGCTAATTTTAAAAATTGAAAAAAAATATATCACAAGTGTTAGAGAGGATGTGGAAAACTGGAATCATCATAAACTGCTGGTGGGGATATAAAATGGTGCAGCCTCTACAGAAAACAATTTGGCAATTTCTTAAAAAGTTAAACATGTGGTGAATATGAACCAACAATTCCACTCCTGAGTATATACTCAAAAGAACTGAAAACATATATTCATATAAAAACTTGTACACAGTAGCATTATTCATAATAGCCAAATGGTATTAACAACCCCAATGTCTATAAACCATAACATAAATATGGTATAGCCACACAATAGAATATTTCTCAGCCATAAAAAGGAATGGAGCACTATTACATGCTACAACATGGATGAACATTGAACATGCTAAGCGAAAGAAGAAATACACAAAAGGCCACATATTGCATGACTCTATTTATATGAAATGTCCAGAACAGACATTTTCATAGAGACAGAAATTAGATTATGGTTATAAAGGGATGAGGGGGAAGGGAGAATTGGGACTGCTAATAGGTATAGGGTTTCTTTTTGGGGGTGATGAAAATGTTCTGGAATTGTGGTGATACTTGCACAACAGTGAATATATGAAAAACCACTGAATTGAACACAATAAAAGGGCGAACTTTATGTGAATATATCTCAATTAAAAAATCAATTAAATAATTTTTAAAGCTAAAAAAATAAATAAAAACCAGAGCAATCTTGTGTCATCTTAAATGCCACCACCCTTAACCCAGGCCAGTGTGGTAAGGGTGGTGGCATTTAAGAAAAAAAAAAAAAATCCAGGTAAAGATGTTGTTCACCGTACTAGGGAAAATTGTGGCAAAATCTGGCTGCCCCTCTCCATGTATCTCTCCATTGACTGCCCTATAAAAACTAAGTTTTCACCATTTTTGCTTTTAGTGAAGAAAGGGAAATACATGCAACTAAAATTATGTCTCACCCCATGTTTCTCTTCTTATATACCCTATCTAAGTGAATAGCTACGTCGCCATAGCCAGAAACCTGGGAGTCATTCTAAATTCCTTCTCTCTCACTCTTCATATCCAATCAATAATATATCATACCCATTGTAGCTTTCAGCTCCTAAACATTTCCCCATTCAGTACCTCTTCTCTATCCTTACTACTCTGTCATCTCTCCCTTAAGCCCTGTTTCGTTTTGTTTCCTTGACATCTAACCTACATGCTACTAATCAAGAAGATCTACCTAAACCAAAAATCTAACCGCCCAAAAGCCTCCAACAGCTGTTCTGCACCTACAGCCTTTGGAACTTACTTATGTCTCCAGCAAACATCATTGCATATCACCTCCTGAGCCCACTTTATACTCTAAGTAATACAGCTTCTACTTCCCAGCACACACCATGCTGTTTCATGCCTCCTCTGCTTAAACTATTTGCTCATCATGGAAAGATGTTCCTAACCAAGAAAAAGTAACCTCTCCTACCCATCAATTTCCCTAGCATTCTGTGTGTATGTTTCAGTAAGCACTTCAGTTTCTACTTTTTTTGTCTTCTCTCCTTTTACAGACAGCATAATGCTAGTTGTCAAAACTGTCTTAGTTCACTTAGAATTTCTACAGAGCTATCCTTTACACACACACACACACACACACACACACACACACACACACACAGTGTATACATATATACACTATAGTTGAAAAAAATGAATGAAAAGAAAGGCAACAGTACTTTTTAATTCACACAGCAAGAAAACATAACCATAACTGCCTCAGTATTTAGATGGTCTTTTTAAAACGTTAATACCGTTTTTAAAAACACAGCGACATAAACGCCCCTAAACATGTCAACAGAGACACCTATAAACGCTGGAGAAAAATCTCTGCAACCTGATTATAAACTGGACCTGAAAAAATTTTTGAACACTGAGAGTTTTCTATCTCTAGACTTTACATTAACACGACCTCTTACACTAACAAGACACAGACGGAAGCGAAGAACAATCTCACTTACTATAAAGCATCTCAAAAGGACATTCTTTATGGAAAGAAAATGCAGAATTAGAATCCCACCTCCCCGCTCAAGCTTAGGTGTCCTTTCAAGAAAACAAGAAGTTTCATCACTAAACGGAACTCATTTCCGAGGATCAGTCCTCAAGTTTCTCACAGTTGGAAGAACCATGTGTCAATGACTCCTGCTCAAAATAAATAACATAACGGGAAGGCTAATTCGTTTTAGGAATCGGGAAACATTTATCATATGTTTGCAAAGTCCAGCTTAAGCAAATGCCTTCTTCACCTTCCTGATCTCCAGGTCCCTTTCCATCACACGAAAAACCACCCAAGTACCCTACGAACCTGGTCACTGCCTCGGACACAGGCCGGAGCCGGGTGGCAGGTGAGGACTGGCTGGCTTCGGAATCTCCGACCACTGCAGCTTAGACCCCAAAGCCAAAGTCTGCTGCTTTCTTCCCCCGGCGGCCCCCGGGGCCACGTAACCCTGATCGAGCCCTGACTCACCCTGTGTAGCTTTTCCAGTACCAGCCCCAAGTACGGCTGAGGGGCAGCCCTGAGCACCTCCATGGCGCCAAGGCTGCTTTGGCTGTGGCTGCGGCAGCCACGGCTTGGCCGGGCCACAACCAGCAGCTGAGAAAGCACTGCGTTCTGTCGGGAACGCGAACCAGCCCCCGGCGACAGCAGCAAACCACTGCGCAGCCGGCTGTGCGGGGAGCCGGGGAGCACTGGCGCCAACAGGCCTCAGGCGTCCAAGATGCAGACCCTGGTAACCTAGGCCCCTTTGTTACGTTTTGCTTACGTAACACAGGTCTGAGCCCGCCCCGCACGAGCCTGTGACGCACCCCCTCCTCGCCACCCCTCCCCTCGGCTTGGTACCGGCCAGGCGGCGGTGAACTTCCCCTCCTCCTCCGCGCTAGCTTCGTAGACGTGTCCTAGTTGTTCGTTCTTAAAGGGGCCGACGCACTACCTGGCGAACCACCCACCCCTGGAAGTCGAGGGGCTCGGGGCTGGTGAATGGGATTTGACCTCAGGCTCTGCGCGATGGTGTGGGCTGCAGGGCCCAAAGACCAGGACTTTGGCCCAGGACCCCTCGCCTCGGATGGCCACAGGTGGAAGCTTCTCCCGGGGGCCCCACGGCGCGCCCCCTTCGGCCTAGGGGCCAGCACCAGGCACGTCCCCAACCACCAGAGCTTTCCACTCTCAGCCCCTCTAGAGCTTGCTATCTGCGCCTCATGGAAGCCCTGACGGCGTCGTACCCCGAGGGACCCTGCCGGCCCGGAGAAGCCGTCTGCCGCCTTCATTCCAGTCTGAAAATGGCCTGCGGGGCACGCACGGTGGGCCCTGCCAACCGTGTCCGGACTTTGGATTTTGGACAGGAAGGCATCTCGGATCAGCCATAGTCTGGTCAAAGTTTAACCTCTCCCAAAGAATATCGATCTGGTCTCCTCTGCCGAATGGAGGGCTCCGGGGGTCTACTCACTTACCTGAGTGACCTGGGCACTCACTAGGCAGAACTATCCTAAACTACTTGAGCCCCTAGTTACCCAAATGCTAAATCAAAACCGGGTGAACCTGGGGCCAGCGGGTGCTGTTTTCCTCTGAGAAGAGGAGCTAAAAGTAGCAACTTGTTCTCTAAATTTAGGACCCTATTTTTAGGGTTGTTGAATGAAGTACAGAGGGCTGGATTTGTTTGTGGGAGACGGTTTTAGCTGACAAGGGTAAGGGGTAACCTATCACTTACATACAGGTATATGTCTTTCTTCCCATCATAATCATTCTCATCAAATTCTGCCTTCTAATTCAAGCCTTCAGTGAAGCAACTCAAAAAGGTGTGGATACCTCTTCCTAAACAAATCCCCCAAGAAAACTCAATAATGAACAAAATCTTAAATACTTAAGAATTTTCCCTAATGCAAGCTTTTGCAGCAACAAAACTGTTATATCATTATAAATAAAAAACAGGCCCAAGTTTACAGCAAGCGATTTTTCGTGACAAAAATGCGGCCTAGTGTTTCCAAACTCAAATTGCTATCTCTCCTTGCCACATCAGCCTGAAGAGTTTCAGGAACTGCCAGTATCAGAGAGTAGCAGAAATTGCTTAATAATTCTCCATTTTTAAGGTATTACACAACCTTCATATACATATTGGACAGTGTAAACTGAAATTACATTATGCGAATAATTATTAAAATCAAAACAGAAGCATAAACAAAATTTTACGTTTAGAATTTCAAAGACTCTTAAAACAACATATGTCTTGATTAGATCATTGTATTACTCAATAAAATTCTAACATGAGTCTGAACATTTTCAGGGGATTTCAGAATCATTTGCAGCTGTTAGGACTTTTGAGAAAAAAAAAAAAAAATCCCTTTGCCTTCCCTAAGTCAGCCTTTGCCCTTTCCCAATTTCCAATAATTACCATTCCAAATATTAGAAACGTAGGTTAGGGACAAAATAATGAATGAAATGTAAAAAAGGAAAAATCCAAGTTTCCCCCATAACAAAAACACAGTAAAGCTCAACAAATTTTAAGTGCGAAATTCCAAACCTGATTTCTTTTCTATACACTTAATAGTCGTATAGAAACTTACCTCTTCCTCCAAATCTTTCAATTCCATTTCTTAAAAAGCTCATGTTAAAATATCATAACATGTAAGTAAAGTTCTGCTAAGCACCTCATATCCTTGAGAAAGATTTCAGGTTCTAATATATCCTGCACTATTCTGTTTCCACGTTGTGATCCTGTTTTGACACTTGTGTGGTAAAGGGGTGCTACAGGTGGAGTTGTGACTACCAACCCATAATCTAATTTCATGGACCTCACTCTTTACTAAATATATATATACACACACATATATATGGATGTATATTTTTTAATATATGTATCACTACCCTCTTAAAGTCAACAATTGGAAAGAAAAATCCTGAATTTGTAACTGATAAAAACTAAATTGAATGCTTTATTCTATAGTCTATTCATATAGAGTACCTGATTTCAGCCACATGAAAGATGTTCAAAGATTGTTCTAATAGACTTGAAATTTTACTGTCTTAAATAGGACCTGCTTTGAAGGAGATGGAGAACAAATGCTGTTAGTGTTTGTGACAGCTACTAGAAAACATCCAAGAACACTGGAAACACGCTAACCTGTAAACTTTATCCACAACCTAGACACAGATTTCCCTTATGAGGGGCCCTGTTGCAAAACTGTAAGTACTGGTTACTCCCATTTAATTAAACAGGCAATGTCACAGGCTATAAGATCTAGTCCTTTGGAAGAAAATCAAACAAAATCGTTGAAACTCTTCATTCTACATACTAGTGATATAAGAATTGTTCTCAGAACATATTGAACAAGAGCTGGGCAATTTCCATTGTTTATTCCACGTGTAAATTAAGCATTTTAGTTAAGAATATATGAATGTTAGAATTCAAAGAGGCTCCTCAGTTGTGAAATAAAGTAGATAAAAAAGTCACATTCATGCCTATTACTTGAATAATACAAAGAAAGTATATTCTGTACAAAATCTACTTGAAATTACCAGTGAATTGAAATAATTACCTGAACATTTAAGCAAGAAGAAAAGGAAACCCTTTCACCTAAATTTAACTAGAAAATTGCTCAAATTTTACATTTACTGCAGTTATTCAAATCTATATTATGGGTGCTTAATAGATTCATTCAGATTGTTAGAATTCTAGATCTGGCAGGTACTCTTCAGAACATTTAGGCCAAGGATTATGAATTTAAAGCTGTATAGAGGCCAAGAAGTTGAAATAAATGTAGAGAATTGAGGGCCGACCCCGTGGCGCACTCGGGAGAGTGCGGTGCTGGGAGCGCAGCAGCGCTCCCGCCGTGGGTTTGGATCCTATATAGGGATGGCCGGTGCGCTCACTGGGCGGCCGGTCATAAAAAAAAAAAGAAAGAAAAAAAAGAAAGTGATATTGAAAACAAAAAATGTAGAGAATTGAAGAGTGCATATCTATGTAAGTACTTATTCAGCCTGAGCTTCTTGTTGCCATATAAGAATGGGAGATTATATAATACAGTCTTCAGCTTTTTCCAGAGAACCCAGAAATTCAGAATTTTATATGAACTCACCTTATAAATGTTGAAAACTGATTCATAATTTTCTTAAACAATGCATAAGCCAGTTTTGACCAGCAGCCTGTAATCTAGTCTCCGCTTCTGATATTAGAGTTTTAAAACTGAGACTCCTTCCCCAAAGAATAAGTGACTTTCCAAGATCACAAGATAATTAACATAAATTTTAATTCAATATTTTCATGTCTGAAAAATTTCAGCCAAAATGGTTCAAATAAAATGTATTGACTATGTTTACTGAGTCCACAAAAACAGCATACTTAGTATAGACTATTAAATAAACACTTTAGATAGAGGCAGATATTATGTACTGATTAGTAAATTACATTTTCAATTCTGTAACTTCACTAGTATAATTTGCAGGAGAGGGGATTAAGAGGTGGGGGCATGTCAGCAGGACATACCAATAAGTAGAATTAATTCCATAGGGAGTTAAAAGTTTTATTATGACTATTTTTACAAATATCATTAAATTAGTTTTTCTTTTGTCCTAACCTGGAGCAGACTTTTGACTAACATTTTAATCAACATCTTCAAGACCAAATCATACAGAGAAAATTAATGACTTCTCTAGGCTTATTTATCATGTAACGTCAACTCTCTGAAACCCGGCAAAAGAATAAAGTGAAAAAGAGGCCTCTGGAAGCAAAACAATGTATGTTATTAAGCCCAGTTTTCAGAAAGAGTCATCACAGTCAGTGGCACCACCATCTTTTGGTCACCCTAACTAAAAACCTTACAACAGTTATCCTCACTTTTCCCTTTGATTCTCCTTGCTACTTTCAACCAATCATTAAATCCAATGGTTTCTATCTACAAAAGATCAGTCCATTTTGTCCTTCCAATCATTTCAACAACCACCATCAGATGATATAGGCCAGAGGTTTAAAAATGTGGCGAGGGCTGGCTGAGTGGCTCACTCAGGAAAGTGTGATGTTGATAAAACCAAGGTCAAGGGTTCGGATCCCCGTACTGGTTAGCTGCCAAAAATTTTTTTGAAATTAAAATGTGGTTAGTGGGCCAAACCCAACTCAGCTTTCACACAAAAAATCCAGATTTCTAGCTTTTTTTGAAAATGAGAATATCTGGGGGGAAAAGGCTGAAGGTAAGTAGTTATATCCTTTAGACAAATTTATATCCAAGTTGTGTCCTTTAGACACCCCGAGATTTAGACTCTCACCATTTATTTACCATACTAATGCAATAGCTTCTTGACTGGGCTTCCTGCCTCTGGTCTTTATCCCTTCAATCTTAATTTGACGATGTTCACAGAGAAACTTTATAAGTGAAACTTTTTTATTTTACTGCTTAAATTCTTCAATAGTGACCCCATCGTTTACAACATAGAGTTGACCTCCCTGTTATAACATGCAAAGCTATTCTTGATTTGATCCCTGTATACATCTTCAGCCTCACTCTATGTTCAATCAGACGGAATTGGTTATAATTCTCTGAAAAAGCCATGTTCTCTCCCACTTCTGTACTTTTAAAAATGCTCTCGCCTCAACCTAGAATGCCCGTCCCTTCTTTGTCTGGCTAACTCCTGCCTTTCCTTCAAGATCAGCTCAGGCATGATCTCTGAGACACTTTCCCAGGTTTCTCCTTCCCACTGTCTCTCTACCTACCACTTCCAATCAATCTGTAAGGCAGCTCCTCCTGTACATCAATAGCATCCTGTGGCTATTATTGTACTGTGTTATAATTACTGCTTTTATCTGTTTCTTCCAACTAAAGTGAGCTCCTTGAAGGCCACCACTGTTAAATTTCATCTTATAAATGAGAAAAGTGCTTCCTCAATTACTTCTATGGTAACAGTAGATGAGAAAAGGAACTAATATTTCTTAAAGGCCTCCAATGTGCCAAGTACTACAGCTGGATCCTTTTGCAATATCTCATTTAATAATAAGATTTATAATAAATGGAAAAGTGAAAAAAATGTGGAAATTTAATTGCAGCTTGGTTATTTCAGATATTAGTTGCTTTTGTGTACTGACATTACACCATTTTGAGGTCACAGCTGTCGTTCTGATACTAATATTTTGCTTAAGACTCATTTTTACTTCATATTATTTCTGAGTTAACTCATTTAGTATAACTTTCCTTCATTTGAAAAAACAGGGAGGGCGGGGAACATTGCTCCAAATCAACAAAGCTTAAGGAAAGATTTTTAAAAATTTTTAACAATATCCATGCAACAAAGCATTCGTATAAAGAGAGATTTACATGTAAGATTTCATGGAAAGAGAAACATTATATAAAGTTTTTATAGGGAAGGTTCACTCAAACAAATTTTGCAGCCACTCCTGTATTTAGTAAAATAGGTAAAATTATCGTAAAAGATTTAAAAGGCCAACTTACCCTTTCCGTAAGAATTACAATTGGTGAAAAAGCAGAATTCATGAAATCATAAACATCAATTTGAAATAAATATTTCAGAATCTGAAACTCGGAAGCAGCTTCTGTTGATTTATAAATAAAAATATGTTATCACTTGATATTATGTAACTTCTGAATCTAATTTCTTCTTAAATTTATGCATTAGAGAACAAAATACCTGTTTCTTACCTTTTTGAGGAATGGTTAGCAGGGTATTTTCCGTAGATCTGTCTATTTCCACCTGAGCAGGCCCTTCTGTGTCTACTGATGAATTTGATTTTTCATCATTGCTTTCAGAAGACAGTGTTTTGAAATGTACTTCTCCATGAATTTTCATAGGTAACTCTATTTTAGAGACCATACCTGCAAATAAATAAAGAGGAATGTATTTTTTTTAATACTTGCTTTGTTGTGGGCTTCTCTTCTGTTTTCTAGGCAAGTCATTTTTTGAACCTTTCTGGTCATTGTGACATTTCGTAGAGAAAGAATGCACTAAAACATAAATTGCAGCCTGTATTAGTTCCTATTTCTGGTATAATAAATAACTGCGAACTTAGTGGCTTTAACCATACAAATTTATTCTCTTATGGTTCTGGAGGTCAGAAGTCCTAAAACCAAGGTGATGGAAGGACTGCATTCCTTCTAGAGCATCTAAGGGAGAATTTGTTTCCTTGGTTTTTCTACCTTCTAGAGGCCTACTGCATTCCTTGGTTCATGGCCCCATCCTCCATTTTCAAAGCCAGCAGTGTAGCATCTTCTAATCTGTCTCTCTCTTACTCTGACCCTCCTGTTGTACTCTTATGAAGAACTTTGTGATATTAGGCCCATAAGGATAATCTCTACATCTTAGTTCCTTCAATTAATCACATCTGCAAGGTCCTATTTACCATGTAAAGTAACATATTCACAGGATCTGGGAGTTAAGACATATACATCTTTGAGGGGCCTTTACTCAGCCTATCACATAACCCTTTCCTTTATTCCTTGGCCCAGGAAGAATTATAAAAACTATATATGATTCTATTCTCCACAAGGTCTTTTTGTCTTAAAAACAAAACTAACATAACTGTCAACAACTCTCTATAAGCGTATGACTAAAAATGGGACAATAAATAGACCCCCTTAAGATTTCATTCCTTTTAGACACATTAATTGTCCAAGAAGGTATTATATCTAAATGACAATTGCAAAAATACGTATCCCTGCCTTTCAAGAAAATCAGTGAGATAGATTTTTCTTACTTTAACTGTTCGAGAACCAGAGTCAAAATGACCAATATTATTTATGGTATCTATAGACTACTTGATATTGGTGGTTAATTGTATTTAATAAACAAAACTAACAGGTAGTTGCACAAAGAAAGGCAGAGTTAGAACTTACAGAAATTAATTTCCAAGTTCAAAAATCTAATCCACTGGATCATGCATATCTACAATACATATTTGCTAATATGCATTATTAAATATAAAAATCATATCACTAAAACTTTCAATGGGGTTACTCCAAAGGCAGAAGAACCACCCCACTACTAAAGAAACCATATTAGCCATTTGCACAGGAAGATGCCAATATTTTTAGGATATTAGAAACAACTTTAAAAATAATAAGGTGTTAATGAAATGTCATGCATTATTGTAATTTTTCTTTTCTCTTGTAGCTTTACTAATTTCAAGTTCCTTTGTTTCCCCCTATATCCTATATCTAGTATATTACACTATTATATGTCACATCAAATCATATCATATATCATATCAAATCACATCACATCACACCATTCAAGGAAAGTATTAAAAGAAACAATGAATAAAGCTTTATAAACTCCACAATCAAACAAATACTGTACATTAAGTGAAAATTTTGAAGGAAAATATCATTTAGAGTAATTCTTATTAGCATTTACAGTATGTTTTATATTTTAGAGTACACTATGTTATTTGCTAATTTACTAGAGTGTGTTGTATAAAACAAATATAGAAATGTGAGTCCAAGATATATTTTTGACACCATTATTTAAGATATCTTAGTAATTATTAATTTATTTTAGAAATTATCAATAAAATGTTTGTGGGATTAAAATAATGCTATTTTGTATGTTTGCATTGGCATCGTAGAGGAGAAATACTGTACTATAAATAGAATATAAAAATAACAACTATAAGCTATTCTCATTTAACTGCTAAAATACATACTTCTGTGACTACATACAAGTATATGCTTATTTTCTCTTTATCAGACCCAATACAGCAAAAGGCAATGCTGAGAAATCAAGTTGAAATCAATACTAAATTGTATTTTGAATCATCTCTATGCCATGAGTGTGTCTGGCAAAGACAATATTGCATGTAAGATTGATATCTCTTTAGTTTGGTGATCTCATGAAGGTCACATATTGCTTCAGTAAGATAAACATATCATAAATTACTATAAAGGGAACTCAAGAAATTATACATCTTACCACTCTGCTTTTTTTTTACAGAAATCAGGTAAATCTCTTCTATCAGATAAAAATTCATGTTATCCAACTGATAAAATGATCTTTACTTTAAGGAAAAATATAAGTTTTATTTTGCATTTCAATGAAACAATGCTGATAAGAGATTTAAGTAAAATGTTCCTGATCTTTCTGCTTTTATGCTACATATTAAATCTCTAAATGAACTATAACATACCTGAATTCAAATTTAGAATGAAAATATGTATGCATATCCCTTGAGAATTTTCATTTAAAAATGATTACCCTTCCCCAAGGTTAATAAAAAGCTTCCAATTTGAAACATATATAGGTCAAAATTCGCCATGTTTGTAATGTTGCATCATATACTTATATCCATGCCATGTCAAAATAGCCATCGATTTATTTTAATGAAATTAATTTAATTTTCAAACAGTTTAAACTGATCACTTGATTGAACTGACTAATCAAAAAAGGTTTTAAAAAGTTCTAACTAGTCCTATCCTGAACTACAGTATTAAAGTAAACTGTGGAATCTATTTCTCACATTATTTTTTAAGACAAGGATAAAAAAGTGTCAGTGTAGTCCTGAAAAGCAATAGTAAAGAGTGGTAAGTGAATTATGCAATGTCTAATTTTGCTCTTTGAGTTTATGATTCTTAACATAGCACTTTGATGCTGCATTTAAAATAAATATATTTTAAGAAAATGAATATTCCCTATTGCATTTTAATATTTAGTTACAGTTTTGAAGTATTATTTTCACATGAATTAAACCTAAGCTTTAAGAATTACATTATGGCTAGCCAGTTAGCTCAGTTGTTTAGAGTACAGAGCTGGTAATACCAAGGTCCAGAGTTTGATCCCTGTACTGGCCAGCCACCAAAACAAATAAACAAAAAATTTATGTTACATACAGATATGCCTTTTTTTTTTTTACAATAGTTTATTAACAGAATTTTAAGTCAAATAAAATAATTTTTTTTAGTATTTAACTGTACTTTGGAAACTTATTATTTAAATAGGCCTAATTGGAGTCTTTTTGTAAAACAGTTACTAATAATATAATATAAATAACTGTTTCCTAATTTATGTTTTATAAATTCTTATATCAGCATATTAGTTTCTTTGTAAATGCAGTTATCTCAAGTCTCAGCCTTTCACAAATACTAATTCATAACCAGTGATTCATTTATCTTATGCACTGTTTCTAATTAAGGCAAGTTTTCATTTGTTATTCCCTGAAAGAGTTGCTGAAATTATTGGAGAAGATTGGCTGTTTAAGCTATTTCTCCAATATCCAGAAAATATGATTTGTGGCTTTATTTAAATCCTTTTGTAGAATTTTTTTTTTAAAAATTTTGTATGATTAAATTTTATTTTAAATATTGGTAAAGGGCCACAAAAAATGTTTACATTATACAATGATTAAATAAATAAATAAAATTTTATTGTAAAATACCTTAAGATCTTCTTGGAACACCAGTGCATCTCCAATCATTCTGTTTCCCTTGAGATTTTATTTAGTAATATTAAGATTTAAGTCCCAGAGTAAACCAGAAATTGATAAAAGGGTGGTTGTTGATTATTGAGTATTTTGAAAAACTGGGTTTCTGGACTTTTTCATCTGATTTGTACTTATAAAAATAAATTATGTTAAAAAATAAAATACAGTGAATTATATTATAGATATTTTTATACCTACCTGACTGACTATATCTGCTTTTCAACCTCATAACTTTCATATTATCTGTGGGATAATTTTCAACTGAAAATTCTTCTGTTTCGTCATTTTCAACTACATTGTTTTGATCCAATATCTGTTTGGGAAATGGCAATTCTGCTTCCTTTGGAATGTTCTGGAAGCTCCAAAGGTTGTCAAATTTATGCAAGAATTTTTTGAAATATGGTAAAGTATCAGAATAATGTGTTTTCTTTAAAACTCTTTTCTTGTCTATTTGATGTTCTGTTTCTGTAATTTTCATCATTTTTATTTCTTGTTTCTTATCAGGGTCAAATGCACTCACTGAAGGATGTTTATGTTTATCTCCCCCAACATCTTCAGTTTTTCCATCATCTGATATAATTTTATCTTCATTGACATATGCAAAGCCTAACCTACCAAAACCAAAATCAAACCAACTCTGCTTGAGAACTGAGCTATCATTAGTGATTATATCTTCTTTTTCTGTTAATATTTCTGTGGCTTCTTCATCAGGTGATACGGAATTGGGAACATCTTGTAGTGGTGTATCATTTTCTTTGAACAATAATTCATGCCCTGTATCCTTATCTCCAAAACCTAAATAACTTGTAAATCCACCACCAAACCAACCACTGGCTTGAGGTTGGAGAAGATGCTCTGACTTAGATGCTTCAGACTGTTTCTCTGGCACTGAATCAAATTCTGATTCAGGTTCTTGCTTATGTTCTGTTTGGGGCTCACCATTATTTAATTCCTTTAGGTCATTCTCATCTTCCACTGCTATTTTTCTACTTTGCAATGAGCTTTCCTGTACAGGTTCTATAACTAATTCAAAAGCCCTCACTTCAACTTGTTCTCTTCCCAATCCAAACCATCCTCTTACTTCAGGCACAGCTGAGGATGGTGAGACATGATCCACTTCTGGAATATGATCCTGTTCCACACTTCCAGCTTCTATTTCTTCCCAGTCCTTTGATTCGCTAGTAATTCTGACGTCTTTGAAAACCTCTGATGATGGAAATTGGTCTTCAAACAAGGTGCTTTCAGAAGTTGCATAAAATCCAGGTTCTATTTGAAAATCATTTTCATATATACTAGATTTTTGGTCTTTATCTTCTTCATATGAATATATATGTTCACCATTATTACTGTTTAACTCACTATCTTCATTTTCAAATGTGTAGCTTACTCCAAGACAAAGAAAGTCAGATTCCTAAAAGAAAAAAAAATTATCATAGACATATATGAACTAAAGATCCTTGTTTCTCCCTGAATTACTTAAAATAGACGACTGTGATTTTCCCAAGACCACACAACTAGCTCAACAGCAGAACAAAAACTAAAATCAGATCTCCTAATCTCAAATACTTCTATCACAACCAACTTTTGGGGATTAATGATATAAACCTAAATGAAAATCCTTTTACATTATGATTTATTTGTATTAACTAGCTGAAAAATTTGAGAAGCAGAGACAATCCATGCTTTGAGTATATTCTGTGAATAAACTCAGATGAAAAGACATGCATGTCCACAAAATCTTGCACCTCCTAAGAATATGCTGAGTGGACACATGCATCTGTGCAGTGATTTGAGAGAGGGTGCTAGGTTTGAATGTGTCCTCCAAAAGCATGTGTTGAACTTAATTCCCAATGCAGCAGTGTTTTGGAGATGGGGCTTAACAAGAGATGATTAGGCCATGAAGGCAGAGTGAATGGGTTAATGCCATTATCACAGGAGCGGGTTTGTTACCATGGGAGTGAGTTACTTAAAAAAGGATGAGTTCAGCCCCCTCTTGCTCTCTCTCTCTCTCTCTCACTCTCTCACCCTTCCACCTTCTACCATGGGAGAATACAGCAAGAAGGCCCTTGCCAGATGCCAGCACCTTGATATTGGACTTCCCAGCCTTCAGAACTGTGAGAAATAAATTTCTTTTCTTTATAAGTTACCCAGTATCTGGTATTCTATTATAGCAGCACAAAATGAACTAAGACAGAGGGTAATTTTATAGCATATGGTCACAGCTCAGACAGATTAAAGACTCTGAAGCATGAAGTCCTGGTTAAAAGCTGCACTAAAACATTTAGACTTCTTTTATTGAGATATTGTATATAGCCAGCGGAAGTGGGAATCTACTTGCTCATCTCACAGAACAACCAAATCATTAAGAAGAAAAATGATGAAGCCATTTTTTAAAAGTCTGAAGGCTAGACAGAGTGATGTATATTGCTCCTTGGATATTATCACTATGAAATAAAAATGAAGTTCATACTTTTAAAGAATAAACTTCAAATTTGCAATTTTACAATATTGCAATATAGTAGGTGATTAAGAACAGACTCTGGAGTCAAACACTCTGGGTTCAACTCCTGACCCTGCCATCTACTAGCTCTGTGACCCTGGCTAAATTATATGACTATTCTATGCCTTACTCTCCTTATCTATAAGGTGGAATAATGACAGTACCTACCTTTTAGGATTGTTGTTAGGATTAAATTAGTCCAGTTTCTCAGAATAGTAACTGTCTCCAGTTAACACTACCCTACCCTAGCCCAAAGTTATACTCTCCCAGATATAGCCAGTGATGCAGAAGTAAAACTCCCAACTCCCTTCCCTCTATTCAGGACAACTCTGAAGGGCCATCCCAGCTTCAGAGCTCCTTATGGAATTGACTGAGACCTTTGTTGCAACTGCATCACAGTTCAACTTCTCTGTCTACCCAATCCTGATTTTCTTTTATTCCTTCACAGGTGCTATTTTCAAGAGTACTCCCCAGTAAACTTTTCAGATGCAAAGATTCAACTCAGTGTCTGTTTCCCAAGGAATTTGTCATAAGAATTAGAGGCATCTGTATGCTTATTATGTGCCTGGCACTATGCCAGGTGCTGGGATTCTGTAGTAAAATAGGAAAAAAACTGTAAATTGCAATAAGCACTATGGAGAAAATAAACAGGAATCTGTAATTAAGAAGCAATAATTTCTTTAGAATCATCACGGAAGGCCTGTGTCACTGATTTTTTTTTTTAAATTTGCAAACGGTATACTTTTTTCCAGCTTTATTGAGGTATAATTAGTATACAAAAACTGCACATAGATTATAATTAACAATTTATTGTATACTTTCAATTAGCTAGAAGAGAGGATTTTGAATGTTCCCAACACAAAGAAATGACAAATGTTTGAGGTGATGGATAGGTTGATTAACCTGATTTGGTCATTACACGTTGTATACATGCATTGAAATATCACATAGTAGTACCCCATAAATATGTACAATTATTATGTGTCAATTAAAATTTTTAAAAAGAAAAAATTAAGGTTAAAAAATAAAAGTAACAAACTATTGACACACACAACATTTTAGATGGATTTCAAGGAATATATTCTGACTGAAAAAATTTAATCCCAAAGGTTATGTATAGTATGATTTCATTTATATACTGTTCTTGAAATGACAAAATCATAGCGATGGAGAACAGATTAGTGGTTTATAGGGGTTCAGGAAGGGGTAGGGAGGGAGCTGAGTGTTGTTATAAAAGGGCAGCACAGTCGTTCCTTGTAGTATGGAACTGTTCTATATCTTGACTCTGGTGGTGATTACACAAATGTACACGTGATAAAACTGCATAGAACTAAGCCACACACAAACACAAATAGTTGCATGTAAAACTGGTGAAATCTATATAAAATCAGTGTATTTTATCAGTGTAAATTTTCTGGCTGTGATATTGTACCATGGTCATGCAAGATGCTACCACTGGGGGAAACTGGATGAAGGGTACATAGGATCTCTATGTATTATTTCTTACTCCTGCACAGTAATCTACAAATATTTCAAAATAAATAGTTTTATTTTTAAAAAACTGCACATAATAAATGTATAGTGAGTTTGAACATATCTCCACAATACAGGTACTAAACTATTCATTACCTCCAAAAGTCTCCTTGGAGGAACTGATGTTTAAGCTGTGCCCTAAAGGATAATAAGTAATCAGCCAAGTGAAGAACTTGTGGAAAGCATTCCAACCAGAAAAAACATCCTATTTGGGTCCCTAAGCTGGGAAAGAACTTGGCATGTTCTAAGAACAGTGGAAAGGCCAGTTTGGCCAGGAGCGTGGTGAATGAGGGACAAGATAGAGTCAGCAAGGAGGGCAGAAGTAGACCACATGGGCCTATGAGGTCAGGGTAAGGACTCTGGGCTTTATTCCAGTCCGGTGAAAAGCCATCAAAGGGCTATAATCAAAGGAATGACATGATTTCATTTTTTGTTTTTGTTTTTACAAGGTCCATTGTTATTTGGAGAATGAATTGGAAGAGGGCAAAAGTAGAGGCAAGGAGAACAGAAGGCTATTGTAGTACTATAATCAAGAGATAATGGTGCCTTGGGTTAGGGCTATGATAAAAGTGGAAATGAAGAGAAGACAATGAACTCCAAATGTATTTTAGAGATAGAACTAACAGAACCAATTACTCTACAGTAAATGGACAGTTAATCCCAGAGTTTGAGCTGGGAAAGAGCCAGAAAATGGTTTGTTTAACTAGACAGACTCAATTCACACTGACCTCATTTAAGGTAAATTAGCTTAACCTGGAATCTGAATTAAATGGGTTAATCAAGTTCATATATTGAAAAGACACATTCTGATTCCTTTTAATGTTATTAAGCCCAACATTATCAAACTCATTAGAAACTCCAGGAGCAAATGAGGTTGTACAATTATGAGACCTAGGGAGTGTGGTGGGAAATAAACTTTGGTACTTGTAGGACAATAGTGTTAGTAATTATATGTAACATACAGCACTAAGTGCTGTTCTATGTACTTTTTTTTTTTTTTTTTTTTTTTGCTGCTGACCGGTACAAGGAATCTGACCCTTGACCTTGGTGATATAACACTGTGCTCTAAGCAACTGAGAAACCGGCCAGCCTTGCATATATTTTACATCTACTAATTTGTTCCACAATAAAGTTGAGGTAGCATTATATTATACTCATCACCCCATTTTACAGATGAGGAAATTGAGGCATACAAGGCCACATAGCTAGTAAGTGGCTAAGCCAGGCTTTGAACTCAGTCCATCTCCAGAATTCATTCTCTAAACCACTACACTCTACTGGCTGTTAATTGCTCAGAAAGCTAAATCCTTTACCATAATCAACTTTGTCTTGCTGAATTTTATTCACATATTCAAACTATTCCTAGAGTAAGCTTTCAGACCAAGTATTATGTGCATTCACTATACAAGGTACATAACCAAGTGGTACTTAAATTGAGAAAACTGATTTAGCCAAGAAATTTTAAATTCGATTAATAACAGAGAATGAGTTTACTCACTGTAGCTGATATTTGGATTTCCTCAGTTATGAACACCTCTTCAATTTTGACTGCTTCTCTGGGAAAATATCCAAAATCCTTTCCTTTCTATCAAAATGAAGAACAATGATTATCAAGGAAGAGTGATCAAAGCAGTAACTATTGAGCCTAATTTTGTCCCATGTCCTTGGCTTTAATCTACTTCAAATCACAAACATTAATCACAAACAACAATTTACATCTAAAAGAAAGTGAGTGAAATCATATTCTTTTGTTATTCCGAAGAACAGCATTCATTTAAGAGAACAAAGAGCCAAACAGTAAAATGCTGCTGTTTCAAACTTCAGAAGTTAAAGCATCCCACATACGAATTTTCCTCCTTTTTCTGTTCTTTAATGACATTCCTTGCCCAGGTGGACCAAAGATTTACACTAGTAGACCTGGTGCTATGGGTCACATGTGTCCCCCCAAAGTTCATGTGTTGGAAATGTAATCCCCACTGTAACAGTGTTAGGAAGGTGGGAAATCTGATTATGATATTTGAATGGTGGGCCTTTGAGAGGTGAATGGATCATGAGGACTGTGACCTTATGAATGGATTAATCCATTGGGTGAGTAATGAGTTATTATAGCTGTGGACTGGTGGCTTTATAAAGAGAACATGAGAGAGCTGGCCATTCTTGTCATATGATTGCCTGTGTCACCCTGTAGCAAGTTCCCACCCAGAGAAAGGACCACTCAGATGTACCCAATGGACTGTGGACTCCCAGCCTCTGAAACTGTAAGAAATAAATTTTGTATTTCTTACAAAATATTTACTTTATTATTACCCAGTTTCAGGTATTCTGTTATAAGCAACAGAAAAAGGACTAATACACCTGGGAAATCAAAAGGCAAGGCAATGGCAGCAGTAACCAAGCTAGATGGAGCTGTAACACATTCAGCATTTTCAGGATGTCAAAATCAGGTAAGAAGTTTAAACTCTGATGGGCCACAGATGAATTCATCAAGATAGTAAAGGTCCTTGAGTCCTTGGGGGAGGATTTGGTTCCATTCAGCTTTTCTGAGGCTTCCTTGATAACAGAGAGCCTCTTAACCCAGCTCAAACACACTTAGGATGTCCCCTGAGAGTGAAGGCTGCACACAACCTCTCTCAGGACATTTCCTATCTTTGTTAAAGTTTAAAGAACACATTTCTTTTGGTCCTCTGATCTAGCACCATTAAATCTCAATTGTGATTCTTCCAGCTCTCCAGGTGCCACAACTATTTGTGGGTCCACAGTGTGGCTCCTTTAACATATATCTTCATACACTAAAAACACCTAATGCACAGAACTAAGTGTGCCTGAAATTTCACCCTGGCTCTACACATTAAACACTGCTTTTGTGTGGGACTATTATTTTCACACATAGTAAGCAATAAAGAATGCTTTCTTTGCCTCTTATGACACCTACCATGACATTTTCCCTACAGCTGCATTGGATGCCTCTGACACATTCAAAACATAGACTGGCATTTTTAAGGCACCCTAAGCAGTAAGAGATTTGGGGAGCTGCAGAGACCAGGCAAACAACTCTGGCCAGCAGTAGTCAGAGGTTCAGTCATATAGTCCCTGATGGGAAGAAGCAGAATTCCAAACAGAATCTGCTCCTTCAAACAGTGACCACAGAGGCTACACCAGGGAGAGATCTGATGCATATGCAATATGGAGATAGTGTATGTATCAGGTTAATCATGGTTGTTCAGCTTGGGAGTAAAATCACTTATCATAGCATCTTTTCACTATAAAGCATAATTATGCAACCAAAGACACAAACTTTTTCCAATTGAAAGCATTAATTAATCATTAATTTTCCTATGTTATATATTCAGAGAGATGATTCAGGCTTCTAGGAATTTCAGTGCACAAGTACTTTGGGCTACAAAAAAGCTTCTCACAGTTGTTATTTTTTTCCGTAAAAAATTCATACACCTAGCTTCCCTTGACTACCCACCTTTCTGAGGATCTCTTCAATAACAACTCAGGCCTTTACTTGCTCAGAAAAACATGTCTTTTAATCAGATTAACTAATACTTTCCAGTCTCTCCAAAACTCAACCATTGACAACATCAAGAGATGACTGGGGTTGCTTCACCATCCCATAATCTCCAATAGCCTCCCTAAAATCTCTCCAAATAAATATAAAATCTAAGTTTAAAAACTATGCATGCTATGAAAAAAATAATTTCAATGCCTTCTCTGAGCCCTCCATCCAAACCAGACTACCTTCCCAAACCTCTTTTGTAGAAATTTTGGAGCCACCACTGAACATGACCATTTTTTGTTTGTTTAAATACGTTAAGGGTTTTTTTTAACATTAATACAGTGCTTTGAAATTTTTAGATTAAGTTCCTTTAGAGATGAAAAATAGTTATCCTTTGCAAGTCGGTCATTTCTTCTGCATTCATTCAATTTTTAAGACTAGATACTTACACTTCCTGCCCACAAATCTTCCCTTTCTCCTGCAAGTTTAACATAAACAGATATCTCTTCTCCCTTAGAGAAGTTCAGGTATCGACAGTCAGGTCCTCTGTAATCTTTCATGGATGAGACTCTGCTTATTAAAGCTATATAAACATATAAAGAAACACACACACACTTTAAATTAAAGTGTTAGTTCTCCCCCTTCCATTTTGCCCTCCTCCAATCCATCGTGAATACTTCCACATGCTAATTTCATTATATAATTCATGGCCTCAAAAACCTATATAGACTACCCAATGCACACAGAATCAAGTCTAAGCTTTTTGCTTGGTACCCCAGGCTGTCCATAACCCAGTCCCCCTTCCCTATCTAAAAGGACCTCCTCCCATTTCTTTATACAGATTCTGGGCTATCATCAAGCTTGTCTATCGTCCCTGGAATATGTCATTATTATTTTCCAGTATGTAGAGAAAGAAAAAATAGTTTTTCTCCTGGCACCTACTGTGTTCCAGGCATTATGACAAGCACTTTAGCGTTTTTATTATATTAAATCCTCAAAACAGATCTATGAGATAAATAATCTCATCTCAATCTAACAAATGAGCTTTTAGCTAAAGTTCAGAGAGTAGGTCATACAGCTCTGGTGGAGCCAGATTTGCACTGAGGTTCTTTTCATTGTGACATCCCCTTCTTTAGTCTGAGCTTTCCTTTGTGCTCCTTCCTCAGTCTACAAATCCTTCATGCTCAATTCATATCCGACTTCCTCTATGAGGCATCCTTGATCATTCCAGCCTACTCTTATTGCCCCTTCTCTGAACTTCAGTATTACCTATTATCTTTACTATGTTGTATCACTATTTACTGTTTCATATTGACCTGTCTTGTCACCATTTACTGGAATAAAAATTCGTGGAGGGCAAGAAATTTATCTTACATTTCATTTTATTCCTCTTACAAGAATAGCACCTACACCCCAGGCTCTGCACATAGTAGGCCCTCAATAACGATGAATGAATCACAGCTACATATGCTAGATTCAGCCGTTCAACATAGAAAGTAATATACGTACCATGTTAACTGTTGTAAGTATACTAACATGTGTAAAATAAAACATTTTGATTAAGTCATGCAATTAAAGTTAAAATTGCTATAAATTTGAATGTTTCCTCTTCATGTTTTGTTTCTGGCCCTAAGGATACTAAAGGTTGTACTGTCAAGAATGAAAGAAAGATTATTATAAACCATGATCTAGTAAACTTCTCTATATATTAAATTACATATCCAAAAGTTTAAGGAAAATGCTTATTCATAAAAATGTTACTTATAAATTATTTATGTTCATACTAATAATATTTTGTATTTTTAATTTGCATGTTGCAAATTAGAAATAATTCTTCTATACTAGAAAGGTAGAACTTATTTAAAAGAAAGTCTGATATATTGGGATGCACTTCATTTTGCACCATAATGGTAATAACAAAAAATAAATCAAGTTCTTAAATAATAGAAAGGAAATTAATTCTCGGTATAGTAGATAGAAGAAATTTAATATTCGATGATATAAATAAAATTACATTTATATCCTAACACTGATTTCAGTATTTTTACATAATAAATGAACACAGAAATGATTAACATTTAATAAAGTTTAGACAGAATAAATCAAGATAATTTGAAATAAAAATATTTTTTAGAAAACTTAGAATGCAAATTTCTGATTATGAAATAGAAACTAAAAAGTAGAAAGACTTTGTAAATAAAGAACTATCAAGTGGTCTGATTTTTTTTATACCAATCAATTATATTTATCTTTAAAAAAAATAAAAGGGCTGATTAATTTGTTTTTGAGGTATGGATTAAATATCATTATAACCTCTGATAAATTGCTATATCAGGCTCATCTTCACCCTTTGTATATTTATATTAAATACTATTACAAAATGCTTTGTGTCTAGCATTTATTTTTTATACTGAGCTATACTTTATAATTCAAATATTTTTCAATGACATTAATTATCATTTTTTATCATGCATGTCCACAATAACATTTTATGTCATTTCAGAGCCTTTCAGTTTAAGAGGAGAAGAAGAGGAAAAAATCAAACTTACTTTCACATTCCAAGTCACCACATTTTTTAAGGTCTGCCAGCAGTTTTGTAGCCACCAGACATTTTGTCACAGAAATAACGAAGAGAAGGATTCTGTGAACTCCAGCCTCCGCCATGCTAAAACAAGCAACCAGGAATCCCAAACAAGATTTAAACCAATTGTTTAGCGTATACGATATGCCAGCCAAAACAGAAGGTAACCTACTCTTTTCAATAATAGAAGAGAAAAAAGTTTGAGGTTTTTTAAGTTTCTTGATAACTACATTTTTCTATCAGTGTGTAAACTTAACTTGAGGGACAAACACTCCCTGTTCTCAATCTGCAGTGTCAGGTATCCAGATAATACATAAGGGTTTAATAATTAACAGGAATTTTTAGTTGGACTAATGTCTTATAAAGGTAGCCAATGTAAAACTGTCTCACTTAAAGGCACCTTGCATTCGGCAGGACAGTTCTTAAACAGACTTCCACAAAAAGGTAATCTCTGTTAAAGACATCAGGTGGATCAGTCAACAAGTACAAACCAAGTATTTGTTACATGCAAATACCAGCTTCAGTGGAGAAAGTTTTTAGTTGTATGTAGAATCAGAAATAATTTGTTAAAAGCATGGTTTTGAAATATTATGATGAAAATTATTTGAAAAAATATTCCCCTTTCATATTTAAAAACTCCTTAGGGTTAGTACGAAGTTAAAACTTATTGTATTTAGTTAAGAATAAGAGTTAAAACATAGTAAATACTTACTATGCTCCAGGTATTGTCTTAAGTACTTAAATATATGATTTGATTTAGTCATACCAACTCTCTGAGGTATGTAATATTATTCCTATTTTTGCATGAGGAAACTGAGGTACATTGAGATGGGTTAAATCACTTATCCAATGTCATATAGTGAGTGAAGAAGAAATTTAAATCTAGGGATTGTAACACCCCCTACTCACAACCACTGTGCTTTACCAAGAATCAAGTCATCTGCCACAGAAAGATGTCTACTCCATCTGCAGCAATACTGTTGCAGAAACAGCAGGTAGAGTATTATACCATGTATTTAAAATTGTGTGAGATTTTGTTTCCTAAATTCTTGCTTAGACACCAAGACTCTCTTGGCTCAAGACAGCTCTCTAAACAAGCCAGTATTAACAAATTGCAGGTGCAGTTGCACCCAATTCAAAGAAGGTCATTTAAAAATTCTCATCAATGCTTTCAACCAAAAACCTTACCTAGGTATGCTACCAAACAAAAACTTGCTTTAGAAATTGACACTGAAGAGTCAAGAATTCAGATTTAGTTTCAGAATCAAAGAGTTAGGCACTGACTTCAGAAATGATTAGATCTTAGGGAGAGTTTAGAATCAAGCCAAAGTCATGAGCAAGGTCACCTTGAAGAACAGACTCAAACTAGAGCAGCCAGACAGTCATACCAACTACAGCTCCTCTCAATTACACACCGTCATCAAGGCATTTATGAACAACCCTTATCCTGGAATTGATTTCAGAGAAAAACTTGCCAAAGAAATTGGAGTTCCATAGTCAAGAGTCCAAATTTGGTTTCAAAATCAAAGATCTAGATTACATGTCCAGAGAAAAAGAAAACCTGATGAGTCCTTAGAACAAGACCGGGGCAGGATATCTGAAATAGAGTTCAAGGTACAGAAGATACACAATATATCACGAACCTCACTAGCAACTCTTATTCTCTGGATCCAGTACATGTTGGACACAGAGACAAATTCAAGTTCAGTGTGTTTGATATCATCATCAATCATCAATCCGGGCCCAAAATCTCTCTCACGGTATTCCTGGGAATCTACCCTTCTGCTGAGAGTACAAGCTAAATTTTCTGAAGATTGTAAACAGGACTTCAGGAGTCAGAGATCAGGTCAAGAGGCACCACACAGCCCTACTGACCCAGCCTGGCTTCAGAATTCAGCAGACCTCGAGACAATGAAAATAAACTTTAAATAATTAAAAAAAATTTTAAATAAATTATTATTTAAAAAATTATTTTTAGTCATCACAGTAATGATTATTCAAGCAAAAATCATCAATTGATGTTAAATTCTTAAAGTAAAAGCCTGATGAAGAAGATATGGATACACCATCTCAAAGAATCTCTTCACACATACTTATTAATTACAAAAGGAAAACTGGTAATTTTGCAGTGGAGAAACCTGTCCTCTACCTTTACCAAGTGGCTGAAATTCGCTTCCCCAGTAATGGCACAAACTAGTGTGAGGTGCCTCCTGATGTGACACACTATCTCTTCTGCAGTATTACTGACAAAAAGTAACCTGAAACTGATTATGAGGAAGCACAAAGCAAACCCAAATTGAGTGACAATCTAGAAGTAACATCCCTGTACCTTCAACAATGGATTGAATAACAACAATAGGAATGGAGAAGAGGTAGGTTGACTCAGAAATACTTAGACAGTAAGTCTCCTGAAGAGAGTTCTCTTTTATATGCAAATGTCTACCATTTACATTAAAAAAGGGGGGGGGGTAGTAACATTCAGAGACCTGTTTGTGCCCGGTTGTGTCCATTTTCCTTAGAGAAAATAGGATTTTTCAAATTGTGGTAAAATATACGTAACATAAAATTTTTGATCATTTTAATTGTACAGTTAAATATACTCACACTGTTGTGAAACCGTCACCACCATCCATCTCTAGAACACTTTCTATTTTGCAAAATTGAAACTCTGTACGCATGAAACAAAAACTCCTCGTTCCCCACCTCCCCCAGCCACTGGCAGTCACCATTCCACTTTTCGTCTCTGCAAATTTGACTATTCTAATTACTTCATATAAGCAGGCTCATACAGTATTTGTCCTTTTGTGTCTGGCTTATTTCACTTAGCATAATGTCTTCGAGGTTCATTTATATTGTAGTATGTGACATAATTTTCTTCCTTTTTAAAGCTAAATAATACTCCATTGTACAGGCATACGATATATGTAATATATTTGTATGTATTACACAACACATAGGTTGTTTCCACCTTTTAGCTATTGTGAATAATGCTGTCATGAACATTGGTATACAAATACCTGTTTGACTCCTTTCAGTTCTTTTGGTTACATACCCAGAAGTGAAATTGCTGGACCATGTACTAAGAAAATTTTAAATAAATAGATGTTATGAAAAAAAAATTGTATGAATATTTCTGTAAGTGGAGAGAGAATGAGTGGGAGAGAGATGTCTGAAAAATGCTCTTCCATGTGGTGGAAGCATATAGTGTAATTTCAGGAGGAACTCACTTTCTTTGTAGTTTTTCTATATTGTTTGGTTTTCTTATTTAAAATCAGTGAGCATATATCATTAAAAATAATAATGCTATGAAAATCAAGTCATTTGAATGTTATCGTTGCTTAAAAAAGGATCAATGCCAGATATTGAATTTTTTGTGTAAAACCCTAGATCTCAGTATGTTTTGGGAAACCACTGTTGTCCCACTTCAATCTTGGGAAAATACTTTTCTGAGCCCTTCTTTACTATACCTTTTCACTGTATTTGAGCATGCCAGTGTGAACACGGTATGCAGGTTCTCAGGACAGAAACTAGCACTTGTGTGACACCACACTCCCATCTAGTGCCTGACACAAATAAGACAAACACCTAGCACCTGAGCAAGCTAAAGTGAAGGACTTTTACTCTCAAGGGACTTAAAAAAAAGGAAGTGTGTTTGTTTTCCAAAAACAGTGATCAGTAGGAAGCTTGCTCTCTCGGAGCTAAGATTTTTATGTCCTTTGAAAGAATCTGATAGATCACGCATTTGGGGGTCATTTGACTTGCAACTGAGCACTGCATAGTTATACACATACACAAACAAAAATGTGTAGGTTAACTTCTTGAATACCTTACAAATCTATAAGCTCTGTTGTCAAAGATATTTAAAGAAGGATCAGCTCTTCAGTTTTAAAAGATGCACAGGATTATTTGCATAACATATTACCAAATCCAATATTAAAAAGAACATTTAGGGCCGAGCCCGTGGCGCACTTGGGAGAGTGCAGCGCTGGGAGCGCGGCGACGCTCCCGCCGCGGGTTCGGATCCTATATAGGAATGGCCGGTGCACTCACTGGCTGAGTGCCGGTCACGAAAAAGACAAAAAAAAAAAAAAAAGAACATTTAGTAATTAATGTAGTTTAACTATCCTTGTTTTGTATTCAATATTAAAGACATTCTAGCTAAATTCAGAACTAATTAATTTAACCATGTTCTAAGTTAAGAACAACAAGATCTCAGCAAAATTTAAATTTGTCTATTAATTGGCCTGAAGGAGATTTGAGTCGAGAAAGATTCTTGCCTAAAATACCAGCCTGGAGAGATTCGCTCCTACCAGAAATACTCCCACACTCTTGCTACTCAATGCACTCAGATGATCTCATTGGTGTTCAGATCATTATTTAAGTATAATTTAACAAGATATCTGAAACTGTTGGTAGCACGATATTGGTTTACTGTCTAACAGAGCCAGGTGAAGAGATGGTACATGAGGGGGACAAGAACATTTAGTCAAAAGAAACCAAAGTATGATTTTCGCTATAAAAACATCATATTAACTTAGCCAGATATTAATTAATTACGGATGCATTTTGCAGATTAAATATGTCAATATTCAAATATAATGCTAATACTGAAGAAGGTGTCATGATAACACAACTCAGCCAGGATACTGATTTAGAAGGCTTACAGCATTTTTCACAATCCACATAGGAGGTGAGAGTACCTAACTGTGTAAAATTAAAGAATGAATCATCAAAGCCATACATATTTAGTATCTTAGAGTTAAAATCACAAAGCCACCCTTTCCATGAGGATATAAAGACATAATCACAAATACTGCACTTCTGTTTGGTGATGTTATTTCTGATACCATGTAATACTATCTTCTCTCTTAGTACCTCAGGTTTCCTAAAATGGGAACACATTTCCTTCAGCTGTCTGCCTGTTACTCTCGCAATTTATAAGGTAGAGAACTTTAATTAGAAGGTAGTTGGGATAAGCAGAACTGATTAAGCTAGGGTTTTTTTGTTTTTTTTTTTTACCAGGAATGGGGTACAACAGCAGAGCATTTGGAAACAGTTCTCATGGTGGACTGGTGCACAGTGAGAGATGGGCCCAGGAGAGACTGAGATTCAAACTGTTGTGAAAGATGTGGCATGACCCCCCACATTCCCACTTCAGGGTAGGGAGTGCATTTAGCAGACAGCTTCCAGAGGGCAGCTATGTCAGGATCTGCCTCAGCTGCACAGGCCACCTTACTCAAGATCACCCCTTCCCGGGTGATCTAGTGAATCTAGTGAATAAACAACAAGGGATTACAAAGGCAGGGTCATGTCAGCCTAATAGGGAGCAACCTACCCAGTATTTCTCATCCAGAACTTCCTGTTGGGTTGACTGAGGCTTTGTAGGGCCTGCATTCCCCTTTGTAGGGGAGACTGCATTGACTTCTGCCCAACCCTGCTTTCTCCCCCTTCTTTTCATAGTTGTTAATCCCTTGAATGCCAAACTCCATCTCAGCACCTGCTTCTAGAGTACCCAACCTCAGAAGCCGTGATACACAGGCGCAAAAAGAGGAGACAGCAGAACTTGAACATTTTGGCCCATTTTTTGTGCCAGTCACTCCATGGCTCTTCCATGTTTGTTGTTTTCGTGTTGCTGAAGGCCAAGTTGTATCTCATTCTGTCTGTATCAGTCAGAGTTCTACCAGGAAACTGATGGACATTCAATTTTGAGAGGATGCCCGCCCCACCCCCCCCCTTGGTTGAAGAAAATTTAGTGAAAGGACTATTTACAAAGGTATAAGCAGGGTTAAGGGAAACCAACAAGGGATGTCACATCCCCAGGCATGAAGGAATAGTGACCACTACCTGGAGAAAACTACAGCAGAGGGCTGCCCAGCAGGAACGTGTAGACTTCAGTAAAGGAACTCAGTCAAGAGAATCTCACTCTGCTCCCACCTTCTGATCTGATGGTGCCTCAACTGACAAAGCCCAGCCAGGTGCCAGCGAATAAGGGAAACCTTTGAAGGAGTCCTAAAGTTCTGTGTTCTGGAGACACAGAACAGAGTGGCAGAGTGAAAGGTGGGTTAGGAGGAGCAAAAAAGAGAATGCTCCACCTATTGTTATTCCTTTACTAGGTATTTCTAGAATAATAGTTTACAACATCCTCTGTATCCAAGGTAGTATGTGTCCGATATTTGCTGATCAGGGAACTGAACTGATTAGTCTCATCAAGAGGTTGGAAAGGAAATTAATGTTCATTGAGCACCAGCTTTGAACCAGTGAGCTTAATATTTCACATACAAATCACACCTTCCAAGGTAGGTATTACTTGTTGAATGTCCATGAGGCACTCTTCTAGGGACTGGAGACAAGAATAAACAGAACGAAGTTCTTGCTGTCACGGACCTTGCATGCTAATGAAGGGAAACACACAAGAACATGCAAACAAATGAACAGGACAACTTCAGGTAGTGCTAAATTATTATGGAAAAAAATGTCTACTTAGATAAGGTTGTTAGGGAAGGCATTTCTGGAGAGTGACATTTGACTTAGATGGGTGAGTGAAGAGGCAGAACATTCTGTGCAGAGGGAAGAATTAATGAGGAGTTCATACTTCATTGTCTGAAGTTCATTACCACAGATTTAAAGATAAAATGAAGGTGTTCCAGTATGTCAGAATCAAGGCCTTAAGGTGGAAACGAACTTGGCATATGTATTCTGGAAACATACAAGGATGTAGAGAGTGGTAGGAGATGAAGTAGCAGACACAGACAGGAATCCAATCATGCAGGGACCTATGGCAGTGGAACTGTGGAGGAAAGTTTTATTCTAAGTGAAATGGGAAGCCATAGGAAGTTTTAAGAAAGAGACATGATTTGTGTTTTAATCATATAACTTCACTTTTTTGCTTATCTAACTCCTACTTATTCTTCAGGTCTTTTAGGTTAAATCATTTAAATACATCACTCAACAAGTTTTTATTGAATGAATGAGAGAATACATGCATGAGTGAATAAATTAACTGATTTCTTTTTAAGGGAAAGTCATGCCTCATGAATAAATGAAAATCTATATTCAGCTGTGTAGCTCAATTCTCCCTCATTTTGAAAAAGAATTCAAGTAATCCTTTTAATTAAATTTCCTCTTCTGTAAGAAATTTGGACAAAAAGAATTGGATCTAGCTTTTCCCATATTTATCTTTGTCGCTAGACTGATATGAGCAACAGCAGTAAAAGTCTCAATGTCCAGCACGCAAAGCTATGAAAAGCCTTTGGATTCTCAAATACTGCAGAGGATGCTTGGCAAGTTGCTATATATGCGTAGGTTAATGAGCAACAGTCTAAAAATATTTGGTATTCCTACTAATTTCCAATTATCAATAATCTATAAATAACCCATATAGGCCAATTTAATATACTCTTACACCATCCTCTCCAAAATCATCTGCCTTCATTCCCTGCTGCCATCCCTCCCTCATTTATGTACCCTTTCCTCCCCACTACCTTTTTTTGTGTCCACATCCCTAGATACCTCACGCTCACAAGCTTCTTTAAGGAAAAAATAAACTCATAAAAAAGTCAGTAACTTAATGTTTATGCCTCCCCTAGATAATTCTATCTTAAAAGCAGTTTATAGTATACAATTTCTTCATGGAAATGAATAAGTTCTTTACAATTATTATTTATTTTATCCATTTTTTCAAAGACGTATAAAATAAAAATACATTATTCTGATATGATTATTTTCCTTATTTTTTTTTCTCTCCTCCTTCTTCCAGATTTCCCTAGGAGGTAGAAATAAATGCCCCCTTCTAACAATGAATTCATGCTAGGTCTTGGCAAATTACTCAGCCTCTTGGAACCGCAAGGTCCTCATCCATAGAATAAGAGATGTGGAGTAAACCACCTCCTCAAGTTCTTCCAGCTCGCATATTCTCTGAATTTCACCGACTTCTGCAAGCAGAACATCTAACTGGATTTAGTAAAACTTCTCTTAATGAGGAGATGACACTTGATTTCTGAAACTTGATTACCACAGACTTAAAAATAAAGTACCTTAGATAAATAAATAAAGTACATGGATGCATCCTACTATGTTACATACAAGGAGATTGGGATGTGAAAATACAAGTAAATAGTAACACACACTAAAATATGCACTCATTCTCTTATTTAACCAATAGCTTTTTGTCGGGCCTTAAAAACTAACGCCACCTTGGGCCGACCCCGTGGCGCACTCGGGAGAGTGCGGAGCTGGGAGCGCCGCAGTGCTCCTGCCGCGGGTTCGGATGGTGCGCTCACTGGCTGAGTGCGGTGCAAAAAAGACAAAAACAGAAACAAAAAAAACAAACACTAACGCCACCTGAAGTGACATTGCAAGTGGCGCCATTATAGGCCCACAAGAGCGTATTAATGTGGCAGCCTAAGACGGCGCGGGGAGGAAGTAGGGTGGGGGTGTCTGTGGGAACCTTGCCTTAGCCCTTATTGGCCAAATACGTGCTTCTGCGCTTGTGAACACTGCGTGGTTGCAATAGCTAGGCATTGAGACAGGATGCATGCCCTTGACCGTTAAGCTGATTGGATTATGTTAAAACCTCCCCTCCCTATCTGCCTATAAAAGCAAGTGCTTGTGTGATAATAATTGGAACTGCTCGACAGAACCCGCCACCATGTCTGAGTGTCCTTTAACCGGGCTGTTTTGGGAGGCTGGCGGCTGTGCTCACCTCTCTTCACGGCTCTCTTCCCCGGTCTCCTTCCAAAGGGGACAGGAGGGAAAGAGGAATCCCGGGCCGTTCACTCGCCCACCAAAAGGAACGAGGCTAGGGCTATTCGGGTTGGCCGGGGGCGGACCCGACAGCTTTTGAGTGCCTTCTATGTACCAGGTATTGTGCTCAGTTATAGAAAACATCGGGGAAAAAAGCAGACAGTACCCTTGTCCCCATTGAACTTATAATCTCTAAGGGAAGACAGCTAAATTCAAGAATACAAAAGAGAAGACAACTAAATTCAAGAATATGGAAGAGATATTCAGGATGCAGGGATTAGTGATTAATTAGGGAAAAGTCAAGGATGGTTCTCAACTTTCTAGTTAAATGACTGAGAGCATGGTAGTGTCATTTACTGAGACTGGAACATGGGAGAGGAGTAGGTTTGGAATAGAGGCAGAGGGAGACCACGAGTTTGGGTTAAGACATGCTGAATGAACAAAAGTAAAGCAAATTATTTGCAGAAAAAATCAAAATTTAATGATTTTTGAAAGTTACTTGTAAGCCTATTTTAATAAGGAATTTTAAAACTTTTTATTTTGAAATAATTTTAGATCATCAAAAAATTGCAACTATAGAGATTTCCTGTATAGCCTTCATGTAGCTTCCCCTAATAACTATCACATATCTATCAAAAACTGAAAATTAACATTAGTACAATATATTAACTAAACTACAGACTTTATTGTGATTTCCCTAATTTTTCAACTAATGTCCTTTTTCTGTTCAAGAATTTAATCCAAGGGCCAGCCCATGGCTCACTTGGGTGAGCGTGGTGCTGACAACACCAAGTCAAGGGTTAAGATCCCCTTACCGGTCATCTTTAAAAAAAAAAAAAAAATACAGGATACCACATTGTATTTAGTTTTCATGTCTCCTCAATCTTCTATAATCCATGACGGTCTCTTGGTCTTTCTTTGTTTTTCTTGACATTGACATTTTTGAATGTCCCTCAATTTGGGTTGTTTGATGCTTTCTCGTGATTACACTGAAGCTGTAGATTTTAGGGGAAGAATACCACAGAGTGGTGTGCCCTGCTCATCACCGAATCTCAGCGGGTACACGTGATATCAATGTCAAATTACTGATGTTTTTAACCTGGCTTACTTGGTTAAGGTAGTGTCTTCCAGGTTATCTCCAATGTAAAGTAACTATTTTTTTTAGGGCTGGCCGGTTAGCTCATTTGGTTAGAGCGTGGTGTTATAACACCAACATCAAGGGTTTGGATTCCTGGCCAGCTGCCAAAAAAAAAAGTCTTTTTTCCACACTTACTCTATGAGGGTACTTCAAAATGTTCATGGAAAGATTCGTATTATCTTTTAATTCTATTTTTCCACAACATTTTTGAAGAACCCTCATATTTATTTGAAGGAAGTTACTAAGTCCAGCCCACTTTCAAGAGGGGAATTTAGCTCTACCTCCTGAAGGGAGAAGTATCAAAGACATCAACAGTAAGTTCTCCAGCAGTAAGAAACCTACTCATTATCTACAACTACTTACTTATTTGTTCAACCCTAGTACACATGTAAAGTAGTTTTAAAATTGATAACCCATACCCTGTGATTAATGAATTTACCAGAGTTAGATGTTTGTGAACAATTCTTTTTGTCTTTAGCCTTGTAGTATCTGATCAAAACACTTTGTTACAGAGTTATTTAGATCAGCTCCTTTCTTCCCCACCCCTTTTAGTATGGCTATGTCATACATTTCTAACACAATTAAATTATTTGTCACAGCCTACATTCCATCTTGGGATCCCCTTGCAATCCTAGTTGATTTTTTATATTTACATACAGTAAAATTAACTCTTTGTGGTATAGGTATACAGTTCTATGGGTTTTAATAAATGTATAGTCATGTATGTGCTACCACTATCCCATACAGAACAGTTCCAATTCATTTTTTTTTTCCCCGTGTGGACAAAAATCATTTTAAAGTTAACATTTAAGCCAAAAATTTATTTTATCTGAATTATGTGGAGAATTCTTAACTTTGCTGATGCTCTTCATGAGGCTTATTAATCCATTAACAGAATAGAAAGATACTTAATATATAAGAGCATTGAAAGCAAAGTAAGTATATGTTTGTCTCTTTTAATCTTTGCAAGATAAAACTCCAACAAGTTACCTTTGAGCCTTTCTTCTGGTTCAAAGTTGAGAATGCTTAGATAAAGTGGCCTATCTTTTGTAGCTTTTTGTCATTGGTTAGGAATCAGATCAACCACACAAATCTGACACTGAGTGTACAAAAAGAAATGCAAAATAAAAATTAATTATTACACACCTCAAATTTTGTTAAAATACACTTAGGAACATAATTGCCTTTAAAAATGTTCCTTACAAAAATAATTTTCACAAGTCACTCTGGTCCCAAAACACTGCCAGAAAAGTGCCTGCTTTTACATAACAGTTCCTCCAACTAGGCTTGGCTCCTAATGAAGTGGTGGCAGAAAGTGGCAGTGCAGAGGGAAGAGAGAAGCAGATTAGAAAAGGGCGGGGGGAGGACAGAAGCGTTAGTCTCTGCAGCCTCAGGTGGGGACTGATTGAGGTGCGGGGTGCAGCAGACTCTGCAATGTAAATATGAGCCTCACTTTCCTGGGTGGCCTCATGGAGCAGAAGTGACTGGAGGAGTGGATCCAGCACATGTACCCTTATTCAAGCACACGTATTTATTCTTCTCCTAAACCTATATCTACAGGGTAACACTCAATGACTCACCACCCACGAGCCTACTAGTTTAAATAACAACAAGATATACACTCCGACTAACCTAAAGAATAAGCATATGATACCATTTTAATTCGTCAAACTCTTATTGATTAACAATGTACAACTGATGATGAAGACAACAGGAAATGATTTGAGAAGGTGCTTTCCAAGACTTTGACCACTAAAAAGACTTAATTCACTAAATTCATTATAATTTTACCACTAAAAATACCCATTCTTTTAGTCTCAGGAGTAATCATGACCTGAGCTTGTGATAGCTTCTGAGAAAGCAATCGCATAAGAAATGCCTCAAACTTTTTTTATTACGATTACTGTAGAAATTTATCTTACATTTCCTCAAGATTCAAAATATTTTCAAACAGTATTTACCATTTATGATGTGCATAAGTCTACATTCTTCACTACAAAATTTCACAGAACGACCTTAAGTATATATTTTCTCCACCAAATATTATTTTACTTTATATCAAATCGGGATCCAAGGCAACATTTACTGACTTAGAAAACTCCCATGGGAGGGCTGGCTGGTTAGCTCAGTTGGTCAGAGCACAGTCTTATAACACCAAGGTCAAGGGTTTCGTTCCCCTTACCTGCTAGCCACCAAAGGAAAACAAAAAACTGAAGAAAACTTTTGTGTGGCATGATTGCTAGCAGAGATTCGAGCAACATGTGGCATGATCAGTCTGAGAAGTTGACCATACATCACAACTTCTGATTTCTTCCTGGGACCCGAAGTATTATGTTTCATTTATTTATCTCCTACAACGTGATGAAAGAAGTATTGGGAATTCATCTTTACAAGCCACACTTTTTCAGGAGTTACCTGAATCTCGTGGTTATTGTGGTTGGTTTAGGAATGACAAATTCCCTTTCTACTTATAAATTTGAAAAACATGTTAATTATTTCCTTGCTCATTTCAACTTTGATATTCACTTCAGTATCCCTGAAGGAGACTCCAAAGGGTCCCCACTGTTTTATCAACTCTATTACTCCTAATAATTTTTTCATTCTATATGATTTTCCCTCTGGACTAAGCAGTCTTCTCTAACTGAAGGAATATCTGACATTAACTTTCAGTTAAACTCATTAACAATGACAGTAATTGAATAATTGATATTTGGATTTGGAACATATTATGAAATCCTGGGAAATAATTGTCATTACTTTTCTAGTAACATTTTTCTTAAATTTTTATTAAAATGAATTTTATTTCTCTGTACACATGTGAACTGATGGCAAGAAGCAGCAACTTGAAGGTTTTCTTGGGGGCAGGGGAAATTGGCTGGGATTTAAAATTTCCTGCAAATAACCACAGAAGTCAAAATTCATATTACATCTATTAGGTAGAATGCTTAAGGCTTGACTTTATTACAATTTCTAATATTTTTTTCAAGATCTCATAGCTGTGCCATCTTAAATATCTCATTCCCAAAAGCCACAGTGCAGAAATTTTGTAACTTTCAGCATTCAAAGACTTCTGACCACTCCTCTTATACTTTTAAGTATGTGCATTATTAGAAAAAGCACAATTGAAGGGCCGGACCGTGGCTCACTCAGGAGAGTGCGGTGCTGATAACACCAAAGCCACGGGTTCGGATCTTACATAAGGATGGCCAGTTAGTTCACTGGTTGAGCGTGGTGCTGACAACACCAAGCCAAGGGTTAAAGATCCCCTTACCGGTCATCATTAAAAAAAAAAGAAAAAGCACAATTGATGACCATGATATTGCCAGTATTATATAACTGAGGTGTATGATTCTGTTATTCGGCCCAGCAAGACAAAGTACAGAGATATCCTCTGAAGTCTTGGGAGAGTAATGAGTTACTCTTTAGATGTCTTCTGTTTGCCTATCATTCTTTGTGGCCTTCATTCCTCCTCCTACCCCTTTCCCACCTCCCCCTTCAAAAAAGTATAACATTGGCTTTGTGAAGCACTGGTAGCCTTAACATGAATCTAAGATTCTGGATCAAATGTCATTTCTCACTATAGCTGGGGGATTAAAATATAGAAATGGGTTGTATTCATGTGTTTATAAAAGAATTTTACACAGAATAGCCTCATTGATTTGTCATAAATATAAATACTATATAGACTATAAAAGCTTCAGTAATAGAGCTAGCCTTGATCCATAATTAAAATTCCTAAGGTCAAGGGTTTGGATCCCCATACTGGCTGACCACAAAAAAATTAGTAAATAAAACAAAATAAAATTCCTATTGGTTACAGAATAAATAAGTGAAACAATGAAAACAATAAACTAACAAAAAAGGCAGAGGAGTTCTGCCTTCATTCTTCAAACTTCCAGAAATACTCTGATTTAACAATGTGACTACTCAGAAGAATCTGAGAGCACAGTTCGAGGTAATCAAAACTTAGTTGAAGAAGCACTTTCTATTTGGGAAAATATGAAGACCTTGAAATTATGAACAAAAACAAGTGAAGAGCCACCTGTTCTATTTTTGTTTGTTCAGAATTTGTAAGTATCCAGTTTCCAGTAGATCACTAAACTACAGCTTCACATAGCTATAACAACATTAATCATGCCCCTCTGATATGAATTTATAAATAATCACATCAGCCCCCAAGGACACATGGACTATTTCAATATTTTTGTATTATATATATTTCAGGAATTGTTCACCTGTTGGATAATGGGCATATGTACTTTACAAATTATAACAATTGTGCATAATTGGAAATAAACTTACCCATGTGGTTACCAGAATTAAACTCCTAAGTAGTCATTAGTAAATAGAACTATATTAGTTACGGTAAGCTATGTTGTGGTAACAAGTAAACCACAAAATCTCTGTGACTTAAAACAATAATGGCTTATTTCTCACTCTCAAAGCCAGTCAATCAACTTTCCTTGATAACTTTCCTCCAGGTGGTACCTCAGGGATCCGGAATCCTTCCATTCTATGACTTTGCCATCTTGATTATGTAGTCTCTGAGATCATCACAGAGATGAGAGAGAATGTGTAGACAATCATTCATGGACTTTTATGGCCAGGCCTGGAAGCATATTCTCTCTGCCCACTCCTACTGCACAGAGCCCAATCACATTGTTACAACCTAACTGCAAGGAAGGCTAAAAAACGTGTGCCCTGAAAGAAGAAATACTTGGTGTCAATCTAGTTAGCTTCTATCACAAAACCTCTGTACTATGGTTTTGTGCAAATATCTACTGTTAGTTCTGAACTGGGCCTACAGAAAGATGTGTAACATTTGTTTTTGCCTCTAATTTCAGCAATGATCATGATTTCTTTAAACAAACATTAAACTGTGATTTTGTTCAAATTGGTAAGTACTAAAAAACTGTGGTAAATCGGAGGTAATATTCCTTGACTATGTATATAATGTCACTGTCTATATTGCCTGTTAAGTGCTGAATCACATGTTTTATGACTAAGCAGGGTGAAGGTAAGACGATTATCTTATGAAAGCTGAGGAGTTCAAGAGGTCAAATGAGTAAATAGAAAGTCATCTTCTAGTCCCATGCTGAAAGTAAGCCAAAGGAGGGCTTGAGGACTTGAGAGCCCAAGAGTCTTCTCAAGAAGCAATTTTGCATTTGCTCCAACACACAGAATGATCACGTCATCAAACTTCTAAATCAGCATTGTTCAATAGAAATTGAGTGAGTCACATATGTAATTTTCTGGTAGCCACATTTTAAAAAGTAAAAAGAAACAGGTGAAATCAACTTCAACAGTATATTTCATTTCAGCCAATATATCCAAAATAATGTTATTTAAGTATATAATTTTATTCATTTCCTATTCACTGCTTTAACAAATTACCACTAACAGTGACTTAAAACAAATTATTCACTCATTCATTCATTTTTTCATTCATATTCATATTCATATTTTTTATTCATATGTAGGTCAGAAGTCCAATGTAGATCTCACTGGGCCAAAACCAATGTATCAGCAGGGCTGTGTTCTGTTCTGGAGGCTCTAGAGGATAATCCATTTTCTTGTCTTTTCCAGCTTCTTAGAGGCCAGTAATGTTGCACCTCTGCATCTTTTTTCTATACATCTCCCTTTCCACTTGTAAGGACCCTTGTGATTACATTGGGACTACCTGGATAATCCAGGATATTCTCCCTATTTTAAGGTCCGCTGATTAACAATCTTAATTCCATCTGCAATCTCAATTCCCCTTTGCCATGTAATGTATGCAACACATTCACAGGTTCTCAGGATTGAGAGAGATCTTTAGTGGGCCCTTATTTTGCCTACCACAATAATCAATATAAAAATTATTAATAAGGTATTTTACATGTTTCCTTCTTTTCATACTGTCTTTGCAATCTAATGTGTATTTTACACTGACAACATATCTCATTCAGACTAATCATAGTTCAAGTGTTCAATGGCTATATGTGGCCAGTGGCTACATATTAGACAGCATAGCTCTAAATAATAACTAATATTTATGAGCAATTTGTGTAGAACAGTGCTGTCCAATAGAACTTTTTAAATTACTGAAAGGTTATTTGTGTTATCCATGTGGTGGTTATTTAAGCTGAAGTTATTTTAAATGAAATAAAATTTAAAATTCTGTTCTTCAATCAAACTAGACACAATTCAAAGGCTTAATAGCCACATGCGACTAATGGTTACCATATTGAACAGCACTGGCATAGAACATGGCAGCAACAATATAAGTCTAAAAAAATATGTTAACCAAATGTTCGTATCAGTCATTTTTTTTTTCACATGAGCATTAAAGCACCCACAGAGTAAATCCTTCAGGATAAGAATTGCAAAATGTATGCTTAAGTAACTGAATTAAGTGACTTTCTATATTGGTTTAACTGTAAATCCACTGAAAGTGGAAGAGCTAGTGTTTATAATGGGCTTTACAGTTTACAAAACATTTCACATAGATAAGAAAGTCTGGTTAATTACCTGTTTTCTCACGGAGATCAGATAGATAGGAGATAGTATGAGGAGATATGACACAAGCACAGATTTTGTCCACTTCCAGGGTGCCCAGTCAAACTGGGGTTGCCCCACTCAGACAAGGCCAGCCATTCAAGGATAGCCAAGCTTAAAACCGGCCACATTTTTTCATTTTTCAAATTGTCATTGCCTCTTCTAAAACTTAAGTTATACTTCTAAAATGGAGTATGCCAACACAGGGGAGAGAGTGGGAATGGGAAGTGGATTTGAAGTCTCAGGATAAATGCAGTACATTCTCTTGGATTGTCAATTTAACTCTGATTTGGGGATCTTTTTAAATCACACTATTCATAAGCAAAATAAGCATAATATTAATATCCCATGCCATACAATCTCATAGTATCAAAGAGCAGAAAGGTGATATCTGCAGTTGGTACTTTTGTGGTATCAGGGCCCCCAATGGTGTTAGTGCTCCATTCACACAGAAGTGAGGAAAATGCAGTGCATTGGGGATGGAGACTCATGTCACATTACTAACGTTCATCGGCTGCACTAGATGAGCTGGAAGACTTCACAGTTGCACAGACAGTGAGATTTCTGAAAAGGGGGTTTGCTATCTTATGAACCAGGGTTTTTTACTTTTGATTACAAGAGAAACTGGGCTGGCCGGTTAGCTCAGTTGATTAGAACACAGCCTTGTAAGATCAGGGTCACAGGTTTGGATCCCCACACTGGCCAGCCACCAAAAAAAAAAAAAAAAAAAAAAAAGATAGGAAAGAAACCACTGTCTTCTATAAATCTGATAAACTATCAATAGTTATCATGCTGAATTATACATTTTGTTTACTAAATGGCTGACACTGAGAGATGGTGATAGGATCTATGGAAACTCCACCAATCCACCAATTACAGGATATAAAACTTCCTTAATGGCTACAGTGAATTGAAATGTCCCTTCCCCCACCCCCAAACTCACTACTCACTGCAGTTTAATCCCCACTGTAACTGCTGAGGGTGGGAAATCCTATTATGATAATTGAAAGGTGGGGCCTTGAACAGGTGATTAGATTGTGAGGACCATGCTCTAGTAGATGGATTAATAAGTTGATGGTTTGATGGTTGTCATGGGTGTGGTTCTGAGGTCTTTAAAAGGAGAAGGAGTTAGCTCTCTCTCTGCTCCACAATTCTGCCATGTGAGACCCCTACATCACTATCACTAACAAGGCCTTCATCAGATGTGTTCCCTGGACTTTGGACTTCCCAGCCTCTGAAACTGTAAGCAATAAATCTTCTATTTTTTTATAAATTGCCCAGTTCTAGGTATTGTTATAAGCAACAGAAATGGACTAATACAATGGCAAAGATTATGGAAATTTAGGGAGGTTATACAAAGCAGAAGTTAATATAACAATCCCCACAGTGTGTATTTATCAGGGTAATTCATTAGCTAAGGTTGCAGATAAACCACAAATCTCAACAGCTGGCTTAACACAATAGAAGCTTATTTCTTGTTCACATTAGTCTCATTTGAACTGTCCTTGAAGCAATTAACCCATAGCAAAACAATCTGGAATATGAAGCATCAAAGGTCACGATCAGAGAAGAGAGCTAGAGAACTATATTCAATGCTGTGAAAGACTAGGCCTTGTAGTGGTTTATATTACTCTTGCTTACGTTCTATTGTTCAGAAATAAGTACATGGCTTCACCTAATTGCAAGTGGGAGGAGGGGAAATATCATCTTCCTGACTGCTCAGGAAAAATAATTACACAGCATTGCCTCTGACAAAAAAGTAGAGCTTCATAGATCCCAGTTTCCCAGTAGGAACATGGACTTCTGGATGATAACCTTACAGAGTGTGAACTCTGCCAGGCTCAGGTTTCTTTACCATTCTCAATGGAGCATCTTACCATCTTGGCCTCCACTCTCGTCTAACTGTTGTTCTAGTGTGTACTAACTTTACATTCTTATTTTCCATTGCAAATATGGGTCAGGGGTTAGAAAACATTCAACCCCCTGGAAATGAAAATACTGAGGGAAACAACCTGAAATCATAAGATTTATGGCAGATAACGATGATGTTCCTTTAAGATGTCCAGCTAATGAAGGTATACCAAAGAAGTTAATTTGTATTAGTTAGGGTTCTCTAGAGAAACAGAACCTATAGGAGATACATTTATATATATATATATATGTATATATATGTGTGTATAGAGAGAGAACGAGAGAGCAAGAGAGGAGATATATAGAGAGAGGAAGAGAGATATGTGTTATAAGGAATTGGTTCATGCAATTATGGAGGCTGAGAAGTCCCAAGATCTGCAGTCGGCAAGTTGGAGACCAGGAGAGCTGAGGCGTAGTTCCAGCTGGAGCTGGAAGGCCAGAGACAAAACTACATGGAAAATTAGCATATGAATGGGATAAAATGTTCTAAGGGTCTTGCACCATGTTTGGGTGCATGTTGTAAATTCTAGGAAAACCACCAAAGCAAGAGAAAGTGTAAGTATCAAGTTAATAGAAGGAGATAACAGAATATTAATTATTCATCCAGTTTGAAAGAAGTCAACAAAAGAAAAAGAAAAAAATCAGAACAGGCAAGAAAAATAGAAGGCAATTAGTAAAATGGTAGATTTAAACCTAAATATATCAATAATTAATCTTAAGCAGACCCCTCCAAATGAAAGACAAAGGCTGTTGCAACAGTCTTTTAAAAGTATTCTGCTTGTAAGACACGTTGTTAAGGATTACAGAAAGCCTGAAAGTAAAAGGATGCAAGAAGATAATCTATGCCAGCACTATCCAAAAGAAAGCTTAAATAGCTATTCTAATATCAGGTAGATTTTAAAACAAAAGCATTGTTAGAAATAGACAGGTGAAAACTCCAAAAGGATTAATTCACAAGAGAGATGAAGCAATTTCAAACACATATGCACCTAGTATAACAGCTTCAAAACATATAAAATAAAAATGGAAATGAGGAAAATAAACCCTCAAATCATAGTGGGAAATTTTAACATACTTCCCTTGGTAACTGATAGATAAGCCCACAAAGAATCAGTAAGAATATAAAAGATTTGAACAATGCAAGTAATAAAATGGACCTAATTGACATAAACTGTACATAATAGCTACAGAATCGATAGTTTTAAAGCCATATGCCTTAAGTTTCCAAACTTAATCATATGCAGGGCCTAACAGCAACTCCTAAGAAATTTTAAAAAATTGAAATTACACAATATGGTCTTTAACGATAAAGTTGTGAGGATTCAATAATAAAAAGTTAACCAGAAAATTCCCACACATTGGGATTCATATTTGGTTTTCAAAAGTTTTTCTATGATGTACCCAAGTGTGATTTTATTATGTTTATCCTACTTGATGTTCAAGACCATAGACTTGCTGAGTTTCTTCGGTTGTGGAAAATCCTAAACCATTATTCAACTACTACTTCTCAGAACTTTTTTTCTCTTGCTTACACTGTTCCAGCCACGTGTGCTGTTTTCTTGAAAAGAGGATCAGTACTGCCTCAAGACCCCTGCACTTGTTATTCCCTAGCTTGTTATCTCCTTTTCTCCCCGATATCCAAATGGTCTACTCCTTTACCTGCCTCAGATTTCTAAATGTGACCTCAGTGAAGCGTCTCCTAACCATCCTATTTAAAACTACAAACGCTTTCCACCTCAGTATTCAAACTTCCTTCACTTTCTCTCTATAGCATTAATCACTCTCATTTGCGACTCCCGATCCCCAGAATGTAAGTAAACCCTATAAGGGCAGAAATGTTTTTGTTCACTGTTCTAACTCAATAACTAGAACAGTGTCTGGCATAACAGCATGTGCTAAAGAACTAATGATTAAATAGCATTTTCTTTCCTCCTTATTCTTCCATGTAACTTCATCTGCAAAGTCTTCCCTGGTGACCCAATTATCACATCATTTGCATGAGAACATTTTATATTTCTAACACAAAGGTAGGTAGCCTTGAATCTACTGCTCTGTGGATATGTACCCATAACAGAAGTGCATACAAAGAACTTTGAGAACACAGAGGTCCAACACCACGTGATACTGAATGCCACAATAAAATGCCATTCCTTTTAGTCAAGGTACCAGCTGTTATCAAAACGCAAACTTTTGGAAGGATCAGCTTATTCTGATGTACAGTCCAGAACATCACAGACGGCAGGTCTTAATACAGAAAACTGGAGGAGAGAATTGTGGCTTGAGTGAGTGGGTACCTGGTTAAAAGAAGTGGTTGGTCTGAGGGTATCAAAGGCAACTAAATTCACATACTTAAAGTAAGGAATTAGTTATTTATCCTGGTTTTATTTTTCTCTTTTTAAAAATAAGCTGGCTATTCAATTTCCATCAGAAGATATTCTCCTGGTAACAGCTTCTCCTGTTGTTAAAGCAGTTACAAATTTCAGGCAGGTAAGAACCTTCGTATAACTTTCTTAGTATTAATTTGAAAAAGTTGTAATAACTTGCATAGCAGTTAGAGTAACTGTAGTTTTTTTTTTTTTTACTTTTGCTAACTGACAACTAGAAATTGTGTATATTTATGGTTAAAAAAAGAAATAGGTTTAGAAAATAATTAGAAAAGAAAAACATAAACAAGATATTAGAAAAAAATTAAATTGTGAGTTCTTTATAAGAAGCTAATGTGTAATTAGTAAGATCATTAAACTAGAGGCCATAAGTAAAATTGTCACCAAGAATGCTCTTTTAATTGTTCCACCATAATTAAATGTCAAATATAGAGTGAAGTTCATCTTATATTCAGTGGCCTCTGTTGCCATGATAGAAGAAAAAAATAACAGTAACCAGAGTTAAAACTCTCACAAATTTTATCTGATAAGTAAATGGGAAAAGCCTTAAAAATATAACTTTGTCTTGCAGGGTTTTTTTTTTTTTTTTTTTTTGCAATTTCTTATGATTTGTATATACTGTTGAAAAAAAATCTGCTGTTATTTAAGTATATGTTATCCCATGCTAAATTCCGTTTTAAGTCTAATGCATTATCTATAGATTACTTCTATATAATTTGGAAACATGAACATGCAATCTGTGATAAAAAAATAAAGGAATTAGAGAAACACAAGCCCTTTTTGATCTTCATTTCATAATCTTTGCTACTAATTTTTCTTCCCATCCATGACAGCAGAGGTGTACCCTCACATTTAAACACATAACACTGGTTCACTAGGACAGCAGGGATTCTTTAAGGGAGGTGGGCTGTATCTAAAATCTCCAAAAAGGCCCAGTAATTTGACAGAGCCTCAGATGATTTTCATTACTCCTCCACATTCCTTGTCAGATTCACTTCACTATGGTCACCCTTTAGTTACACAGAACACAAACTAATGTATTTACAAAAGAAGCTACAAAAACTATCTCCATAATTTGGAAAAAAATGGGGACAAATTTCAGTATCTAAGACTCGGCTCACTGTTTCAAGCAAACATGTTTGGATATGCTGGAAAGAGGTAAGAACTCAAGTTAGAAGGACAAGCAGAGAGCAAATCACATAGCCATATTAATTCATGATAATATTGAATGTCTGTTATATGCAAGGTCCTATTCTAGGAGTCTGAAATAAAGCAAATAGGAGGAAGAAAAATCCCTTCACTTGTGGGGGCTTGCCGTCTACCAGAAAGCAGACAATGAACAAAAATATGACTACACAATATGGTGCCAAAAGTAATGAAGAAAATAAAGCATGAAAATGGGACAGTGAAGTCAGGAGTGGCAAATTTTAATAGGGTAGTCAAGCATGGTATTGATAACATTAAGGTCAAGAGTTCAGATCCCTCAACCATCCAACTGCACACAAAAAGGTAGTTATCAATGAGTTGAGTATTATTAATTTCCTTTTTGAAAAGATCATGCTAAGTGAGACAAAAGCTTAAGAAAAACACTCTCAGATACTACCACAGGTTTATTTTTACCAAGTTGCAGTCTCCCCCACTGACTGTTAAATTTGTCAAGACATTGCTTTGGTAGGTTTTGCCTAATTCAAATTTCTAAACACTTCTGCAGATATTGGAAATACACATCACTGAAGATGAAACTATCTTCTATTTCCAGTGGCTGTCCAAACCTCAGAATCTCAGAGTAAACGAGATGTTTGCTAATTAGCACCTTAGATGTCTTAGCCTATCCCCCTTCAGCTCCTAAATTTTTGATGAACACTGTCATTACTTTTACATTCCAACTACTTCCTAGTATCGCTGCAAGTAAACAATTCCATGGTTCTCTGAACCTAAGTTCCATAAAATTTCATTTCTAAAGATAAAGCATCAATCACAAACATCAAAAAAATCTAAAAACTTAATGTTAAAACTTAAACCTTCCAATTAATAAATGCACACCACTCAAAAATGCTAATAAAATTAAGGTTATTAAAATTCTTTCTGTATACTACAATCAGTAGAGCTTAACTGAAATAACTGGAAATTACTCCTTTCCCCCCATGCACTATAACTCCAACAATTGAAGTTAAAGGCCAAACTAGTACAAATATTCATACAAATATATTCATCCCTTTGTTTACCAACCTTTTCCCAGTCATGAAACAGGGAAGTAACATTTTGCTAGAGTATTGCAAACCGTGCATGAAGGTACTCTTGGTGGAAACAACTGTCTCGGGGATGCAGCTGACTCTTAAGGTTGTGAAGTCCTGCTCATTTACTGTTTTAATAAATATCCCAAAAGGATTTTTTTAAGAGAGTCCTTTTAACACGTTTACTTACACTTATACAAGTGAGTTATAATAGACACAAAAGCTAACTGGAAATGCTTGTTTACATTTTCATTGTAACCACTTACTTGTCAAGGGAAGGCATAATGAATATTGAAAGTCAAGCCTAAAGCTACAATGTTAAATCATGAGCTCAAAAAAGGTCATTTGCAATTTAAGTGCTCTTGTATAAAGCATTGAAAAAGTTAATACAAGTACTAGTCTTAAGCAGGCACACAAGTCTAAGCCACATTTATTTGCACATGTATAGTAATGGGCAACAGACACTTCAATTTCATACAAATTTATAAAACAACAAAGTTAATAATCACTTGGTACACTTGTGTGTTATCTTGCTTACATATTCAAGTCTAGATGAACTTCCTTCATTTTGTAAACTTTCATACAATACTTCCTTAAACAAAAATTCTTGAAAACACATATTGGCATGTTTCAGTTAGAGCCAACACAAAAGTTAAGACAAGACCACAAACTCAAAAATCAAGTTTAGAAGATTACTTTTCTACCTCCCTCCCCTAGAAAGAAGTGATTATTTTAACAGATGTATATGCTGTATCACACAAGTAACCACGAAGACAAAAGAATGATGCTCCCATACTCAGGAAGAAAATGTCAACCAAATCATACTGTTTCAAGTTATCTACCAAATATATGGTTTCAATATGAGAAACAAGAAAAAATGCTTAGATTACAATAACAAGGGAGATTAGAAAACAGTAAACAATATTAAAGAGAACTGTTCCCCTTCCAAGCTCAAAGATCTGGATCTGACAACTCAAAATAATTGTCTAAGGCAAATAAAAGTGAGGAAACCTTCAAAAACATTCTAATGATGTTCAGTATCTAGTGATAAAAGATGAAAATGATATCAAGAAGATATTTATTATACAAGTGTCAACAAGGACATCCCCAAAATAAAGAAATGCACATTTATTTCTACAAAAGCAATGTATGATACAGAAATAAAAGGGAACAGACTTAAAGAGTTACTTATTAAAATATACAGATTCTTACTGAAGAGTTTAGGATATTTAAAAAAGATGACAAGGGATGTTAATCTTTTTTTATTATTATTATTTTACATATTTTGGAACCTCACATAATTTTGATAAATAACTCTTACAAAATTATGCAAAAAGTACAAGAATGTCTGGTAAACAAACAGTCTGTATTTTCCAAAAAGATTTTTTACAACATGCAATTCTTAAGGCAGCATCCTCCTTACAAGGAAAGGTAATCCTTTTACTCATCAAGAAATCTTCTGCTGCAAAGAATAGGCTAAGGAAGCCTGGCTTCTTCCATTAACGCCTTTTGTCTTTCCTGTCTGATTTTCGGTCTCTTTCACTTCTTGAAGATCTTTTGCCTGATCGACTACTCTCTGATATAGACCTCTTTCTGTCAGACCGCGAATTCTTATCCTTTGATCCTTTTGTATCTCTACTACTCCCACCTTTTGAAGATTTGTGACTTCTTTCTAGTCCTGAAGGATCCCTTCGCTTCCGATCCACGCTCCTTCTGTGCTTTCTATCTCTATTATGTCCCCGGCCCCTACTCCGACTTCTACTCTCACTGCTACTAGAAGTGCTGCTGCTACTATCTCTGCTGCTGCTGCCACTTGTACTAGAGCTGCTACTGGAACTACTTCGACTGCTACTACTGCCACTGCTGGAACTGCTTCCACTGCTACTACTGGTTGAACTGCTACTAGAACTACTACTGCTACTGCTTCGACTTCTACTCTTGCTTGTTTTATTTCTAGCTCGACCTCTACTTCTGCTTCTAGTTTTGGTTTTGCTTTTGCTGTCTGCATGTACTGTCAAGAATGGCTCTACTGGCACCTCAGAGAGTTTTACAGTCTCTACAGGAAACTCCTTCCTTTCAGGTAGTAAATGCTCCTGAATAACCTGAGGTGGTGGCTGTAAAACAGCTAATGGCAAAGTTTCAGGCTGAGAGAGAGTTGGGGGCTGGAGTATTGGTTGGGGCTGAGATTGAGGCTGGGGCTGGGGCTGGGGCTGGGGCTGAGACAGGGGCTGAGGCTGAGCCACAGGCTCAGGAAGGGGCTCAGATTCTCTTTCTTCAGACTCCTTTTCCATTTCTAGAACACTAACATTCTCTTTCCCAGGAGAAAGAGATTTACACTCTTTATCTGGCTCAACTTCAAATTCCATCTCTGGCTCCAATTCTTTGCTAGTTTCGTTTTCTGAAGGCTCTACACTTTCAACTTGATTTATTTCCATTACTTCCTGCTCAGCAATTACAGTTTTTACATTCTCAACCATCTCTAGCACATCCATAACTTCTTCTGGCTGACTATCCTGCTGCTTCTCACTTTCCCTTACCTCAGTTTCTTCCTCCACCTTAACTTCTAATTCCTGTTTTTGTTCTTCCTCCTCTTGTTCTTTTTCTGCATCACTATGAACTATACCTACTTCCTTTTCCTCTTCCTCTCCTGGTTCCTCTATTTCTACATCATTGTGCTGATTACCTGTCTCCTCCAACTCTTCCTCTCGCTGAGCCACCTTACCCTCTTCTTGTTCCGCCTTCTGTTCTTCATTACGCACCACCTGATGCTCTTTTTCCTTCATTGATTGTCTTCTAGGCCTAGCCTCCATTTTATTTATTTGTTCAGCAAATTCGATGCGTCTACCTTCAAATAAAGCTAAAGAATAAAAATTTACATGTGTAAAATTTACAAACTATGATTTAAAAAATTCAAAGTCACAATTTTATATTTGGTCACAAACTGTCATTAAGCTTCATCTAAATGTCTTTTTGTAAAGAGATGACAAAAGATTGATTATGGCAAAGTAAGCTGACATAAAAATGACAAAAACAAAGATTCACTGGAAACCTATAAACTAAGCAATTACCAACTGGCAAAACTAAGCCGCATTATCTAACTGATTGAAAAACAAGTCATTCTTTTGCATCTTAACTTTATGCTAAATGAAAAATAACAAAACTTCTTTATAAGAGAACCAGTTTTACGGCATCGTACCATGCACTGATTTTTCTGATCCCAAGCAGAGAAAAATCATCTAATCACCATCTTAGCAGTGTATATACTTCTTCCATGTGTGCTCCCTCTACGAATTATAAATGTCACTTTTGTCTTGCTGCATCAGCATTTTTATCTGGCTACTAAGAGCAGCAAGCGAAAAGAAACAACCTTACACAAATGCTTAAGAAAAACACGTGTAAGCACCACCTACAAAATAAATTTCAGGTTAAACTCCATCATAAAACAAATATTCCTGCACTCCAAACTCATTAGCATCTCAAAATATCTTTAAAAAAAAATCAACTATTGAATCACAATTATTTTAGAAAACAAACAAATGTGTATATGTGAATGAGTTACCTTACCCATCAAGAAAATGAACCTCTTCATGTACTTACCATTCATTTTTCTCTGAGACTCTTCTATTAGTTTTTGGGTAGCTGGACACATTCTTCCAGGAATATAAAACAAATGGGGCTTTGTCTTAGTTCTTATATATTTAATTATCTTGGCATTATGCTCATTCCATTCTTCTTGCTAAAGAAAAGTTAAAAGGTCAGTGCTTTTGTAAACATGAAGGATTACCAATCTTAGAATTCCAAAACACTACTCACCAGCTGCGCAAGCTCAACCTTCTGTTCCAAAAGCCGCAGTTCTGTCTGTTTAGCACGCCTTTCTTCGAACAGTTCTCTCCTCTCATTTTCAACCTGCTTTCTCTCTTCTTCTGCCTGAACTTCAAGTTTTTGCTCAATTTCCTGGCGCCTCTTTTGCTAAAAATAAGTAATCTGCCTTAATACTTGTTTTTTAACAGATAAAAAATAATCAAATTATCTGCTTTGAATTCTGCTCAATTATAATAAAAAATTAGTACACATCCTGATTATGTGAAATATCACAGTTTTATAAGTAAAGTTACCTACATGTTTCACATTTTCAATTCAGGACACCAACTAATTCAAACTTAGCATTCGGGAGTGGCTGCAATTCATCTTTCAGGAAATGAGGACTAAGTCTTTTTCACATAAACATATAAATGTCAAGGCCATTAGCCATAAGAACCATTCTATTATAATGTTTAAGTAAGATTCTTTCATGAAAGCTAACCTAAAAAAGATGGGCACTGTCTTTAGAAGTTATCTTCAGAGTTATTTCCCCCCCCACAAATCAAAGAATTCGACAGAAGTTCTAACGAAGTAACTAACAAACCAGTCATACTTTCTGCCTATTTCAGAAAACTAGCAACTTCTTCAAACATTAAAATACATTTAAACCCTTTATATTCTTAGTTTGTAAGAATCTGTAATAAAAACTTACTAATCTCTTGTAACTGGATTGTCATCTCCCTTTCTACTATAGGTCTCTCCCAGAAGCAATAATTTGGGGTGCAACTCCATAGACATAATTTTGCAGCTTTAACAAAACAAAAACTTCTAGAAAGGTGACAGTCAAACTGTGGAGGGCAGGGAATGTTTATGCTTTTTGTTTCTAGAGTGCTAAGTATTGCCTTTGAGTGTATAAATAAATCTTAAAAATTAGCATCACTGAACTAACCTCAAGATCATAAGTTCACTTCTCTTGTTTGAGAGAAAGCACTCTGAGAACTAAAGAAATAAAGGGACTTGTCCAAGACCAAACAATGAGACTGGTACAGAGTTTAGACCAGAAGCCCAGTTCTCAGGAGTTACAGGCCAGGGCTCTTTGTAGTACAAACAGAAGTTCACTTAATTCACAGCACCTTAAAAAACGACTGACAACATAACAACACCAGAAAGTTATGTTTTTACTTGCTTTTAGGTTTGCAATTAAAATATCTTTCAAGGCTTGCAATTAAAACAGCTATTAAACTCTTTTCAAAAACATTAATCCACTACTTTGATAACTTAAATAAATGAAGCAGGGCCGGCCCGCGGCTCACTTGGGGAGAGTGTGGTGCTGATAACACCAAGGCCACGGGTTCGGATCCCATATAGGGATGGACAGTGGGCTCATTGGGTGAGCATGGTGCTGACAACACCAAGTCAAGGGCTAAGATCCCCTTACCGGTCATCTTTTGGGAAAAAAAATAAGAATAATAATAAATAAATAAATGAAGCAAAACAAAAATCACACAAATACCCTTTCGGTAGCGACAGTGGATTCTTGTTTAAATTTTTGAAGGGTGCCCATCAACAAGCCAAATATTCGTCGGTTTCTAAAGAACAGAAAAAGAAAATTCAATTTCAGAAAGATCTATTTCATTTAAACCCACCATTTTCCAAGAGATACCACAGGCACTTGAACAATCCCTTAATTTTTTTAAAAACTGCATTATTTGACAGGAGTTTCCCCCCTGAAAGGTTACTAAAGATACCTTTGCTTTCCCTTTTCATCCATATTTTGATCCTGGATAAGGTCTCTACGTGTGCGCTCTTTGGAGGTAGCTACAACTGAAGACTGCAATGCTGGCTGCAGGAGAAAAGAAAATCTCAGTTATTCAGTTATTTAACTAGCATATGGGTGCATGCTTTTAAATGTAGTTAGGGTGAAAAGTACTACATTAATCCTCTAACAAGTTCTTTTAATCTCAATACCTTTTTAACATCATCATCTTCTGGATCGCTTTCTTGGCGTGATTCTCTTCTCGTCCGACGCTCCCCGCCCAGCCTGTCAAAGGGAAAATAATTTAAACGACCATTGCAGAATTTGATGTAAGTGCACACTAAGGGCAAATGCCTACTTTTTCTAGGACTCATTTCCAGAAGCCTCAGTTTATTAGTCTCAATCCCACTTTACTCTTTCCTCAGGCCATGAAAGGATAAAATGTGTCAACCAATGCCCAAACCAAACTTTGATTTCCTATAATATCTAAATATTCCTCAGGCTGGTTAAGTATTTTAATTACAACACAGAAAAAGTGGTACAAATTGACAATTTTCCTAAAGTTATTCTTCTAATGACGTTTACTTTGAGAAAATTTGGATTATCATAAGTGAAAAACTGAGTTTTGAGGGAAACTGGCTGTCTAACTCAGTCAAATACCAAGGAAACTCAGGGAAGTGGTATACTACTCAATTCTAACACAACCTAATTCAACAATATTTATTAAATATTTGTGTGCTATCTCAGAAAATAGAGCATACAAGGATACCTTCAGGAATCTTTTTATACATACCTACTGGCAGCCCCTTCAAGGTCTCTCTGTTTGGCTGGGGGTCCTCCTCCACTATCTGAGAATCCACGCCTGCAATTAAAAACGCCCAACGTAAGGCATTTGAAATATCAGATAAATATTGCTTTGACAAGAGAATTTAGTTGAATTTTTAAAAATTTTTCCAATTAAAGTAACCTTAAATGGACACTCTAAAATGCTTTTTATAGCTTTTTTTAAACTACAAGAGTAAATTAAATTTACACAAAACTAGTACCATTGGCTCTATCACAAATTTTGTTCAAACCAATACGTTAATTTAGCATAAAAGTACCTATAGTTCCAGCATGAGTTAAGGCTTAAGGAATTCTTACCTCAGCAATAAACTACCACGTCCTCTACCTCCACCAGGACCAGAAAGGGCCAGCAATCTGGCTTGGATGGGCCTATGAGAGATTTTAAAATCAGCAAAAATCATATGTAAACACACGTAATGGCACCAAATATTTCCACAGATGTGGTACATCATAAAGAAAAAATAAGAAAAGTTCTAGGGAAAAAAAAAAAAACCAGTTTAAAATCCACATGCTTGACACTGGACCGGAAATAACTATTTCACGTAACTTGTTTTTCCAAGACCAATACCACAAAAATTGTATTTATTTCAATGCCATTACACATTAACAATCCTGGATCAGGTCCCCATCCCGCCATCCCCGAGGAAGCTGCATGTGGGCAAGAGCCTGGGGATGAGGCAGCCGACCGCGTCCCAGGAGGCTCTCCAGGCCAGTCCCCCAGGCCGGGCGGCCGCCCCAAAGGAAAGGGGCTTTGTGCGGCAGTTACGGGCCTGCAGGGCCGAGGGCGCGAAGCGGCAGCCCGGCCCCTCTCAAAGGCCAAGAAGCCATCCCGGCGCCCCAGGCCTCGCTCTCCCACCTCAAGCACCGGAGCCCAGCGCCCTACGGCGGGGACCTGGAATCTCTCCGCCTCACGGAGGACTGGGTTCTACCGCCACCCGGGAACAGGCCTCGATGTTCCAGCCTTCTCAGGACCGGCCGCCCTCGCCACCCCCAATTCACCCCGCCGTGAGGGCTGCCTCTCCGAGTTCGCAGTTCCCGTCCAGCCTTTACCTCACGTCATTCGGATCCCGCCCGGTGAGCTTGCGAATATTCTCATCCACGTTCTTTAGGCTCTCTTTGGCCTTTTCTAGCTGCTCCTGCAAAGTTCTCACTGCGACCGCCATCTTCTCCCCGCAGCAGGCTTCGAGACTGCTCTACAGGCAGCGCCGGGTTGTGCCGCGCCGAGCCGCGAAACGCGCGAGGACTGACGGCCGGGCTCAGCCAATGACGATAGGCGTTGTTTTTCGGCCTCAATCACTCAGCGACCGGAAGGGGGAGAAGCTGCCGGCCTTTGTGACTCTGGGCCAATGGAAAGTCGGGCAGGCAGTCGCCTCCCTCCCCAATTAGCTGCGGGTGGCTCGGCTCGGCTTCTAGCGCAGAGCCGGGGCGGATTTGAGCGTCCCTGGCTCCTCGGGGACGTGGGCTCGGGGGCTCGCAGTTCTGGGAAGGAGAGCGCGGAGTTTTCCAGTTCGTTTAACCTGTGATGGGACGTGCTTTATATCGTCTTGACCACCTAATTACATCAGGGTGGGACGGAGGCGAGTCTACGTTCCTTCCTTCCACTCACCTTAGTCCATGATTCAATTAGGAAAGGGCGCGGCCATTCTGTTGGTGCGCATGCCCAGAGTGAGGCTAGGCGCATGCTTCCCTCAATTAGGCTAATCTAAAGTGAGGAGAGTGAAGCGAAGGAGGGAGAATATGAAAAGTCATTAATCTTAACAGCTAACAGTTGTTAAGGGCTGGTCTTGTTCTGGACGCTGTGTTAAACGCTTCCGTCCTTCCCCGCCCCCAATCTAAAAGCCTGCTATTACTGATAAAGAAATTGAGACGAGATAACTGTCCCTAGGTCAACCCAGTAGAGTACCACCTTACCATTGGACCCGTGAAAGGCTGGATTAGAAGAAAAAGACGATGAGGAGACAGACGAGGCAGGCATGGTTGACTCAGTGTTTTAACTCTGGTTGGTTTAAGACCGGGTTTAGGGGAGCAGACTTGGTGGGGGGGAGGTGAATGTCCTCCAGCTTCTGGTTCTGCTCTACCTGCACTGCCAACGTGGGAACCAGATTTGTTCCAGAAATACATGTACAAATTTGCTGTGGATTAGATGTGCCCCCCCAAAAGTTCATGAATTGGCAACTTGATTCCCATTTGTAACAGTGTTAAGAGGATGGGAAATCCAGTTATGGTGTGTGAAAGGTGGGGGTCTTTAAGAGATGATTAGGCCACGAGGACTGTGCCCTGTGAATGGGTTGATCTATTCATGAAGTAATGAGTTGTCATGGGCATGGTTCTGATGGCTTTATAAGGAGAACAAATGAGGGTGACTCTCTTGCTCATGTTATTTCTCATCATGTGACACCTTGGTTGCCATGGGACTCTGTAGAGAGTTCCCACACAGAAGAAGGCCCTCACCAGATGAGCACCCTGGATCATGGACTTCCTAGTTTCTGAACTGTAAGAAATAAACTTTGCTTTTTATAAATTACCCAGTTTCAAGTATTCTATTATAAGCAATAGAAATGGACTATTACAAAATCGTACCTCAGAAAACATTTTCCCACAGAAACAATGTTATGAATAATCTCAGCCAGGCATCCTCCTTGCACTAAGCATTAGTGGGCTGACTATTTAACTCTAGCTACCACTTAATTCATCCAGCCACCTTTTAAAGCTGCTTGGTATCAGCAGTAAGCTAGGCTCTGAAGATAAAGTCTAGAACAAGATATTTGTAGTTCCCGCTTCTGTGGAGATTACAATCTGAGTGTGAAGGAAAAAAGGTCATTCCTTTACCCAGCAAATATTTACTGGGCATCTACTATGTTCCAGAAATTCTTTTAGGCACTTGTATACACCAGTGTACAATAAAGATCTCTGAAGAAGCTTGGGGGGAGGAAGAGTATGGTGTGGAGATAATGAACATAACTAAATTATGTAGTATGTTAGAAAGTGAGAAATGCTATATGGATAAAAGAAAAAGTAGAGCTAGGTAAGAGGGATAAGGATTGACAGTTTTTAAATTCTGATTGTAAGCATACTTAGTCTCATTGATCTTATTACAACCTGTGTACAAACTCAGGCAGTACCAGAGTGATGAATGTGGTAATAGTAGAACCTAACCAAGTGTAACCATGTTTCCATGGGAAAATGCATTTAGAATTAACCAAAAAACATAGGGTCTATTCCTGCCTCCCTATGATCTTCTCCTGGAATCCTGGGCAATTTGATAGGGAGAGTATCAGTGGGATGCTGTGTTCAATATTTAGTAGATCCTCAACGAAAGTTTCCTTTCTGTGCTCCAAATGATTCTAAAAATCCCATGTTATCATGGTTTGAGGAATCCAGTATAGTAAGTTGGTCATTTGCTTACCTTTTGACTTCTGGTGGGCTTGGACTTCTGTTCCTTGATGGTGGTGATGAGTGTGAGAATGCAGTCCAGACAGAAAGGACCTGATTTCACATTTGGTAAATTTTAGTGCTGGGAAAATAAAGATTATGGTGGCAAAATACTCTTCAAAATTACTGCTGTGGATTGGATGTCCCCCTAAAACTCATTGAAACTTAACCCCCATTGTGACCATGTTAAATGGGTGGGAAATCCTATTATGGTAATTGAAAGGTGGGACCTTGAAGAGGTGATTGGATTGTGAGGACCATGCCCACTAAGTGGATTGATCCATTCATTGAGTAATAAAGTTGATGGTTTAATTCTGGTATTGGGTGTGGTTCTGATGGCTTTAAAAGAGCCAATGAGGAGGTTAGTCTTTGTCTAGATCTGCCAGCCTCCATGTGACACCCTGCATCACTGTGAATAGTACCACTAACAAGGCCTTCACCAGATGTGTTCCCTGGACTTTGGACTTCCCAGCTTCTGAAACTGTAAGCAATAAATATTGTTTCTTTACAAATACCCAGTTTCAAGTATTTCTGTTATAAGCAACAGAAAAGGACGAATACAATTACACTATTTAGTGTTCTCAGAGGTTTAAGTGGAACTTTTATGCTTGATGTATGTGAAGAATGGAAAAAAAAGATTCATTAGAAAGAACATGTTTTTTAAAAAACTACCATAATTACAATTAAAGAACATGATCTTAAATTCCTGCAGAAGAGCATGAAGAGTTGAGAGGTTGTTAATAATCCTTGTGAATCACAGTTCTATAGGGAAAAACAAACAATTTGAGAAAACCCAAGATGTTAACTTGTGGAAAGCAATGAATTTAATTGGAAAAAAATATGCCTTGTGAATAACCAAGAACTAATCACAGGTGATGGAGTTTGGATGTGTTGTCCCCACCAAAACTCATGAGGAAATTTGATCACAATGTGGCAGTGTTGGAAAATGATTGAATCATGGTGGTGGATCCCTTAAGAATGGATTAGTGCTCTCCCTAGGTGGGGGGAGTAATGAGTGAGTTCTCTATTAGTTTCCGCAAGAGCTGGTTGTTTAAAAAGACCCTGGCACCTCCTCTCTCTCTCTTGCTTCCTCTTGCCATGTGATCTGCTTGTACCTGCCAGCTGCCTGCCACTTTCCACCATGAGTAGAAGCAGCCTGAGGCCTGTGCCAGATGCAGCTGTCCCAGAATTGTAAGCCAAATAAACCTCTCTTCTTTATAAATTACCCAGTCTCAGGTATTTCTGTTATAGCAACACAAAATGGACCAATACAGAAAACTGGTGCCGAGGAGTGGGTGTTGCTATGCAGATACCCGAAAATGTGGATGCAGCTTTGGAACTGGGAATGGGCAAAGGTTGGAGGAGTTTGGAGGACTTAGAAGAAGACAAAAAGAAGAGGGAAAGTTTGGAATGTCTTAGAGACTTATGTGGTTGTGAGCAGAATGCTGAAAGAAATGTGGACAGTTAAGGACATGTGGATGATAAGATCTCAGATAGAAATGAGGAACTTATTGGGAATTGGACAAAAGATCACCCTTGCTACACCACAGCAAGGAACTTGGCTGCATTGTGTCCATGCCCATGGACTTTGTGGAAGGTGGGACTTAAGAGTTATGTACCAGAGCATTTGGCAGAAGAAATTTCTAAGCAGCAAAGCATTAAGGAAGCTGCATAGTTACTTTTAACACCCTACTCTGAGTTATGGCAGCAAAGGCATGATGTAAAGCCAAAATTTAAAAGGGAAGCAGAGTGTAAAGATTTGCAGCCTGGCCATGTGGTAGAGAAGTAGATAGAGAGCAGGAGAAGAATGCAAGGGTGAAGCTGATAAACTGGTTGCTAAGGACATTATCTTGGCAGTGAGGCAGCCAGATGCTAAGAACCAGGACAATGGGAAAAAAGCCCTAAAGGCATTTCGGAAGTCTGGAAGGGTGCCCCACCCATCACAGGCCCTGAGGCCTAGAAGGACTGAGTTGTCCCAGAGGACTGACGTGGGGCACAGCTGCCCTCAGGAACCTGCTTCCTGCATCCCAGCTGCTCTGGCAGTATTGGCCCCAAGTGTGGTTCGTGCAGCAGCCCTGGAGAGTAGAGGCCTGAAACCTCGGTGCTGTCCATGTTGTGTTAAGTCTGCAGGCCGGCAGGATGTGAGATCAGTGGAGGCTCGGCAGCCTCCACCCAGATTCCAGAGGATGTATGGAAAAGCCTGGGGACCCAGGCAGAGACCTGCCGCAGGGGCAGAGCCACTGCAGAGGCCATCTACTAGAGCAATGCCGAGCAGAAAAGTGGGGTTGTAGCCCCCACCGGGAAAATGTCTAGTAAAGCCAAGGCAGCTGGGCAGCCGCCAGGACCCCAGAACTCTGGGGTCACTGGTAACTTGCAACACAGGCTTGGAAAAGCCACAGGCACCAGTGCAGCCCACTGGGTTGCACCTGGCAGAACTGTGGAGGTGAGGCTGCCTGATGCTTTGGGGGCCCAGTTGGCCAATTGTGCCCAGAATGCAGGACTTGGAATCAAAGAAGATTATTTTGGAGCTTTAAGACATAATGTCTGCCCTGCTGGGTTTCAGACTTGTTTGGGGCCTGTATCTCCTTTCCTTTCCCATTCCTTTTGGAATGGGAACGTATACCCAATGTCTGTTCCACCATTGTATCTTGGCAGTAGATAAATTTGGTTTTGTTTTTCAGGTTCACAGCTGAAAGGACTTTTGCTTTTGGTCTCAGATGAGACTTTGGACTTTTAAGTTGGTGCTGGAGGAAGCAGACTTTTGGGACTGTTGGGATAGAATGATTATATTTTGTATGTGAGAGTGACATGAGTTTTGGGGGGCCAGGGTCAGAATGCTGGAGTTTGGATGTGTTGTCCTCACCAAAACTCATGTGGAAATTTGATACCCAATGTGGCAGTGTTGGAAACTGATTAAGTCATGGGGGTGGATCCCTCATGAATGGATTGGTGCTCTCCCTAGGTGGGGGGAGTAATAAGTGAGTTTTCTGTCTATTAGTTCCCGTAAGAGCTGGTGTTTAAAAAGACCCTGGTACCTCCTCTCTCTCTCTCTCTCTCTCTTGCTTCCTCTCACCATGTGATCTGCTTGTACCCGCTGGCTGCCTGCCACTTTCCGCCATGAGTAGAAGCAGCCTGAGGCCAGTGCCACATGCAGCTGTCCCAGAATTGTAAGCCAAATAAACCTCTGTTCTTTATTACCCAGTCTCAGGTATTTCTGTTATAGCAACACAAAATGGACTAAAACAACAGGCTAAGCAACATGTTTAAGCCAGAGCTTGCCACATAAGTTGTAATATGATGTAGCATATGTATTTGCATCTCTGTAGGAGTTGTCTCACATCTGCCATAGATTTTCAGGAACTTCATCCCCCAGTGACAGTCCATTCACTTAATCCTCTGTTTAGTTTGTATTTTCTGGTTCAAGTGTGTATATATATATATATATATATATATATATTTTTCCCCCTTATTTTACTACCTTGTCCTTTGCACCCCACTCCCAGTAAACATTTGGTGGCCAACAGCTCTGAATATTTTTGCGTATCCTTAATCCAATACGGATTGGAGTAACTTCTCAATATATCTAAGATTTACAGTCTGTAAACCGATGATTTATTAACTCTTTTTACAACTTTTCATATTGAAGAACGTATGGCAGGAAATGGAAGCTTTTGATGAAGCCAATAAAAATTCATGTCAATTTTTCTAACTTTAATACCTAATTAACGGGAGATGACAACGGGAGTGCCTTACGTCTTAATTTACTCTCCACATCCCCCCCCCACCGACATCATGGGGGAGGAGCCTTCCTCCTGGGCACCAGCGGTTCACCCCGGGGTTGGAAGAGGAACTGTGCGATCATAGAGCGGGCGGAATGCCGGGCTAGAAGGGACCGGAAGTTGTTTCTCCGCCCCCAGCCCAGGGGCTGGATCGGGTCTCCGCGGGCTCGGTTTGGTTCACGTCGCTGTTTGGCTCTTTCGTCTAGGGGTGGATTCTCCTCGGCATTGGGTTCACTCCAGTACCGGCCTTTGGGAAGCTGAATGAATTCGTCGGTCTCCTAGTAAAGAGAGACAGGGCAGCGGCTGGAGAGGGCAGCGGCTGGAGAGAGCAGCGGCGACGGTCAAGTCGCTCAGGCGCAAGCCGGAACCCTCTGGCCCCCGCTCCCCCAAACGGGGGCCAAAACCCGGAGCTTGGAAGAATAAGCAGGAAATGGCGGACGAGGCGTTGTTTTTGCTTCTCCATAACGAGATGGTGTCTGGAGTGTACAAGTCCGCGGAGCAGGGGGAGGTGGTGAGTGCAGCCACACGTCCTTGAGGTCCTTTTGCGGTGACACCCCTAGTTTCCCTTCAGTTCTTTCTTCTTACCCCTGTCCCATCGCCACCCGATCACTCCCGAGGTGTAGGCAAACTAGTCCACTTCCAGGTATCCTAAACTCTAGAACCTGTCGGCTGTCTCCTTTGATATTTCATCTTTCATCCTTTTCTTTTTCATATCTTTTACTATTTGATTTTTTTTTGTCCCCATACTTTTGTCCCACAGGCCACAAATTTTCTTACTTTTAGTGTTGTCCCTACTATCATTTACTGCACTCCTACTTAATTTTACTGTCACTGCCAGTACTTCTGAGCCGTCCACTGGACAGACCTGTCCCAGCCTGAGAATCCTGTTCTTCTTTCCCCATCCCAAACTCTCAGTACCACTCCACACAACGCGAGGCCTAGTAAGGTTTGAGGTAGAAGCAAAGAAGTTTGCAGACGTTACGATAATTAGGAAACACCATTTAAATTCATCAATTCAGAAGATACTTATTTAGTACCCATTATGTCAGAGCTAGTTCTAGGTGCTGGGGATGAAGTAGTGAGTGAAACAATGGCCCCATCCTCGTGAAGCTTACATTTAATATGTGGGAGTCTTCATTCACTCCGTGATTCTTTCTGAAAACATTTATTAAGCATTTATCGTGGGCCCAGCACTATGTGAGAAATAAATAAGCTAAAACTCCTGCCTCACTGTCTTTGGGGAATAGGGATTTAATGAATAGCTAATTAAATATTGGGTGGTAAATAGGTATAGAATCACGGAGTTGTAATGGATTTTAGAAATGAGATATTCCAGGGCTGGCCTGTGGCTCACTTGGGACAGTGTGGTGCTGATAACACCAAGGCCGCGGGTTCGGATCCCATATAGGGATGGCCGGTGGGCTCACTGGCTGAGCGTGATGCTGACAACACCAAGTCAAGGGTTAAGATCCCCTTACCAGTCATCTTAAAAAAAAAAGGAAAAGAAAGAAAAATGAGATATTCTAAAGTCATACTCAAGTCAAGAGCCCTTTCTGTAATGCTGTTGATAAAGAGGGGTGGAGGGTGGGGGTAGGAAAAGCATCCTAGGCAGAGGTGAAGTCATAGAGGTATGAAAGAGTAGTGTATTAAACGTGCTTAATTTCAGTGTGACTAGATTGAATAGATGGAGAGTGAGAATTGAGAGCGGAAATTAGAGCCTTGTGTGATTAAAGAATTTGGACCTTCTCAATGGAGAATTTTTTAAAAGGGCAATGATGTTGCATTTTAGAAAGATAATCCAGTGTTTGGGCTAGAGAGGGAATATCTTTGTAATAAGAAGGTCCATTATTGCTGAAGTCATGGCAGGAGATGATGAATATCTGAACTAAGACATGGGTAGTGAGAACAGGAGAGAACAGCTTTGAGAGGTAGGAGGTAGAATATATAGGACTTGGATACGTATGTGAGTGGGAGTTGAAAATTATCCCCAGGCTTTTAGCTTGAGCAGCTGGGTTGGATGGTGGTGATGTTAATCAGGAAAGGGAATAAGAAGAGCCACCTTTTCAGTGTGTGTTTGTGGAAGAGGAGGGGGGAAAAACAGAGATAAGGAGGTGAAGATCATGAATTATCTTGAGGCATGTTGAATTTTTGAGGTACCTCTAGGACATTAATCAAAGGTGCTGCTAGTTTGTGAAGTAGAAGAATAGGCATAATACATTTGGAGATATCATTAGGAATACACATCAGAAGAATATTGGAAATGAAGCAAATTCTGTTCTTATTCAGACCCATCTGTAACAGAGACTTTTTCCAAGTTACAGACTTTTGGCTCTACCATCATCAATGTTTGCTATTTGTGCAAAGCTAGTCTTGGCTTTCCTCTGAAGAACGATTAACAACACATTCCTTTTACTGTTTGATCTTATCCATGCCTGCCCCTCCTGTGTGCATTCAGTTCTCTTCACTCTCCTCTCCCTACTTTCCCTCTTCTAACTCTTGCCCAGGGAAAATCAACATCATGTTTTTGCTTTTTTTTTTTTAACTCTCTCTTTTTTTCCAATGGGTTGACCCAAGAGTAAAATGAACAGAACTGTTCTACTCATGACTGATAATTTTAAGAGCTGTGCTACTCATATAAGAGAAAGGAAATCCATAAGTTTTGAATCATTTAAGCTAAAAATAACTTGTTTTTCCTATTGTAATATGTTAATGGTGGGGATAAAAATTGAAAGTACTTATGAGCAAAAATGATTTAAAAAAACAGTTATGAGGGCTGGCCGGTTAGCTCAGTTGTTTAGAGCACAGTGTTATAATTCCAAGGTTTGGATCCCTGTACCAGCCAGCCACCACAAAAACAAACAAACAAACAAAAAACTGTTACGTGACAGTCTTGATAATTAGAATCCATGTTGGAATCAGGGTACATGAGTATGAGGGTTCATTGTACAAGTTTCCCTACTTGAGAGTGCTCAGATTTTTTTTTTTTTTTTTTTTTTTTTTTTTTAAAGGTGACCGGTAAGGGGATCTTAACCCTTGACCTGGTGTTGTCAGCACCATGCTCACCCAGTGAGCTAACTGGCCATCCCTATATGGGATCCAAACCTGGGGCCTTGGTGTTATCAGCACCACACTCTCCGGAGTGAGCCACGGGCCAGCCCCATGCTTGCATTTTTTTATAATAAAAAATGTGAAAGAAAGATAAAAAATCCTGTCATCCAGAAATGGTTTTTATATATCATTTCAGACGTAAACAACATGGTTTTTATATATCCTTTTATAACCATTTCTGGATAATGGATTATGTATCTTTGTTTTACATTTTTTATTATGAAAAAGATTTTAGGTGAAATAAAGTTTGATATACTTTCAGGAAAGTGAAATAAACTTTCATAAGTTTTGAAGTGAAATAAAAGAGCCAGTGATCTCACCCTGCAGTGATTTTTCAAACTATGCTTGAAATGGAATTAAATCTCTAAATATTGATAGGTATTTCCCAGTTTGTGGAGACTGGATTTTTAAAAAAGTTAATGGATTAAATATTCTCAAGTTTAATTTTTCTTAAAAATTTGGTGCCTATTAGTGAACACTCACAGATGCCAAAGTGAATGAACAAGTAGCAAAGTCAGAAGGTATTTTTTATGGCTTAATTCAAAAGCTCATGTGATCATAGGATTTGAGAGTGTCAACTTATAAGAGTATTTCCTGCTAATAAATATGTTCCTGGGTGATTGTACAAAGAGCAGATTGTTCCACAAAGCATTTTATGACTTATAGGTACTCATTCCACCTGGACATGTTTGAGAACAAGTGTGGAGAATAACAGAAAACCCAAAGGTTGTAATAAGTATAAGAACAGATGTATGTACAGTTTTATGACAACATAAGACCTACAGTGTCAGGCAAGGCTTCTGGGAGGATGTGGTACTTGAGCTGAATTTAAAAAGGATGTGCAATGTAGAGAATAGCATGTGGCGGAAGAGAATGTGACACTCTGGAGTTGAAGAAATTTCAGAGTGGTAGAATGAAAGGATGTTTGTGGTATGTGGCTGTTAATGAATCTGGTTAACTAGACAGGAGTCATTTAAAGAAAGGCACATAATGCTATGCTAAGGAGTTTGGACTTTATTTTGAAGAAAGGGGAGGGCACTGAAAAATCCAGTAGAGAAATACCATGATTTGCTTTTTAGAAAGTCTACTACCAGAAATATAGGAAATGACTAAAAGCAGGAGAAAACTAGAGACAGGACCAGTTGGAAGGCTGTAACTAAAAACCAGGAGGGAAATGATAAGGCCTAACTTAAGCAGTAAGATGCAGAGAAGATAGATTTAGAAAAGTATGTGAAAGATAGGCTCAACAGGACTGTAGTGTGAGGAGGTGCTGAGAGCAAAGAGTTAAAGAGAATGGAAGTTTTCTGGTGGGGGTTAACTAGGTGAATGGTGGTACCATTAATGAAGTTAGGGAATTTTAGAGGCAGAGCAGGCTGAGGACATTAAGGTAATGAATATCATTTTGGATATGCCTAGTCTGAGGGTCCTGAAGGACCCCTTATAGCTATGTTTAATAAAGTCTGTACTAGAAATACACATTTAATAATTATAGCACCATAAGTGGTTCTGTAGAAGAAAGTTCGGCAAATAACGAGACCTGTGGTTCACTTCTTAGTGGGAGACAAACAGGCTTTGGAATATGCAAAAGTATCTGCCTTCTTGGAGCTGTATTCTAACAGAGGGTGGGGATAATGGGACATGGACAATATAAAATAGTAAAATACGTAGTATGTTAAATGATGAAAGAAGTTCTGTGGAGACAAATTAAGCAGGGAAGTGGAATAGAGCATCAGAATCAGTTTTAGAAGCCTTGTTAAAACACAGATTTCTGGCCCAACACCCAGAGTTTCTGATTCAGTGAGTTGTGAGTAGTACTAGAGAATCTTCATTTTTAGCAAGTTCCCATATGATGCTGATGTTGCTGGTCTGGGGCACAGTTTGAGAATCACTAGGATATAGAGTTGCTGAAGGGAGATGATGTCGCAGTTTTTAAAAAGATTGTTAAAATGGGCCTCATTGAGATGGTGACATGAGAGCAAAGATTTGAAGGAAGTGGGGGAATTGGTTGTGTGAGTATCTGAAGGAAGAGCCGCCAGCGCATGTTTAAGGGACAGCAGTGAGACCAGTGCAGCTGGAGCAGAGTGAGTATAAAGAAGAGTAGAAGAGTGAGGCCACAGAAGTATAGGATCTGAATTTAGGGCTCTGTAGGTCATCCATAGGACCTGGAAAATGTTCAGTTTATATGGTAGTGTTTAAAGCCTTAAAGAGTGGATGAAATCATCAGAAGAAGAGCAGAGCAATTGCATGATTCCAGGTGTAGGATGGTTATCAACTAAGAAACACTGAGGGAAGCCTAGATGACTCTAAGAGACATTTTGAAGCAAGGAACAATAGAACGTAGTGACAGCATGTGAAAGGAGTGACTGACAGAAGAAAATCAAATATGATGCCTGGTTTTATAACCTAGGACGGAAGAGGAATGGTCGAAAATGGGATTTAAAAAAAAAAAGGGAGAAGGGAATAATTAGGAATAGGCTTGGCATTTCTGAAAAGTAATTAAGCAACAAACTTCTTGTTTATCTTATAGTCTTATGAAAATGGTTAGTACTAAGAAAATTCAAGGATGTCTTATAATCCACTTTTTCTTAAAATGTTCCAGCGAAAAAAGTATAAATATTTACATTAATATTTTTAGCCAATATTTTAAAACAAGTTTTGAATACAAACATCCTGGCATTTTAAAAGCATTCAAAACTATTATTTTTTAAAATAGGAAAATGGACGATGTATTACTAAGCTGGAAAGCATGGGGTTTCGAGTGGGACAAGGATTGATAGAAAGGTGAGCAGTATGGATTTGAAAATTTTCTTCCAGGTAGGTTACAAACAATCATGATCCATTTCAAAAAATTGCATAAAACTTGAGACATTTTAAATTTAATTCCTGAATTTTAATTCTCCTCTTTTCTTTCATTTACAGATTAAAATTTATTTTTAGATCCAGTGCTTTTTTAAACTCAGTTATTCAAATTTGCTATATCATTAGACTAATTTTAGGCTCTATAGTTATGTAACAGAATGTGAAACCATTGGGATAGGATCTGCTTTGCTTGGTGCTTGTCACTTTATGACTGTCAATAAATGTTCAATGCTGTTCTGGCTTTTAGAAATGAGTTAATAATTTGCCCCTCTTGCTTTCTTTGGAGGAAAAATACTGTATTACTTTTAGTTGATCTTTTTAGGTTTACAAAAGATACGGCAAGGTTCAAGGATGAGTTAGATATCATGAAGTTCATTTGTAAAGATTTTTGGACTACAGTGTTCAAGAAACAAATCGACAATCTAAGGACAAATCATCAGGTATTTAGATAAATTAAGGCCTATTTTTTAAGTCCTTTAACTAGTGATTTGCTAATTATTTAAAACTTAAAATGATTTCTGGTCAACATTAGAATGTTTCCCTTATGTTATTAATAAGTCATTAGTTTTTTCTCTGGGTAAAGTAAATAAAAGGGGACAGTTATCAGTAATGATAGCTATTCCTTTTCCCCAATTATATAAGGTATGTTAAATTTTAATAATTTGCAAATGTCAGAATGATAAAGGTTTTAGTAGTATTACTTAGTAGTGATAATATGCAGGAACACAAATATATCACATTTATGTCCTTAGAGTAATTTCTAAGGTCTAATTTATAGAGAATATTTAACTCTTAAAAAACTCTTGCATTGTTTATTATTGCTATCATATTTTCTATTCTTAAAATATGTTATTACTACAAAATCAGTAGATTGCATAGAAAGCTATGCATTAAAATAGATTGACTATAAACCTCAAAGTGGATTTGGCATTTTGATTCAGTAAAAAATTAATGTTCTCTAGTACTACCAGTAGATTTCAATTGTTAATTAGCAGTACTTGAGATGCTAATAGAAAGAAGTGACTTTGATTATTGACTTTCTAAACATAATTTCATAATATATAACAGCTAATTTCACATGGACATGTATTAATGATTCCTTTGCACTAGACTATGAGTTCTTTAAGTGTAGGGACTATGTCTTGCGCACCTTTGTATCTTCAGTGTATAAAACATTAAGTTAATATGAATGTTAGGAAGTGCTGAACTCACAAGTGTTCAGCTTGAAAATTGCAACACTCTTTAAAGAAAATTTGACCAATGGAAAAGAGAATTTTAATAACTTTTAAAAACTCTTAAATTGTTTTGTAGGGATGAAATAATTTTTAAGGACTATGGACTACGTTGACTTTGGATATTTTTCTGTTTTTGGAACACAGGGCATCTACGTACTTCAGGACAACAAATTTCGTTTGCTTACTCAGATGTCTGCGGGAAAACAGTATTTAGAACATGCATCTAAGGTATTTAATGGAATAGAAGATTGGGGTTTTCTACTCAGAGTGGAACTACAGGGAAAAGTCCAATGCCAATCATAACAGACTCTTGAACTAAAAATAGATTTTAAAGTTCTTTTTTGTTTAAACAGTTTTCTGTGAAATAGGAGACATATGTTCATCATGTTACAATAACCTATACTGAACCTGTAGCTAAATAGGCTTATGGTGACCAATTAAAGAAACATTACAACTAAATGCCAATGAAATGTAGATTTATGGTAGATTCTTGAATATTGCAGAGATACGTTAGTAAAGTTATTCAGACTCATGAAACTGACATTAACTATGCAAAGTTATTCACCTCAGAGTTTCTATTTATGATCTCCTTTAGTAGATTAAAAATATTTTTAAAAATATAATTAACATTTGTTCCTAAGAATACATGTTTTGTGTTAAGTTTATCTGTGTTTTTGGGTTTTGCATAGTTTTTGATTTTTAATTTCACACAGGAATAAATGAATAAATAGATGTATTAAAGAAAGCTTGACAAGTGTTAATGTAAGAGTTTCTTTGAAGTGATTAAAATATCTGGGCAAATATAAGCTTTTATCTGTAAAAGTTTGTCCATACCTAAATTATCTAGCCGAAAAGGAGCACGGGTATAATGGAAAGATCATGGACTTGGGACCAAATAAATCACGTTTTAAGCTAAGCTCTACAACTTATATATTTACGACTTTAAGTAAGTTACATAACCCCTTTGGACCTTGGTTTCTTCATTAATAAAATGAGTATAATCAAACCTATATTATAAGATTGTCTTGAGATTTAAATGTAAATAAAGTGGTGCTTTGCACATGGGAGATATTAATGATTACTATTACAGCTGTGATATGTCAATAAAATGAGCCTAGAAATGGACATGATACTTTATTCTCATAACTTAATTTCACTGATCCAAGATTGCTTATTTTCTGTATTTTGGGGGATGTCCAGGCTCTAATTACATTTTTATGGTTTATATGTATATATATTTTTCTACTAACATGTCATTTTAACATTTCTGGTTCTCATTTAACTCTTTGGGATCTTAATTTATTCAGCTGTGAAAAGAGTAATTTGTACAGTGATTTTTAACTATTTTGACATCTTTGAGAATCAGAGCACCCTTTTTCATAAATATGAGTATGCACATACTTGTATACATCATTTTTATTTTCATGGGGTTCACAGATTCCCAGGTAAAGCCCTCTTAGGATAAACAGCCTGTAAGTTCTCTTCTAGCTCAAAATTTCATGACTCAGATCTTATTACTTATCAGCAGCCATTTATGTGTATTAATTATAAAATATTCTATTATTCATATATAGTGTTATTAAACATCATGCAGTACAAAAATGTAGACAATAATAAGTTCCTTGGATTATTAGTTTTTCAATCCCCATTCTTGTCATGACTTTCCCTGCTGTAGCTCAGTCCCATTCCCTTTCTTTGTTTCTATAGGAGAGGATTTCTCAACATCCGCAGTAATGATATTTTGAAATGGATAATTCTTTTTTGTGTAATTTAAACCTGTAAGTCTTGAAAAATTCAAGATTCTTGGTTGTAGATAGTAGAAACCAAATCTGTCTGAATAGAATATTGTTAGGCAGCTTATAAAATTGACAGGAAGGCTCAGAAAACAGGCAAGAACCACAGGAGTTTAAAGCAGACACAAAGAGCCAAAATCATTCCACAGAAAGTGTGTAGTTGGAAACCTGCAGGCAGCACAGACAGTAGACACAAGCCACCTTTGCTGCCTCTAGAACTAATTCTAACCTATTTCTGACTTATTTTTGTCACTCACTCTAGATTCAGAGTCCTGGACTGAAGCACCTGATTGGCTGACCTTAAGTCATGCGTCCATGGAGCTTTAGTTGCCAAAGAGCTGGGAAATCTTCTAACAATCATATTTTTCAGTAATTTGAACAGTTCTTCCACAACACTTTTTTAAAACATCAATGACTTATTGATAGCATGGCTTAACTAAATGTCATATTTATTAATAGCTTTACTATTTTAGTAAATCTGTACTATTTTTTATAATTTTTTTCCTTTTAGTATTTAGCATTTACATGTGGCTTAATCAGAGGTGGCTTATCAAATTTGGGGATAAAAAGTATTGTAACAGCTGAAGTGTCTTCAATGCCTGCATGTAAGTTGCATTCACTTTTTTTTTTAACAAATGTTAGTGGTTTTTTTTTAATTTAGAGGAAATTAAAAATGCTGAAACTACTTCATTTTAGTTTTATCAATTTAACATTTGGTGTAGTAATATGTAGCCTACTATATTCATATTCAATGATTTTGAATTCATAATGGACAGTGATTTAGAAAAATTTGGTAAAGAAATCTAAATTTATTATAAGACAATTTAAGGGATGATTCTTAACTTTGAAAGGGAAATTTTCTGCAGTCTTCTTTTAAGATAACAAATTTCCCTATAGCATTGAAAATACTTTTATTTTTAAACATAAACATTTAAAAAACATTTTAGAATATTATATAAAGCTAAATAAAACCAACTAATCTTTTATAACTAATCTCCTTCCTAAAAAATCTTTTCACCAGAGCTACCAACCAAAAATTAAATTGACTTGAGCTTCACTGTGTTTCCTTTCTATTCACAGTGATAACTAGCAATGAAATACCTGAAAGGTAGGAATCACAAAGAAAAACAGAGGCATCTACTCAACAAATTATATAATCATCCCATAAAAATGGAATTTATTGAATATTGTGAAGCGTATGAAAAGTTGACATAGCAAATTTTTTGATTAAAACAACTTCCTAAGTAGAACAGAAAATTGATGTTTAGGCTTGTTTTCCTTGCACCTAAAATCAAAGAATGATTTTTATGTTTTCTTTTTTAGGCAAATTTCAGGTGATGATACAGAAGCTGTAGAACGTACTGAAATGCAAGGCTTCAACAGTTTAAAGAGATAAATTATTCATGTATAAAGTATTTCAACTGGCAGTGATTTAATTACATTGTACAGGAGTAAGAGTGTATTTCATCAGTTTAACACAGACCAACTTAAAGCAGATAAAGGGATATTCTACCATGATATACTGAAACTATTTAAAATGTGAACCTGATTTCAAATAACTAGACACCAAGATGTATGACCCTTATTTTAAACATTTTTATTTGCCTAGAGTGATTTAACCACAGATGGAGAAGCAAAACTCAGGGTTTGTTGAATTAGCATAAAGAAAAGCTTGCATCAATCAGAATCATTTGTGTAAGAATGAACAAATTTTGATAAAGTATGAATTTGTTTTATTTATAAAAGTAAACTACATTAAATTAAATTAAGCTTAATTTTTATTTTATTTCTTATAATTTATTTTAGAGAATTTTTATGCCTATATCGGGATTTCATATATACATTGTGTGTGTGTGTGTATACAGATACATATATGACTGCCTAAATCGCTTAAAAACTTAATTTCACTTTAGTAGATTTCATTCTTTGAAAACTCTATTAATATAATCAAAGTGAAATACAGATTAGTTTGAATGTGAATTCAGTGACTCCAGGGCCAAAGAATATTAGGTATATTAGGAAGGAATTTTTTATGTGTTTTCCTGTTTACAGTTTTGACTTTCAACTTCTCTCCTTATGCATGGAAGTCCTGGTAAATATTTTAACATCTTTGTCTTTATTTCTTTATTTACTCTTTCATAAAGGGCAGAGATGTGGTTGATTAGATTAGTCACATTGACATTCACTGGACTATATCTTCTCAGTGGGTTGGAGTCTATGCTTATCTAGTATATCTCTTACCACTTCTACTTACTTTATCTTAAATTTATCTGGCATAAGCAGATATCTTCAGTCCAGCTTTTGTTAGAACTCTGCATATTGAGGTGTCTGCACTTTGATTATTACAACTGTACTTTTTTCCCAGTTATTACCCTTGTGCATATATTTGTTTGACAGGGAACTGTGCAGAAAAGGTTGATAACTCTGTAGAAGGGGTTGATTGACATGCCAAACAAGATGTTTCACTGGGTTCTCTGCCTTAAAAATGGCAGATTAAGAAGGGTGACTCCTTGTAATAAAAAACCAAAATATTATATTAAAAACATGAAATAAAAAGTGTAAAAGTTTACTTTAGGACATAAGGGAAAACTCAAGTTAGGGGCATACCATTTTCCTTTCATAGAAAGGTGCAGTATCAAAGATGTCAGTTTAACTCACGTTGATTTATTAAATTGGAGCAATCCTAATTCTGTAATGATTTGGGAAAAAAATTTTTTTCAGATTTTGAAAAAATAAATTCGGGAAAGATCCTACCAAATATAAAAATATAATGTAAAGCTTAGTGATTAAAAAGGGTCATAATGATCCAGGAATAGCTAATAACACAGAAATGGATCAGAGTGGAACAAAATAGAGAACTTTAAAACAGGTGTAGCATATAGGAATTGTATGTATGAGAAAGGTGTTATCTCACATCAATGGGTTTGTTAGACACTTGTTTTCCTACCCATCAGCCATTTCCCCCTTCCTTTCTTGCTGACAATGCCCCATTTTTATTTTGGTGTTAACACTCTATGACTGTCTTGTACTATAGTGTGCTTTCCTAGTCCCAGAGAGGGTGAGTTTTGATTAGATGCTAAGCCAATCATTTTAATTGGCTTATCTTTTTTTTTTTTTTTTGCGGCTGGCTGGTGCGGGTATCTGAACCCCGTTACCTTGGGATTATAAGGCTGCACTCTAACCATCTGAGCTAACTGGCCAGCCCCAATTGACTTATCTTGATCATTTGATGAAATCCTGGCTGAGACAAAGTGGGGTAAGTCTAAAGGATTTTTAGGACATTTTTTGTTGCTCTTAAAAATGGATACAAGGTAAAGATTTGCCCCCTTCCCTTATCTGCTTCTCAGTGAAGATATGTGATAATGGATGTTTGGAACTAATCTCCAATAGCCTTTGAATGACCGTGAAAGGGCAAACATGAAGACGAAAGACATCACACTGAGGGTAGCAGGATGCAGATAGAAAGCACCTGAATTATGCTTCTGAATTAACCAATCCTGGAACTGCTTTACCTTTGGGCTTTTTGTTATGTGAAATATTAAATTACTTATATTATTCAGTCTCCTTTTGGTTGTGTATTTTGTTACTTGTAGCCAAAAAGAAACCTCTCAGTAGAAACAAAGGGAGAGTTTGGTTATTCAAAAAAAAGTATCAGATAATTGAATATCCTTTTTTATGGGGGGTTTGGGGAGATGCAGACTTAAAAGTTTACATGTAAAACAATAAAACCGTAAAGTACTAAAGAAAACATGGACTATTATATATTATAATCTTGTGGAGAAGACCTTCCCAAAACACAACGTAGAGAATCATAAAGGAAAACAGTAAAAAAACTAACAACATCTCTTCAACTAATGGTGTGGGGAAAACTGGATATCCACATGCAAAATAATGAAATTGCATCACTATATATATAGAAATCAACATTATATATAAAAAATCAATTTAAAATGGGCTGAAGATTTAAATGTAAAATTCGCAACTGTGAAAGTCCTAAATAGAGGGAAAGCTTCATAACATTGGTCTTGGCAATTATCTCTTGGATACCATACCTAAAGCACAGGCAGCAAAAGCAAAAATAGACAAATGGGACTACTTCAAACTAAAAGGCTGTGCAGCAAAGGAAACAGCAGAGTGAAAAGGCAACTTATGGGAAAGAAAGGCCATAATAAAATGAACTTTGAGCAGGAGAGGACAGATGATGGAGTTTGGATGTGTTGTCCCCTCCAAAACTGGTGGAAATTTGATCCCCAATGTGGCAGTGTTGGAGAGTCATGGGGGTGGATCCCCCATAAATGGATTAATGCTCTCCCTGGGGGAGGAAGGGTAGTGAGTGAGTTCTCGCTCTCTTAGTTCCCGTGGAGAGCTGATTGTTTAAAGAACCCTGGCACCTCCTCTCTCTCACAATAGCACAGAGGAGGAAACAACCTAAATATTTACAGAAAAATGGATTAAAATTATTTGGCCTTAGAAAAGAATAACTTCATTTCCCCACCTTTGTGGTAGTTAGGGGTGATCACGAGTTACACACTGTGGCCTACAAATAACAGAAGCTGGATGTGGATTTCTAGGGAATGTTTTGTTTTTATGAGAAAAGAATCAGATGTGGAAGGCTCTGCCTCCTTCCTTTTTCCAGTCTTTAATACAGATACATTGCCTTGAACTGCAGTGGCCTATTGTCACCATGAGGGAAGAGCTAAAGGAGTATCACTGACATTGATATTCAGTCAGTTATGTCACTTCTTGTTATGTGAGAAAAATAAACCCCTATTTGAATAACCATCACTTGCTACTTGGATCTTGTTACTTAAAATAGAAAGTATTCCTACTAGATATAGAAATAGATAAGTTATGTGATAAAAGATTTGACAGAAAAATTAAAAGTTGACCTATTAGTATTATGAAAAACTATTTGTTATAAAGTTCTATGTAATAAAGCATTTGAAAATAAAAGTACTAAGCTTATTATTTCTGCATTTGAAGAAAAAAAGTGTTGAGCTTAAAGGGAAAACCTGATTAATTTTATTGTTGACTATAACACATTTGCCATTTAATCTAGATTATTTTTATTCTAATAATAAGGACATCCATTGTCTTTTGCTCAAGACCCAAACAAAATTTTAGTAACCAAAACACATTTTTAATAAAAATTTTCTATGTATATAGGTAAATAAACAATAAAACAGCACCAAGGACCTCCATAAAATTTCATTATTCAGTTTCTATAAATGCTGCTTCACCATTAAATGGCACTCAATTTGTTTTAAATGCATGTGATTCTAGAAAACTGTTCAAACTTTTCATCAAAAACCAGGTGGGATTTCCCATAGAAATTCCAAACATCCAAATCAATACAATCTGTGATCTGAATATCAACTTGAGTTGCACAGGTTAAGATGAGGACCCTTCACATAGTGTTGGAAGATCTGATGCAGTCTGTATTGAACTGGCATTGTACTTCTTCAGACTTAGGCTGCCTTCATCGGAAATATCTTCTGTCCTTGAGAGATCAGTTACATCAAGATGGCTCATCAGCTAAATCACGTTGGTCAAAATACCTAGTAAAAAAAAGTATGCATAAAGATATTAATTGCACCATTCCTTGTAATAGCAAAAAACCACATATAGCTCAAATGTCCATTAATAAGGGAACTGGTTAAGTAAACTACAGTACATTTATACAATGAAAGACAACGAAGCTATAAAAAAGAATGAGGGAAATATAGTATTTACACTGCTATGTGATTTCCAATATTTAAGTGAAAAAAACAAGATACAAAACAGACTGGTATGCTAGATTGTGTTTGCAGGAACAAATATATTTACACATATTTCTTTATACTTTTTAAAAGAGATAATGCATGGATAAATAAAAAATTAATAAAATGATTAACTATAAAAGGGAGAAAAGAGGCTAATGAGGATAAAGGTAGATGCTAAAATTATCCAAATGTACCTTGAATTATAATTTTAACTGTAGACAATGTAAATATTTTCTATAATTATCAAGATTAAAGTTTACTTATTTTATCACTATACAATGTAGTTGATTTTTGTATCCCTTTACCAATTACTCCTTTTTTCCCCTCCCTCTCCCCACTCCCCCCAACATCATATCTGTTCACTTGTCTTAATAAGTTCAAGTAATTGTTGTGATTGTTCTTTCTTCTTACCCCCCTCCCCGTTTGTTTGTTTGTATGTTTCTACATTTATTTTTATTAGCTCCCACAAATAAGTGAGAACATGTGGTCTTTCTCTTTCTGTGCCTGGCTTATTTGACTTAATATAATTTTCTCTAAGTCCATCTATGCTGCTGTGAATGGTACTATTTCCTTTTTCTTTTATAGCACAGTAGTATTCCATTGTGTAGATATACCACAGTTTCCTTATCCACTCATCTGATGATGAGCATTTAGGCTGGTTCCAAGTCTTGACTATTGTAAATAGATCTGTAGTAAACATGGGAGTACAGGTATCCCTTCGACATGATGATTTCCATTCCTCTGGGCATATACCCAGCAGTGGAATGGCTGGGTCATATGGTACATCTATCTGTAATTGTTTGAGGAACCTCCATACTATTTTCCCTAAAGGCTGCACCATTTTGCAATCCCACCAACAGCATAGGAGGGTTCCTTTTTCTTCACATCCTCACCAGCATTTATCATTCTCAGTCTTTTGCATATTAGCCATACTTAACTGGAACGAGATAGTATCTCAAAGTGGTTTTGATTTGCAGTTCCCGAATGTTTTTTTTTTTTTTTTTTTTAAAGATGACCGGTAAGGGGATCTCAACCCTTGGCTTGGTGTTGTCAGCACCACGCTCAGCCAGTGAGCAAACCGGCCATCCCTATATAGGATCCGAACCCGTGGCCTTGGTGTTATCAGCACTGCACTCTACCGAGTTAGCCACGGGCCGGCCTCAGTTCCCGAATGTTGAGTGACGTTGAGCACTTTTTCATGTGTCTGTTGGCCATTCATATATCTTCCTTTGAGAACTGCCTATTCAGCTCCTTTGCCCATTTTTTAAATGGGTTATTTGGTTTTTTTGCTGCTGCTTGAGTTCCTTGTATATTCTGGATATTAATCCTTTGTCAGATGTGTATCTTGCAAATACTTTCTCCCACTCTGTGGTTGTCTTTTGCTGTTCTTTTGCTGTGCAGAAGCTTTTTAGCTTGATATAATCCCAGTGGTTTATTTTTCCCTTGGTTGCCTGTGCTTTTGGGGTCATATTCATAAAGTCTGTGCCCAATCCTACTTCCTGAAGTGTTTCCCTTATGTTTTCTTTAAGGAGTTTTATTATTTCAGGATGTATATTTAAATTTTTAATCCATTTTGAGTTGATTTTGGTATGTGGCAAGAGGTATGGGTCTAGTTTCATTCTCCTACATATGAATGTCCAATTTTCCCTGCATCATTTACTGAAGAGGCAGTCTCTTCCCAGTGTGTAGAATTGGTACCCTTGTTGAAGATCAGATGGCTGTAGGCGTGTGGGTTGATTTCTGGGTTCTCTATTCTGTTCCATCGGTCCATGTGGCTGTTTTTATGCCAGTACCATGGTGTTTTGGTTACTACAGCTTTGTAGTATAGTTTAAGTCAGGTAGTGTTATGCCTCTGGATTTATTTTTTGCTCAGGATTGCTTTGGCTATTCATGGCCTTTTTTTATTCCATATGAATGTTAGAATTGTTTTTTCTGGGTCTGAGAAGAATGTCATTGGAATTCTGATGGGGACTGCAATGAATCTGTAGATCATTTTGGGTAGTATGGATGTTTTCACAATGTTAATTCTTCCAATCCAAGAGCATGGGATATCTTTCCCTCTTTTTGTGTCCTCTTTAATTTCTCTCAACAGTAATTTGTACTTTTGTTGTACAGATTTTTCACATCCTTGGTTAACTTTATTCCCGGGTATTTCATTTTTTTGGTGACTACTAAAATGGGCTAGCTTTCTTAAATTCTTTTTCTGCTAGTTCATTGTTGGAGTATAGAAATGCTGCTGATTTTTGCATGTTGATTTTGTATCCTGCAACTTTGCTGAAATTGTTTATCAACTCTGACTTTTTTTGTAGAATCTTTAGGCTGTTCTATATATAGAATTATATCATCTGCAAACAGGGACAATTTGACTTCATCTTTTCTAATCTGGATGCCCTTTAATGCCTTCTCTTCCCTGATTGCTCTGGCTAGTACTTCCAATATTATGTTGAATAGGAGTGGTAAGAGTGGACATCTTTGTTTTGTTCCTGTTCTTAATGGAAAAGCTTTCAACTTTTCCCCATTCAGGATGATATTGGCAGTGGGCTTGTCATATATGGTTTTAATTGTGTTGAGATACTTTCCTTGTAAACTCAGTTTATAGAGAGGCTTCATCATGAATGAATGTTGAACTTTGTCAAATGCTTTTTTAGCATCTATAGAGATGACCACATGGTTTTTGTCTTTGATTCTGCTGATATGGTGTATTGCATTTATTGATTTGCATATGTTGAACCAAACTTGCATCCCTGGGATGAATCCCACTTGATCATGATGTATAATTTTATGTATGTATTGCTGTATTCTATTAGCTAGTGTTTTATTGAGAATCTTTGCATCTATATTCATCAAAGATATTGGCCTGTAGTTATCTTCTTTTCTTGTATCTTTATCTGGTTTTGGTATCAGGGTGATGTTTGCCTCACAGAATGAGTCTGGGAGAATGGCCTCTGTTTCAATTTTTGGAATAGTTTGTAGAAAGTTGGTATTAATTCTTCTTTAAAGGTTTGGTAGAACTCTGCAGTGAAGCCATCTGGTCCTGGGCTTTTCTTTGTCAGGAGACTGCTGATTACAGCTTCAGTCTCTGATTTTTATTGGTCGGTTCAGATTTCCTATGTCTTGGTAGTTTGTGTGTCCAGAAATTTATCCATTCCCTCCAGATTTTCAAATTTGTTGGCGTATAGTTGTTTGTAGTAGTCTCTAATGATTCATTATATTTCTGAGGTATCAGTTGCAATATCATCTTTTTCATTTCTAAGTTTTGTTATTTGTTTCTTCTTTCTTTTTTCAGTTTGCCTTGCTAATGGCTTGTCAATTTTATTTGCCTTCTCAAAAACCCAACTTTCTGTTTCATTGATCTTTTGTATTGTTTTTTGTTTCTATTTCATTTAGTTCTGCTCTGATCTTCTTTCTTTCTTTCTACTAACTTTGGGTTTGGATTTTTCTTGTTTTTCTAGTTCTTTAAGGTGAAATATTAGGTTGTTTACTTGCCATCTTTCCATTCTTCTGAAGCAAGCATTTATTGTGATAAATTTCCCCGTTAGAACTACTTTTGAAATATCCCACAGGTTTTGGTATGATGTGTCATTATTTTCATTAGTTTCAATAAATTTTTTGGTTTCCTGTTTAATTTCTTCTTGGACTCATATGTCATTAAGTTGAATGTTGTTTAATTTCCATGTATTTGTATAGTTTCCAGAGTTTCATTTATTATTGATTTCTGGTTCTAATCCATTGTGGTCTGAAAAAATACATGGAATAATTCCAATTTTTTTGAATTTGTTGAGACTTGATTTGTGACCTAATGTGGTCTATCCTGGAGAATGTTTCATGTGCTGATGATGTCTGCCAAGTCCAACTGGTCTAAAGTTCTGTTTAGATCTTCTATTTCTCTGTTGATTTTTTGCCTAGATGATCTGTCCCATTTTGAAAGGCAGCTATGCTCACCACTATACCACCAACGCTATCTGTCCCATTTTGAGAGTGGGGTGTTCAGGTCCCCTATTATTACTGTATTAGTGTCTCTTTCTTTCTTTAGATCTAATAGTGTTTGCTTTATGTATCTGGCTGCTCCGATGTTGGGTGCATATATATTTGATTTTTATGTCTTCTTGTTGGATAGATCCTTTTATCATTATATACTGGCCTTCTTTATCTTTTCTTATGGCTTTTGATTTAAAATCTATATTATTGATATAAGACTAGCTACTCCAGCTTGTTTTTCATTTCTATTTGCATGGTATATCTTTTTCCATTGTTTCACTCTTACTCTATGTGTGTCATTACAGGTGAGGTGAATCTCTTGAAGGCAGCATATTGTTGGATCCATCTTTTTAATCCAATCAGTCAGTCTGAGTCGTTTGAATGGGGAATTTAATCCTTTTACATTACGAGTTATTACTGAAAGGTGCTGATTTATTCCAGGCATTTTATTGATTTTGTTTGGATATTTTAAATATCTTTTGTTCCTTTCTTTTTGATTTACTGTTTGTCTTTTGTGTTTGTTGGTTTCTTGGTATGGTAGATAAACTTTTTTCTCTTTATTGTTACACTTTTATTTTACTGGTGGATTTTGTTCTTTCTCCAGTATTCATGGTAGTAATGGTTGTTTTTCAGGTATCAGAACCAGCACTTTCTGGAGAATTTCTTGTAAGGCTGGTTGTGTGGTAGTAAACTCCCACAGTTTGTTTGTCTAGGAAATATACTATTTGTCCTCCATTTCGGAAGGATAGCCTTGCTGGGTAAAGTATTCTTGGCTGACAATTTTTGTCTTTTAGTATTTTGAATATATCATCCCATTCTCTTCTTGCTTTTAGGGTTTCTGAAGAAAATTCTCATGTTAGTCTTATATGGGCTCCCTTATAGGTGACTTGATGCTTCTAAGATTCTTTGTTTTTGAATTTTGCCAGTCTGATTATAACATGGCTTGGAGAGGACCTTTTTGAGTTAAATATGTTTGGGGATCTTTGAGTCCCCTGAATCTGAAGATCTGTATCTTTCCCTATACCTGGAAAGTTTTCTGCTATTATTTCATTGAATATGTTTTCAATGCCATTTCCTTTTTCCTCCCCTTCTGGAATATGCATGATTTGGATATTTGAGCATTTAAAGTTGTCTGCTATCTCTCTTAGATTTTCTTCAGTTTTTAAAATTCTTTTCTCTTTTTTTTGTCTGCCTGTGTTATTACGAACAGGCCATCTTCAAGATCAGAAATTTTCTCTTCTGCTTCTAGCCTGCTGTTGAAGCTCTCTGTTGTGTTTTTTATTTCATTGAATGAATCCTTCAGCTCCACAAGCTCTGCTATATTCTTTTTCAGAGCACTGACTTCTTTGTACATTTCCTCTTTCAGATCCTGTATACTGTTTCTCATTTCATTGTGTTGTCTAACTGAGTCTTCTTGCATCTCATTTAGTTTCCTTAGAATTGTAGGTCAAAATTCCTTGTCAGTCATTTCAAGGACTTCCTGTTCTACAGGATCTAGTACTTGAGAGTTATCATATTCCTTTGGTGGTGTCATTCTTGTTCTTTCATATTTCTAGTATTTCTCTGCTGGTGTTTAGTCATCTGGAAGAGAAATTACTCTGGAGTGGGGTTAGCACACCTCTTGCAGGTGTGTTTTATAATGATGGTTGAATGGGGTGCTCTAGTATTAGATCCAGGTAGACACCATAGTGTAGTCTCTGTGAAGGTATTTTGGCTGAATTCAGTGTTGGTGTTGTGTACGAGTGCCACTGTGACCTATTCCGAAGGACACTTATTATTTCTTTGCTGAGGTTGGTGACTCTATATTGGATTGTCAGGAGATAGGCAAGTTTTCAAATTTGGGGAATAGCGCCTTGGAGTCTTGTCACTCTTAGGTTATAGTGGGTGCTCCTGGGCAAGACTGTTGGCACTCTGGCTAGCTCCCTGACTCTATTAGGTGCACTGGGGTATACTAGCACTCCTCAGTTTAAATGGGTGACTCCAAATGGGTTTTCTCTTTTTTCTTTCTTCTTTCCCTGGGCTCTGCTGGTGTCACTACTGTCTATGTCGATGAGTGGTCACCAGAAAACCTACGAGGTAGTGGTGGCTGCTGTTTTGGCAGCAAGCTGTCCTTATAGCAACAGTTACTGTGGCAGAGGCTGTCATGGTCCACTCATTTTATCCTGGTGTCTGCAGTAGTGGCAGGAAGTGTTGCTGAAGCTTGGCTACCTGTTGCTCTCTCAGGGCTTCAGGGTCAGTGGAGCAGGCCTCTCAAGGGCAGGGTCTTGCCTGGCCAGGTTCCTGTGGAGCAGTTTCGGAGGCTAGGAAGTCCAAAGTCCAAAGAACATATCTGGTGAGGGTCTTGGTGGTTGCAACAGAGACCCAGGGGTCTCACATGGCAGAAATGGTGGAGCAGAGAGCAATAAGATTAAAGTTTTAAAATCAATAATCAAATTCCACCAAATGAATTTCACCATGTATCAAGTTGGCATACCACACAGCATAATTTCAAATGAATTTAAACACTACATTCTGACTGTATGTCCCTAATGAGATAAATCAGAGACAAAAAGAACTGAAAGAAATTCTTAAATATTTCAATAGTTGTACTTTCAGTAACACTGCTATTATTATTCTGAAACTATTATACATATTTTAGAATAAAGCCAATAGTTATGTTAATGTTGTTAGAAACCAGAATTTTCAGCACAGGAAAAAGAAATATAACATTAAAGGAAAAATTATTTAATTTTAAATTTTAACTAAAATTTTAATTTGAACTCAGGATTTTATTTGTCTTTTGCTAAAAAACATTTCTTAGCTCTGTTGACTGAAAAGGAATAAAAGCAATGACTAGCTTAATAAGAACTAGCTTTCCTAGTGTCCAAATTGTGGTCTCTAAATACCATTTTTTACTTTAACAAAAAGGAACCATCACTCCCAGGAGAAAAGACTGATTCCAGATCTGGAACTGGAAATGCACAAGATACATATGAATCATCTTGGCATACCAGGAAGTAAGAAAGCCATAAAAGACCACTAAGGGTCGTGTCAAAAGGAGATAGGAATTGACCTCGAGTGTTCCAACTGGCCAAAGATAGAACAATTTGAGCATCAAAAAGAATGATTAAATAGATTGAAATTGAGTTGGCCTTCCATATCCGTGGGTTCCACATTTGTAGATTCCATCAACCGTGGATCAATATTCGGGAAAAAAAAAAAATTCCTCTGTATTGAACATGTACAGAGTTTTTTCCTTGTCATTATTCCTTATACATACAGTATGCAACTATATAAAGTATATGAGAGGATGTATCTTCAGTAAATTGGTTATAGGACCCCTGTGCATACCAAAATCCACAGATGCCCCAAATCCTTGATATAAAATGGCCTAGTATTTGCATAATAACCTATACATAGCCTCCCTCCTGTATACTTTAAATCATCTCTAGATTACTTTTTAATACCCAACACAATGTAAATGCTATGTAAATAGTTGTTATACTGTATTTTTTTATTTGTATTACTTTTCATTGTTATTATTATTTTTTTTTAAATTTTTGATCTATGGTTGATTGAGTATGCAGATGTGGAAACTGTGGATACAGATGGCTGACTATACATCAAATGTTAAAATTCTAAAGTGCAAAATGATAATCCAAAAATAGATACAACCTTATTGGTCATCTTTAGAAACTGCTAGGCCACCTCTCATTAACCTAAAAATTAGTAATTAAAGAGCAAGAAGCTAGCACATATCCTGGTTTATTTGTTTGTTTTATAAATTACATTTCAAGGTAACCATGTTGTTGAAGGGAAGTTATTTTTTTATAGAAAAATTCTAGCTAATACATGAGTAGGGAATGATAGAAAACACAGCATTATTTAATTGCCAGTGAAATAATGGATCTAAGAAATAATCATCAATGGCTGTCTAAACCAACTGGTAAAAGGTATGAATTTTACTAAACCCAGTGATCAATTTTATCAACACTAAAGTAGAACAACTGGATATATGCCTCCTGATGTGACACATCAGCACCCATGGAGTCTTGTCAAACAAACAAAAAACACTCCAAATAATCAGGCCTCTAGACCTACCTACCAGTTTACTGAAAATATGGGGGATAGATGAACACATTAAATACCATGAGACATAGTCAATCCAGACCAGGAGAAATTTTACAAGTCAAATTTTACAGTTTCTTCAACAAATAAATGGCAAAGGAAAAAACCCAGGGGGTTGGTGAAGAGACTTAAGAGACATCTCACACAAAAGCAATGACTGAGGGCCGGCCCGTGGCTCACTTGGGAGAGTGCAGCGCTGATAACGCCAAGGCCGCAGGTTTGGATCCCATATAGGGATGGCTGGTTAACTCACTTGGGAGAGCGTGGTGCTGACAACACCAAGTCAAGGGTTAAGATCCCCTTACCGGTCATCTTTAAAAAAAAAAAGCAATGACTGGATCTTATTTGGATCCTGATTTGAACAACTCAAATGTAAAAAGACATTTTTGAGATAATTAGGGGATATGAAACATGGACTGGACATCAGATGACACTATGGAATTATTATTAAATTTATTAGGTTTGCTACCAGTATTACAGCCATGTTTTGTTTTTTTCTTTCTCCTCCTTACTGGGGTACAGTCATGTTTTTAAAAAGTCCTTATCAGCTAGATACATACTAAAAACAGGAGAAATGATATGTCTGGGATTTGTATAAAGTACATTAACAAAAAAGATGGAGAGAAATGAAATACCCTGGTGAAGAGTTAATAATCATTGAAGATGGGTGATGAATGGGTCTTGAGGGGGGTTGGTTATTCTACTATGTTTGTGTGTATTTGAAAACCCACATAAGAAGAAGCTTAAAAACGATAATTATTATTGGTAAAATAATTAAGATGGATAAACATGTAGCTATTTGATCCCAGTCGAATAGGATTTTACTCATTTGAATAGGTGATCTCTATGAATTAGCAGTTAATGCCTTAAAGCTATCAAAACAAACAAAACTAATAAGAAAACGAGACTTACAATATGTTACTTATGTTAAAGCTGCTAGTGCAATGAGAATCAAGGCCTTTTTTCAAACTTTCTATACTCTTCTATAAGTCTTCCTTCATGAAGCCTATTAACTTCAGAACTTTTTGTATTCTAGAACTTTTTCCAATTTTATGTAGCTTTTTGAGGAAAAAAATCATAACCAACACACTTGACTATCTTTTTCATAGTTGCACAATATTGTGAAATCTCAGTGGATTAGCTGTCAGAAGCTATGTTTAAATCTCTAAGTTTCATTAATTACTGGTTTACAGAATCATCAATTTCTTAACCTTTCTGAACCTGTGTCATCTGTAAAAAGAAAAAAAAAACAAACCCTACATTGTTATAAGGATCAGACATACTGAATATAAGGTGCCTAGGGCATTGCTCTATCTTCTCATTTAATACTTACTACCAACATATGAGGTATAGGTAGTAGCTTCATTTGTGATCAGCATAGTTAAGAGTTTAACTCTGGACTAAGCTGCCAAGGTTTGGATCCTAGCTCTAACATTTAATAGCATTGTGATGGTAAGAAGTTATTTAACCTCTCTCTGCCATGGTTTCCTCATTTGTAAAGTGATAAAAGCACCTACCTTACGGGGATTAAATGAGTTCCCTACTACGAAGCACTAAGAAAAATGTTTGGCACAAAGTGCCCAGTGTTAATTATCATCAGCAGCATAATCATTATAGATAAACTAAATGTTGAATATATGTATGTTCTGAAAAAGTGTCTTGTTTAGGGGAGAATGAACACAGGATTACTTACCTTCCCAATATTTAAATATATTAAAAGCTTTAAAAAGGTACTGGCATTGGAATAAAAATACTGATCAATGGAACAAAAATATGCTGAGGAAAAGACCTAAAATAACTGTGTGTTTTATTTAGAATTTAGAATATGAAAGTTTTAAAAAAATTCCAGGTCAAATTTTGATGTAAGAAATGAAATCAAACATATACTAAATAAAAATATACCCCAATTGAAAATCAACAAAGGACACAGACAATTAAAAAAATACAAATGCAATAAAATTAAGCACATTCTATCCCCATTGATAATTGAACAAATAAGCAAGAAACCAATTACATATCTGTACCTGCTAACCAAACAGATTAATAAATTCAGAGCAGGAACCCTCTCATCATCTTTGCTGTCCTAGGGGGGGAAAAAAGATAATTTTAAATACAGTTTGTTCTCCCCTAATATTTTTAAAATAAGTTTCCTTTTAAGATGCAAAACATGAAAATTTTATTAGATGATAGTAATCATCACATCCAAATAGCAATCCTCAGAGAAAAAGGGGAAAACTGTAATTTCTTGAGAAACATCTAAGATCATCTTTTAAAGAGCTTCTGAACAAGAAAAAGAAATAAGTTGAAGGCTCTAGGAGGATATCTTGGAAGAAATTCTTTTTCCTAGTTTCTATCAGAGGAACAATAAAAAGCCTACGTCTTGAATAGAAAGTAATAAAAAAATTCATAAATATTTTAAGGAACTAAATTGAGAAAGAGTGAAATCCTGGCTTCCGGGATAAGACATACCAGAAAATATTCCAGATCAGCGTTCTGAATCATGATGCAGGTAATATCTGAACTACACATTCTAGAAAGTTCATTTTAAATATTTGTTAAAGTGACAGGCCCAAGACACATGGAAGGTAGTCTTACAGAGTATGAAATTTATGTTTACACATTTCAAGGGAAAGTCACAATAACTTATTGTGTGTTGTTATAACTGACAGGTCATATGCAAACTTGAAACACACTTCCACAATATTACCACACTTCAATTCTTCTATGTGCCAAGCACTACAAGAAATGAAGCTGAATAAATGTAATGTCTGCTAATAGCACAGAAGATGAAATATCCACATATGAGATTTAATAAAAGGAAAAATGTGTAAAGTACCATAAAAAGGATACAAAGTATGCTAAAAAACAGAGGATGGAGAGACTTTCTCGTCGTTCGGACCAGGGAAAGCTCCATAGCAAGTGGTGGAGTATGAGCCAGATTATGAAAATTATATGTCATTTAGGTGCAAATTGGAAGAGAATGAAAAGGCACTTCTGCAGAGGGAATAAAGTCTAGGGATAAAGCATGGTGGATATTTCATGAACAGCAAGTAAATTTTGCTCGGAGCACGGGCCCTATAAAAGTTAGTTGGGCCACATTATGAAAGTTCAATGAAAATATTTTGGAGTGGTGAATGGAGAACAAATATACGTTTTGGGGAGGGAAGCAGGGAGGAAAGACAAAAAATCAGAACTGGGCTATAGCAAAGCTGCAGGCATCAGTTAGAGGAAGGGTCTAATTGGAGAAATTCAAAACAATCATTGTACCAGGGAATGTTTGTTGGCCACTCTAGCTTCTTATTTCCCTTTACTATGTAGCAACAGAAGCTTATTTTTAGCTAGGCATACTGCCACCCAACCAAAAGTAAACATTTCCTGCAGTCTCCTATAGCCATGTGACTGAATTCTGGCCAATGAGCTAAATAGCCAGAATGCTTGTGGAATCTCTGGGAAGGTTTAAAGGGGATGGATGATGGCTTTCTTCTCTTCTTTCAAGCCACTTATAATAAAATACAGTATAATGGCCAAAGCTCCAGCAGCCATCTTGGATCATGACAGGAGCTTGACATTGGAAACCACATATGGCAGAACTCAAAGTTCTGAGTTACTGCCATCTTAGACCTGTCTGCCTACCTTCAGACTTCCTATATCTAGAAAAGCATCTCCATTTTATTTAAGCTACATTATTTTGGGTTTTCTATTACGTGGCCAAATCTAATCCCAACTAATAAAATATTCCACATGTTTTCCTATTTCATTGGAATCCTGCTTTACCACCATATAAATTGGTGTGTGCTTTCAATTTGAAATAGTAAGCAACAACTTACCACTAAGAGCCTCACTTCAGAGCACCTTCTTGCAAGCTGCCGAATCAGTGAATGAGCCTCAGGTAACAAAGGTTTTTCAAGACAAGCCAACAAAGCATAAAGCCATCTTCCCTAAATAGAATTTTGAAAAGTAATAATCAGACAAATACTGAACCATAGTTTAACTTGTTTTTAAAAATGTCTAATGTTGTGCCTGGTTATTTTCTATGAATAAATCCATAGAACGTTTAACTATCTTATGTTTGGATATAGACAACAAAGGATCATTTGGACAACCAGGTGATATCTTGTATCTTGTAGACATATGACACTGGATACTTTAAAATATTCCCTGGCCTCCAAAGAGTTCATTTCAGAGATTCTTACTACAGCTAAAGTTCTCATTCATAAGCAGAAAACTACATTAAGATGTGTATAAATCCTTGCAAAACTTGAGATACACTTTTTTCTTTGCCCTCTGTGGACAGATAAACAAATCATTTTGTAATTTTATAATTTTGTCCCCTGGATCCATACAAAGGAACAATACTGTAGATGAAATATCATGACAGGCAGAATTTATCCCTGCTCCCTTTTAACATGGATTTTTCTTTTCCTTTACATAACTAATATATTCTGTACTCAATGCAGAAAAACAATGAAGAACACCAAAAACACAAAGGAAAAAACAAACCTGTAGTCCCATCATGCGGATAAAATTTTTGCTAATTTCTAAAATGTTTGTCTTTTTCCTATGTATCTGTACAACTTTTTTTCAATAATCCTTCAACATTATAACAACATTTTGTAGCTTTTACTTGTAATGCTTAATAAACATTTTCTATAATAATAATACATAATAAATAATCTCAACATGGAACTTAACATTCCCTTCTTAACCCCATTTAACAACATGGGAAATGTTTATTAAATATTACAAGTAAAATGGTGGTGTCAAAGCATATGTATGTTCATTAAAGTTTCTGAGATATAATTACCAAATTATACTCCAGAAAGGTTATACCAATCATATTTCTACCTGCAGTGTATATAACTCAGTTTATTCTGAGTAACATATCCCTTTGGGGAAACCTAGAGAATATTAGAACAAAGTTTAAATAACAATTTATGCAACACACTTGGTTCCTCAGGGAACCCCAAATCAATAATAAGACTTTTTCTAAAAACATTCACATCCAGGTTTCTTTTTACAAATATTGAAATTCTCTTTTACAGTTTAAAAAAAGAAAATCATACATTTAAACTTGAATCAAATCTTCAGGGATAAATTTCATATATAAAGACAGCATTCAGGTATTCAAATATCCTCTACACTCAGAAGTTGCTCAAAACTTCTACTGACTGTCTAAAATGAATTTATACTGAAAGGTTCTTTCTCTCAAAGTCAGTGAACACACTGTGAAAATACTAAAAAAATTTTTAGAAACCCAAAACCAAAATGCTGAAAATCTTTCTGAATAGCTTCAACATTTGGATGGTAAAATAAGGCTGTATTTATCAAAAACATATTAGAGGGCTGGCACGTGGCTCACTTGGGAGAGTGTGGTGCTGATAACACCAAGGCCATGGGTTCGGATCCCTATATAGGGATGGCTGGTTAACTCACTTGGGAGAGCGTGGTGCTGACAACACCAAGTCAAGGGTTAAGATCCCCTTACCAGTCATCTTTAAAAAAAAAACAAACATATTAAACAAATAATACTAAATAAAGAAAAAAATAAAAGGTCCTTTCTTCCTTCTGCTAGTTTATGATAAGCAAATATCCTGTAACACAGGTTTTTACTCTAAACACTGATATTCTCAGTACTAGAATTCTGACGGCATGGTTACTTGGATAGAGGAATCAAACACCTTTGATTTAAGAGTCTCATTACTCAAAATAAGATTTAAAGAATTAGTCAATGTTAAAATTTAGTGAATCAGTTGTCAGTTACTCAGGAACACTTTAATGGTTCCTCTGGCAAACACAACTACACTTTTTGGTAATATCCTTTCACTAAATAGCAGGCAAAACCAAATTTATCACCCTCTTGACTGGGTAATTGTTAGAAGCTTCTTTTGCTTTTAAAAAAAAAAAAAAAAAAAAAAAACCTCTCACAACAAAGTTAAAAAACAAAAAAAGGAGGAAAACAGATCAGATAAATAATTTGAGTAAAGGGTCACTATCAAACATAGAGGATTGACATAAGGTTTTACATTCCATTTCTAGTTTTCAATAAACAAGCAGCTTAAGAACACAAAGTTATCGATCAAAGGTGTAGCTAATATACCAACAGATGGGGAAAACACTGTTTCACTGGTATTGAAAGAAATGTATATTATATTTAATTTGAAGTATTACTACACATTTACTAAATTTGAAAAATAGAATGGCTGGTTAGCTCAGTTGGTTAGATCAGGATGTTATACACCAAGGTCCAGGGTTCAAATCCCTGGACTGGCCAGCCAAGGAAAAAAAAAAAAAAAGGAAAAATAAACATAAATTATAAAATTAGAGTGAGCCATATGGAACTGGTATAATCAAACATTTTAAGCTACAAAAATGGCAATTTCATGTGGTTCAACTTAAAGTGGGGTTGCAGAGAAGAGAAATAAATGTAAGTGTCCATTACTGATGGCATTATAAACTGGTTTGTTTCTTCTGGAGACCAACCTGGCAAAACGTAACAAAGGCTTATAAAATCTTGATCCTTATAAAACCTTGATCCAATAATCCTAATCTAGAAACATCCTGAGAAATTAATAATAAAAAAATAAGTTAGTATAAATGTTTGTAATTTACTCGTGATTGTAAAACATGAGGAAGAACCCAAATGGTTGATAATAAGAGAATCAAAGTAAACTAAGAGACAATAAGACAACTGCAATTATGTGAATTACATTATCCTATAGAAATATATGTAAGAAATGTGAGCTAAAAAATATACATACACACACATTGATTACAACTATGTAAAAGACATGTATAACCATTGAAAGAAGCTGAAGAAGTAATCTTAAACATATACATTTTTTCCCTATAAAAAGTATATGGTATATAGTACAGATTTAAAAGGATGAAGACATAAAACTGTAAAATGAAATGTAGTGATAAAGAATATGGTCATTGTACTTATTAAAGTGATTTATCTAAGCCATTTTGCTGAAGTAAGCTGGGAAACTTAATACACCCTACAATGCAATGTTGGTTTATCTGTCTTTCCCAGGAGACTATAAACTTCTGGCGGGCAAAGATTATACAGGTCTCAATAGGTAGCTCTGGAGCCTCAGGTAACAGATTTATATAATACCCACCAAATTTATCCAATTTTGAAGTTGAAAAATAAGCTGTGAATATAAAGTATTAAAATAAAGTATAGTGTAGTTATTAGGAGTACAGATCCTAGAACCAGATTGCATGGGTTTGAGTCTTCCAGCTACGAGCTGTTTGACCTCAAGCATATTACGGAACCCTTGCCCTGTATGCTTTAATTTCCTTATCTGTAAAATGGGATAATAACATAAGTCATTGGAGGGTTCCATGAGTTATTACATTGTTCCTTAGAACAATGCCTGGCATGTAGTGCTTGCTACTATTGTTATTTCTGATATTCTTTTTTGAACTGAATTTTAAGGCCATTTTAGAAAATGCATTTCAAACTTCTTTAAGCCAGTATTACTCAAAGTGGGGTCTGCAGACTGGTTGCCAGTCTGTGACCTATTTGTTACTGGTCCACAACGAGATAAGTAGCTTGTACCAGGATAGGAATCAACTCTTTAGTTGACATTTTTTTCTCAAAGTAAGACTTTTTTAAGAGAGAGTAGAATGTTGATTATTCTGGTGTAAGTTCCTGATATCACTATAAAAAAGCATAGTTCAGATTACATGTACAGTTCTATACATACTAGGGTACTTCAAAAAGTTTGTGGAAAAATGGAAATGAAAGACAATATGGGCTGGCTCAGAGGTTAAGAGTGTGGTGCTGATAATATCAAGGTCCAGGGTTCAATCCCTGTGGCCAGCCACAAAAAAAAAGGAATCTTTCCATGAACTTTTTGAAGACCCCTTGTGTGTGTGTATATATATATATCTACACATACACATACACATATATAAATATAAACACTGTAGAGTCACGTCTCATATATAATATATAACTTTGCCTGCATTATGAAAATAAAAAGATGCAATACTACCAGTTCTGGAGTAAAGTCTCTTTCTCCAAACCAATTATTCAGGTATTCCAAAACACTAGTTACTGTTGCCTAAAAAACAAACAAACAAACAAACAAAAAAACAAGTAGTGGGGAGGTATTGTATCAGTAATAAAACACTAACAAGTCCAACATAAGTTCCATTAAGTTTACTTAGAAATCAACTCTGATAGTCTCATTCTTCAGACTTCCAAAGAAAACTGTGACTCTAATCAGTAATTTGATTAAATGGCTCACCCAATAAGAAGAGGCTTTTAAGACGAATATTTTTACATTTTCATATATCAACTAATGCCTTGGTTTAAATCCTAGGATTTAGCTTGTAACTACTTGAAAAATTTCACATGGTCTTAAAAAAGGAGTCTTTGCATTAATACTTTCAGTTTATTTCCCAAGTCAAACTAAATCAAAGTACAAATCTAAAGAGAAAATTAGCTAGAGAAAGAACTGTTTTAAAGCTATACAGACAGAACTTACCAAACTTTTGAAAATATTCCCTGGCTTACTCAAATATAGTTGAATGCTTTCAAACAAAAGAATCACACTGATGGAATTTACTACAACTGCTACAATGTATTAATGTAAACGATCAAGTAAGTGAAATTGTCAGCCTGTGTATGATTGCCACCCCCAGCCTTAGCAGACGAATTATGCATGATTTAACAGAGTATGAACCTCAAAAAAAAAAAAAATCTTTCAAGAGATGAAAGCACCTTCCAAGAGATGCTATGTGAAAGCAAAACAGAAAAAAGTTTTTATTTGCCTTTTAAATGGATAACAAAGAGTCCCTGCTGCTAAAACACTGAAAACCAAACTCCATAATTCTCCCCTTTTGATCCAAAAAATTTGGTATTTCCATCTCGATGAAACGTGTAGGATGTCTAGAACTGGAAATGGCAACTGACCTCAGTACTTAACTCAAACTTGAGAATCTAAGACTTACAATTAAAATGTACACAACTGAATACTTTAGCACCCTAATAGCATGAGCTCTGGAGTTAGATCTACCTGGCACTGAAATTCAGTGTTGCCATTTACTTGCTGAAAACCACCTCCAAATTACTTAACCTCAAATTTTGTTTCCTAATCTAAAAGAATGGATATTAATAACAACTCCCCATGTAAAGTTGTAGTGAACATTAAATAACCACTGAAGAGCTTAGGACAAGGTCTTCCATACTGTAAGTATTCAGTAAATGTATTCAAATACTTGCACAGACATTGCAAACAGAAGAATGCATATATCCTTATAATTACATGGATTTTACCTGATTCATTCTGCTAACAATACTAAGCAAGGGGGGAAAACCAATCTGTAAGAAAAAATGAGAATGAAATTTACTAAATGATGTTTATAGGAGGGGCTTCATTTTTTTTCCCAAAATGGTGAATTTCTTGCCATACTGTTGTTTACAAAGAATAGATAAAAGACAATGATTTCATTGCCCATTATAAGAAGACATTCCAGGAACAATTATGTTGGTAATGTGAAAGAAAATAACATCTTGAAATCTGAATATATAAACTTTAAGTATGATTTTAGTAACTAAAATGTTAAAGTACGAAATTTTAAAAAATGATACTACTTGAAAAAGTTCAATTCTTATCAAATATATTCAATGAAATTATAACATACTATGTCATTAATATGTTGTACATACACATCATTTCAAAGTCTTCAGCTAAGGCTAACATTTTCAGGAATTAAGGGTACTTGAATTAGGATGATATTCTTCAAACCTAATCTGATTAGATTCAAAGTCTACTTTGGAGTTTGATGCTGACAACTCTGATCACGAAAACACCACTGACTTGTGAGAAACTTAGAAGATATGCATTAAACTCTCGCTTCCTTAAGTGGTTTTTTAATAAGGTATATTTTACTTGTATGTATTCTGTAATAAACTAAATAAATTTTAATTCTTTATTTAACTATAAAAGCTTTGAAATGTAGCATACATTAAGGATATTACCCAACAGAACAATACATTGTATGAGAAACAGTGCCAAATTATCTTCTCCAAATATTTGAGTGTTATACTCTTGCACCATGTGTAAGAGTGCCTGTTTTCCCAGCCCTTGTCAACACAGTATATCGAACTCTCTTTGCCCCTGTTACCTGAAAATAGCAGTTCAGCATAGTTATATTTTATATTTCTATTACAAGTGAGGTTTGGCATCTTCTCATCTAAGTACAATTTGTATTTCAGGTACAGGGATCAAACCCTGGACCTTAGTGTTACCAGTACTACTCATAACTCGTTATTTGACCCATGCTTATTAATAATTTCAAAAAACTGAATCCTATTTAACTAATAAAATTATTACACAGATAAAACACATGAGATATGAAGCCAACCTAAAATAAGTGACAGTAAATTGTTTCAGAAACTGGGATGCCACTTTTTAAGTTTAAGACCTAATAAACTAAGTTAGGAGTTGGCAAACGTTTTCTGTAAAGAGCCAGAGAGTAAACATTTTTACTTAAACATTTAGGTTTTGCAGGCTACATACAGTCTCAGTCACATATTATTTGTTTGTTGCTTTTTTACAACCCTTTAAAATGTTAAAACCATTCTTAGCCCATGGGGTATACAAAAACAGACTGTGGACTGGATCTGGCCCAATTGTAGTTTCTGACCCCTTATACTAAGTGATGCAGCAAAATAAGAACGTTTTTTGTTTTGTTAATCCACATATCACCTACTTGTACATAATCAATTCCAGGACTTTCACTGGTAGCTGGTCCAATAGCACCTTCAGCATATAACTTTTCACCCAGACAAAATTTTTTCCAGCCTTCTTCATCTTCGGATTTTGGCTGGAAGAAAAAAATAAATTTACTTATCCACATTTATTTTTATATTGAACAGTAAAAAAAAAGTGAGGATTTTCAAAATTCTCACTACCTCAATACAAAGATACAGTATCGATTATGGGCAGAATTGTGTGTCCCCAAAATTCAGATGTTGAAGCCCTAATGTCCAGTTTCACAGAATGTGACTGTATTTGGACATAGGGCCTTTTAAAGAGGTGGTTAAATTAAAATTAGGCCATTAGGGTGAGCCCTAATACAATCTGACTGGTGTCCTTATGAGAGGAAATTTGGACACACAAAGAGACACCAGGGATTCGCCCACATACAAGCTCTCACGCACAGAGGAAAGACCATGTGAGGACACAGGGAGAAGGGGCTACCTGCAAGACAAGGAAAGAAGCCTCAGAAGAAACTAACCCTGCTGACATCCTGTTCTTAGACTTTTAGTTTTCAGGACTGTCAGAAAATAAATTTTTGTTCTTTAAGTCACCTAGTCTCTTATGGCAGCTCTACTAAATACAGTGTATAAATGGTCACACTGTATGTGGTATGTGTTTAATTGGGATCACACTATAATGGACACTGACAAGAAAAAGTATATGCAAAAGAGGGTGATAAAGATGGAAATGAGTCTGGGAAAAAATGCAATAAGAATGTTTAAAGGACAGAAGGATACCAGGTAAGGAAACATGATTACATACTTCATATACTAGTACTCTATGTTGCTAGTTAGAAAAAGCAGGACTAGTAGAGGAGAACATTCAGCTTAATGTAACCACCTTTACAAAACAACTTTTATTTATAGATATCACCTTGCACATTATTATGCATAGGTGCATTTTTCCTCCCTGAGGATAAGCAGCTTTTTTTTATTAGATTCTCAGGATGAACATGAGACCTCTAAAAGGTTAGAACCTATTGTCCTGCAACAATGTATCCACTGTTTCCCATTACTCTATTAGGTCAGAGGCTGTTTCTGTTTCAGTTAATAAATAACTGGATAAATCAATAAATAAATGCTCATATTAACATAGTTGCCATCAGAGTGTGATTTAAAATTTTTTCATTTTATTAATTACATAATGTTTACATTTGCCATGAGAAATATTTACAACTGATACATAATATTCTACTGTTCTGATGGACTATTATTTATTGAATCAACTATGTTAGGTCATTTCCATTTCTGACAAAACCATATTATCATAATGTAATTGATGTGGCTTCTTTTTGAATTAGGGGGCACGTACCCAAAAGTCCTTACACTGAATAAGAAGAAAATATATCTATCTACTTACCTCCCCACACCCACCAACACACACACACACACGCACACGCACGCAAGCACGCACGCACGCACGCACGCACGCACGCACCCATCTTGCAGGAAGGCAATACTGGATAGTAAAAGAAACAAGCTTTAGAGAAAGGCAAATGTGAGTTTGAATCCCAGCTACACCTTTTAGGAGTTAAATGACAGGGGCAAGTTATAAGTTAGTTCCCTTCAAACTTTTCGTAGAGCAGAGCTTCCAACTGGTATGCAGAAGCATACAGAGATGCCATACATTGAATCAGCTTTCAGCTGGTTGTCTCAGGAAAGCTATGCAAGCAGCCATTTATCCCAATGTGTCCTAGAGGAAGTTTCTAAAATCTTAAATCTATGAGCCACCTCAAACTGTGTGCAAAATTTTGTGCATAGGTGCATTTTTTCCCCTCTGAAGATAAATCGCTTTCACTAGATTCTCAGAAGTAAGAAATTCCCTAAAATGTTAAAAACTATTGCCCTGGAACATGTATCCACCTCTTCCCTAACTCCCTTTTTGAGTAGTCTCCGTATAACATAGCTACTAAAAAGCATAAAATACCTGATAACATGTAGGAAATACTACTTTCCAGTATGCTTGATAGCCTTCACTAATATGTCACTAGTATTGAGAAACGTCGCTCTGTGTAAATGTGGGTTTACTGCATGCAGCCATTACCTCATCGGGAAAATCCGATAAGCCTTTATTCAATCTTTTCATAAACACTGGAAATATATTTATTTCCTAAAAAGTAAATGTCTAGAAGAACCCTTAAAAACTTGTAGAGGCCTAAGAGTCACCTACACAAAGTATCCCAAGATACTGTGGATTCAAACTGCCATGAATATAACAATTTGCACTACAGATTCTATACTTTCCAGGCACTGCTGTGGACTGAATTGTGTCCTCCAAAGTCCATGTATTAGAAACTTAACCCCCACTGTGACAGTGTTACGAGGGTAGGAAATAATATTATGGTAATTGAAAGATGAGGCATTAAAGAGGTGATCATATTGTGAGGACCATGTTCTAGTAAATGGATTAATCCATTGATGGTTTAATGGTGTTCATGGGTGTGGTTCTGATGGCTTTAAAAAGAGAGAGAGTGGAGGTTAGTCTCTCTCTTCTGCCAGTTTCACCATGTGATACCCTGTGTAACTGTGGAGCCACCACCAAGAACAAGACCCTCACAAATGTGTTCCCTGGATTTTGAACTTCTCAGCCTCTGAAACTATAAGCAATAAATATTGTTCCTTTACAAATTATCCACTTTTGGGTATTCTGTTATAAGTAGCAGAAATAGACCAATACAACTACTAATATAATGGAATTGTTACTATTAATGGTATATGGAAAAGAATGAAAATAACAAGGACTAAGCAAGTGAATCTTTAAAGATAAAGTAAATATGACTACTGCATTTCAAGTGCATGTACATTGTATAACTTAAACTGAGAATCTTACATACCATAGTCACATTACTATCCAACTGTTGTGATTTCCAGTGATTTCTATGTTTGTTCACACTCTAAAAGAAGAAAAGTTAGACAATGATCTTCAAAGAGTGGATAACTGAAAAAAAATCAGTTTCTGCACATAATTCTAACCATCATAAAACTTGGAAAATGCTTAAACTGTATTATGTCTAATGATTACAATAATTTCGGAGCTGGCCTATTAGCTCAGTTTGTTACAGCATGGTGCTGATAATACAAAGGTCCAGGGTTCAATCCCTGCACCAACCAGCTGCCAAAAAAAAGAAAATTGATAATTCATGAATATTCTGTATACTTCAGAACCATAAATCTTATTTTTCCAACTACAGTCTAATTAGAGAAATAAATCTGAAGGGGGGTTTTAGTTTAGCTAAATTTGACACTTACCTGTCGAATAGTTGAAAACTGTGCTACTTGCTGCTGTTGCCACTGAAGTGTTGGGGAATAACCTTCAGGGGCAGGCTGGCATCCTGAAAGCTAGAGAAAAGTACATAAATGTTAGGATCAATGTTAGTGGTATACTCGGAATCTCATGCCTTTCCAAAGTAAAAGACCAAGATAAGGAGTAAGGGGTAATCAAGACTGTACAAGGGGCCGGCCCGTGGCTCACTCGGGAGAGTGCGGTGCTGATAACACCAAGGCCCCGGGTTCGGATCCCATATACGGATGGCCGGTTCGCTCACTGGCTGAGTGTGGTGCTGACTACACCAAGTCAAGGGTTAAGATCCCCTTACCGGTCATCTTTTAAAAAAAAAAAAAAAGACTGTACAAGAACAAAGAGTACTGTGCTGATGTAAAAAAGTGGGCATTTCACTTTATGATTTATGTCCCAGTTAAGAACATTAGGAACAGATCCTTACTCATTTTAATAAGATAAATCTGGAATGGTTTATAGTTGGAGTTTCTAAGAAACCTAAATGACATGAGCCCTGAAGATAATAGAATGATAATCCTACCTTTCTATAATATCAACAGTTAGAAACAAAAAGAGAGATATACTCCAAATAAAATATTTCAGTATAGGCAAAATGTACTCAAATAACTTAAATATACTTGACTTTAAAAGGTCTACTTCTCTTTTCTAAAACAGCAAATAGTTCACAACTGATCACACATTGCCTTGAAATAAAACTTTGTGGGGACACTTTTTAAAAATTAGGTATATAAACATCATGTTCCATCAATTAAAAACTTCTGAAAAGGAACTATATAAAACATTATAGTGTCTGAATTAAAATCTCCTAATTATTTATTCATTTTTTAAAAAGATGACCGAGATCTTAACCCTTGGCTTGGTGTTGTCAGCACCACACTCAGCCAGTGAGCTAACCGGCCATCCCTATATAGGATCTGAACCCGTGGCCTTGGTGTTATCAGCACCACACTTTCCCGAGTGAGCCATGGGCTGGCCCTTAAAATCTCCTAATTATAATTATCAGATAAATTACTTAGAAGATAAAAAAGGAAATTATTATCAAAATTTTTCACATGCCACTCTTCTTTGACCTTACGTTAAATATCACCTCCTCAGAGAAACGTTCTGTGGCTACTCTAACTAAAGTATTTGTCCCTCTTATTTACTGACCATTTCATATGTTTGTTTTCTTAATAACAACAGTAACAATGTGTAATTATTTAATTTGTTTGCTCGTTTACTCTCTGTCTTCCTCAGGACAGCATAAACTCTACATGGGTAGGGAACTTTTCTGGTTTATCCTCTGTTGCATTCACTGTGCCTGGCAAAATCTAGTTGCTTAATTAAAAATGTGCTGGATAAATAAATGAAAGAAAATGTCCAGTGTGTAAGTAGCTAGAAAAAAATAAGACATTTGTGTTTCATTCTTAAAAAAAGAAACCTGATCAAATTCAGAACATGCAAAGTACACTAAGATTAAACACCAGTCCAATAACAATTACAAAGACAAAACTGGGAAGTTTCCTTATAAATAAAGGATAGAGCGTGGTGCTGATAACACCAAGGTGAAGGGTTCAGATCCCGTTACTGGCCAGTCGCCAAAAAATAAAAAAATAAAGGATAGCATAAATAACCTACTTAAACACCTGTTTAGAATTGGATCATGATCCTAAAGTAAAATGGGCAAGTCTCCACAAATGCCAGAGTTACTGAAAGCCTCTTTGGTGACAGTAAATGCCAACTGTCCTGGAGGAAAAAGTACAGCAAATGTCCAACTTCGTAGGGAGTAGTCAAATCTTACCTACACCATAATTGATACTGGAAGATACTATAGGAAGACCCTTAGTCTTTTAAATTTGGGGGACGAGGGGATCCCCAAACGGTTGATAAAACTCACAGAAACATTCACACTTTGCTTCCTTTTCAACTTCTTTGGGTCAATTTGAGCTACCACAACATCTGGACATTGAGCTGCTTCGATCCTACAAATAAGTAACAAATGCAAGTAATTTAATTATTATTACGCTTTGCTCATGGGTAGTAAAACAAGCGATTCATTTCCATACTTCATTATGAAATCAGAAAAAAATAAAATAAAATCCAGACTTCAGGAGTATAAACAATATACCCCTGAAACTATCTGGATTAAAAGCAAAGAAATCTGAGAGCACAAATCTTGATACGTGCAATAGCATTCTTGGGCAGAACCGAATAAGCGAAACTGGGGCGGCAACAGAAGCGGGGCTTTATCCCCCCCAGGGGTCGAGCGGGGCACCAGGCGCTATGCCCAAGGGCAGGGCAGACGACCAGCCCACCCGCTCAGGGACAAATCACTCACTGGACCCGCCTCAAGTATTCCTGAGGAGTCCTCGGGGGTACCGAGGGATCGAAACCTTCCGTCAAGTCGCAGGGCTCTACCGGCAACAGCCGGGGCATTAACTCTTCCACTGCAGACTCCGCCGGTACCCACGCCATGGTTTTCAATCCGGCCAGCGCCGCCGAACGCATGCGCTCATTCCAGGTCATAGCGCAGGCGCACACGTAGGCACCTTGGTGCGGCGCGAAGTCAGCGGCCGTTTGGGGGTGTAACTGCGCATGAGCAAACGTACTGCTTGCCCCAAGGTTAAATCTACGGTGGTGTAAGGCAGTCACTGCGAGTTTAATTCCTGGGGGAAGTGGTTTTAACGTGGTTTCGAGAGAACCCTCTGTTCTTTCTTCTAAGGCTAGGGTAAAGAGTGAGGGTTATTAACTTTTATGCGTCCCTAGTAGTGAGGGATCCTTAGATGTTTTTTGAGTTAATGAACATTATTTCTGTAATTATTCATGGCATTCTAAATTCTAAAACTACTGGTGAACACGCTACACGCATTTTCTTATTTAGTTCTTACAACAACCCTGTGAAGTGGGTGGTGGTATTCCCGTTTCGCAGGGGAGGAATCGACCTACTGTGACTTTCTCCCAAAGGGAGAAGCCGATTCCAACCCACATTTATGTTGACGCCAGATGAGTACAAAATTCATTTTCCACGGGAATTTCTTATGCTTGGCCACTTCAAAGATCACATATTTATCGAAATGAATATTACTCTTAGGGTAGCTGCACTTTTACCTTTCTTTTCTTATCTTTTTTTTTAGAAAAATATATTTGCTTAAATACAAATAGTGCAAAGGATAAAGCTAATGCCAACACCCAGAAATTACCATTATTAATGTCAGGTCAATCTTGTGAGGTAGGTACTATTATTGTCTCCATTTTACAGGTGAGGGAAAAAGGCAGGAGTGGAACGAGCTGGGTCACAAAATGCAAGAAACAAGGGAAGTATTATATCTGATTCAAAACAACTGAGTGAATACAATTGACCTTTATTTTCTTACATTTATGTTTATTTTTAAGGCGGGTTGTGTGTTTTTGTTTGTTCGTTTGTTTGTTTTAAGTACTTCCCTTAGCTTGCAAGGAATTGGCTTCAAACCAAATGTAACTCCCTTAATTGAAGGTAAAGTGAGGCTAGTCCTTAGGCTGAGAATTAAGGAATTAGTGCTTACAAAGTAATTAAACAGTTGGGAGACTTGGAAAGACACTGACTGCAGTCAAACTAGAAAGTTTTTTGTTTAAAAGATTTTTACTGATTTGCTGTTGGTCAAAAACAAATTTGAAAAAGCAAGCAGTGGCGTCATTTCTCACTTTTCTTACAAAATACCTTTATTTTGACAATGTAAGTTGTTAGCAATTTCCCCATATCTTTTTGGAGAAAAGAAGTGATCACTGACCACCAATGGAATAATGCTTAACATTGGATCTATGCATAAGTACATGTCATAACTACACATGGATCCAGAAAGAATGGAATAAAAGTTGTCCTGTGAAACAAATTATTTTCCAAAAGAAGACGGTGAGTAATAAAATACATAATGATTCTGAAATTTTAATTACACAGCAATGAGTTCATTCAGGAGAAAGGAAAGTAAATTAAATAAAAGTTTTGTAAGGATAGCTTTCTGCTACTGCAAATCTAATCTAACTTAAAAGAATTAGCAATGAGCTTTGCGATGGATTTTTAATATGGTTATAAACAGTAAATTGCACTAAGTATTTTTGAATGTTTTCGGTGAGATGGGACAGCTGAGAATAAGCTATATTGGTTGACTATTATTCTGAAAAAATATTTCATTTTTGGGAAGCTGAACTTCTAAAACAACCATTTCATCTAACCTTTTCCCAGGAGGAACTATTCCTAAGGTACTGAACTACTTCTGGTGCCTGATTTTTAGAGATTTCCAGTCATTTTTCAATTTACAATGGAAAGATTTTTGTTTCAATATTTCTCACATTGGTGGTTGTCTGTAGGAGTTATATGAGGCTTGTGAGAATAGAACACACTGTTGAATGTTTATTGATGATGTGGCATACTGATGATGTGGCTGTTTATTGATGATGGTGGTATCTGTTGAGTCAGCCTTACACAGCTAAATGCAAACGTCTGTTTTCTATCCCTTTAAGCAGCACAGTTTTTTCCCCTCTCAAATGTTAGTGTGTATAAGAATCATCTAGAAGAAATTATTTAAAATACTGACTCCTGGGCCCTATAACTCTTTCCTCCAGAGCTTCTGTTTCTGTTGATTGGGTATGGGGCTTAGAAATTGACATTTTAAGATCCAATCAAGATGGCAGAATAGACGGTCCAGCGTCACTCTCTCCCACAAATCAACCAATTTACAACTATAAAAATGTAACATCAGCCAAGCCGGGGCTGCTGGAGCACAGGGGAAGGGGAGGAGAGACCTATGGAGTTCATGAAGTCTGGAGAAACTACGATGACAGAAAGAAAAAGCTGCTTTGATCATTTCAGGCCATGGCTGCTTTAAGGCTGGAGCTGATGAGCCCATGGAGCAGGAGCCGGCAGAAGCCGCAGCTGTGCCCTTCAGATGGAGTTACTTGGAGGCAGCAGGAGAGAAGAGGGCCTTGGCGGCCCCCAAGACAGCAAGACGACTAATAGGGTTCTCATGGACCCACGCAGGAGCGAGGAGCCAGAACAACTGAAAAAAGGGAGCCATTCAGAGGCCAGTGAGTCATTGCAAGGGACCAGCACAGGGCCTGTCCCATGGGAAGTGTTTGGAGCATGGGTGGTGGGGGAGACAGGCCCACCAGGGGATCACTGGGGCACGGCAAGGACAGCTGATCTGCCCCCCAATCAGCACAGGACCACTCAGAGGAGACCGGTCTGGAATGCAGAATTGCATGGGGTGCAGTTTGACGAAAAAACTCAGGCCCAGATCAGAGATTCTGCAGAATACAGATCCACCGGGTCTCTGGAGAGCCGGAAGTACCTATAAGGTCAACCATTAAACCTTGAGCTGTACAAAAAGCCTTCCCTAGGGAAACAGCAGCAAAGCAGCAATTTAAATAACCACACAGCTCAAGTATTGGTTCCCACAGGAAGTTCCCCCATGTTAGAAGCAAAGGACAAAAACATTAGTTCTGGGCCAGGCACACCACCAGCACCTTGGGGCCTGCCTGGGAACTGGAGGCTTGGACCTGGGGACTGGACCCCAATCCCACTTCCAGGCAAACTGCACCAGTGCATTGGGGCCTGCCTGGGGACCTGAAGCATGGAGAAGAGGGTGGACACCCTTCCCACAACCAGGCAAACCACGCCAGCACCTTGGGGCCTGCCTGGGGACCTGAGGCAAGGAGAAGGGGACTGGACCTCTCTCCCACAACCAAGCACATTGAGCCAGCTCGTTGGGGCTCACCCAGGGACCTGGGGTATGGAGGTGGGGACTGGACCTCTCTCCCACAACCAGGCACACCAAGCCAGCACCTCGGGGCCCACCCACGGTCCCGGGACATGGAGAAGGGGACCAGACCAGCCTCTCACAACCAGGCACACCATGCCAGCACCTTGGGCCCTGCCCAGGGACCCAGGGAATGGAGAAGGGGACTGGACTACCCTCCCACAACCAGGCACACTGAGCCTGCGCCTTGGGGCCCATCCAGGGACTCAGGGTATGGAGTTGGGGACCGGACCACCCGCCCACAACCAGGCACAACATGCCAGCACCTCGGAGTCCACCTGGGGAGCCAGGGCATGGAGAAGGGGACTGGACCTCTCTCCCACAACCAGGCACACCAAGCCAGCGCCTCGGGGCCCACCCACTGTCCCGGGGCATGGCGAAGGGGACCAGACCACCCTCCCACAACCAGGCACACTGAACCAGCACTTTGGGACCCACCAGAGGACCTGAGGCATGGAGAAGGGGACTGGACCTCTCTCCCACAACCAGGCACACTGAGCCAGTGCTTCAGGGCCCACCTGGGGACCTGAGTCATGGAAAAGGGGACTGGAACCTCTCTCCCACAACCAGGCACACCACTCCAGCACCTTGGGCCCTGCCCAGGGACCCAGGGCATGGAGAAGGGGACTGGATCACCCTCCCACAACCAGGCACACTGAGCCAGTGCTTTGGGGCCCACCCAGGGACCCAGGGTATGGAGTCAGGGTCCGGACCACCCTCCCACAGCCAGGCACAACATGCCAGCACCTTGGGGCCTGCCCAGGGACCCAAGGCAAGGAGAAGGGAACCAAACACACCCCACAACCAGGCATACTGCCAGTGCCAAGGAGCATGCCAAAAACAGCACCCCCACGTGGGTGGCCCACCACAGTCACCACAATAACCATGGCTGCTGCAAAAGCAGGTAGACACCACAACCACCACGTAGATGGTCCGCCAACCACTGGAGTGCATTCACATAAGAGTCGCCAGCAGAGACAAAGAAAAGAAGAGGATTTCTCTTTCCACAAAACCCATTTCAGAGTGACAAAAGAAGCATCTGCTCTATGATAATATTGGGGACCTGATCACATCTCTCAGCATTGGACAGATCATCTAGGTAACAAGTTAACAGAGTAGCCATTATTCTTTCAGAAGGAGAGAAGAAATCTAGGCAATTAGAGGGTGGAGGGGGAGGGAATGTGGGAAGGGGAGAGGTTGGTCAAGGGGCATAAAAAATAATTATGATTTGTAACAATATATATGCTAGTAATACTGATTTATTCAACATATCTCAATGTTCAACCCCCAAAATATGTATAATCGATTTTGATTCAATAAATAAAATAAATTATTTAAATAAATAAATAAATAAAAGCCTTTAAAAAAAAAGAAAAAGAAAGAAATTGACATTTTAAGCATTCCAGGTAACATAGCTTAACTGATCCATTTTATCCTTTCTCTATTTTTTAAGATCTACTACAATAGAGTGTCTGTTTTATCACACTTGCTCAGTTCTTTTTTCCTTGGCCACAATCTAAAGCTTCACTTGCATTAAGCTTTAATGGTTTCAGTCATCCGATTTATATATTGGTTTCCTACTATGTGCCAGGCATTGTGGCAAGCACTGGGAGTTACAGTGGTGAGCTACTTCTCGTGGTGCTTACTGTCTGGTGGACTGAGAAACATTTTAAACATTAACTGTGATAAGTACTACTAAGGAAAGGTTTAAGGAGGAGAAAGAGCCTTACAGTGTGGTAATAAGAGCAACCAGATGAACAAACAAGAGCTATTTATTCAGAGCTTGCTATAGAAAGGGAATCAGTCACCACAATTTATATTTTGGCAGAGATCAGAGGCAGGCAGAGGAGTGGAAGGATTTACAGGCATATCTTGGAGCTATTACACATTTAATTTCAGACCACCACAATAAAGCAAATACTGCAATAAAGTGAATCACGCAAGTTTGTTGGTTTCCCAGTGCATATACGTCCGGTTACAGCAATAGCTATGCTAATTGTATGGCTAGGCATTTCACAACTAAAGCCAAAATGTTTCATTATTTTAGTTAAACTAAGTTTCCATTTGTATTGTTAGGACTAGGGCTCAAACTCTTCAAGCCCATTGCACAGACTGGGAAACCAGACTCCTCACATGCAGGTCCATGGTAGGTAATTGGGAAAGATCCCAGGAGCTGTTGGCAGATGACAAGAGCTCAGTCCTCAGCAGTAGCAGCAGAAGCAGTGGCAGTGGCCTCTTGGGGCATCCCCAGAAGCACTGGCAGTAACAGCCTCTAGCAGCAGTGGCGGCCTCCCCGTGGCCACCCCCCGGGGGACATCCCAGGGGCAGGGGGCCCACCTGTAGATCAAAGCTACTTGCCCTTTATACTTAAGTCCATAACCCAGGACATCTGGGTGCACGTGCGCAATTACATTAGACAATGTAATTAGACAACCCTAATCATTTTTCTACAGTTTCCTAACTTCTGGTGACCCAGTCTGTACAACAGGTTTGAAGGGTCTGTGGGCTCTAACCCCTAGCCCGGACAATACAAATGGAAAACTTAGTGTAACTAAAATAATGAAACATTCTGGCTTTAGTTATGTATTGTCTAGCCATACAATATATATATATATGCATATATATATGATCTGGCCACTGTCGTTTGTATATTCAGTCTCTCAGCAGATAGAAGAAAAGTTTGTTCAAAACCTTCTTGCTTGCTGGAGGAAGTAGGTCATGTTGGAAAATCGAAAGGCCAGTATGGCTTACGCACAGAGGATAGGGAATGAGTGGTGCTGGCAGGGTTGTAAGAAATGTAGCTACATATAGTTAATATTTATAGAGCACCCTCTTACTGTGTGCCCAGGGACTGCCAATGCTCTTGAACAAAAGACCACTGGAAAGCTACTGTAGTTGCATCATGGGGGAACATGGGGGAACTGGGGGATGTCTCAGTAAGAGGGTGTTAGAACTAACTTACAGGACTTGAATTTTGTTAGGTGATTTGGGGGAAAGTGGAGCTTTGCTGTCAGGAAATAATTCTGAGGAGTCCAGCTCCTGGTCAAAAACCTATGTGTGATTTTTTTAGGCCTGACATAGGCAATTACAAAGGCCTTACCTGGCAGGCCTCATGAAGGAAAGCTGCTCTCCCAACACCACACTTGGGGCACAGCCATTGCATTGCAATCTCTGAAGCTGCGGACTTGACCCCCTCCTCCCCCTGCTGGCCATGCTCTCATGCATCGCTGTGTTCCTAGCCCAGATGCCTCTATTTGGAGATCTCCTTACCAGGAAACTTCCCCACTCTGACTTAGTACTCTTAACTTTTCAACTCCTAGCTGCCCTCCTTTTGTTGGGGGCTTCTTCAACATCAAGACGACCCCTACCTTTGCACTGATCCACCTGATCCTTGACCAGTGCACCATCCCATGGAGATAAATGGAATGGGGGAGGGGGTTAGTGCTTTCTCCAGGTTTAGACTCTTGCTTACATAATCACAATAAGTAATTAAAGGCTTCACTGTTACTTCTGTTTTGGCTTGTTGCTTTGTCTACTCCTACACCTGGCAGCTTGGCTGTCAACCCAGCTCAACTAAGCACTTGATAAATTCTATGATTAGGTGTCTTAATTTTTATCTAGAAGGTAGAAGAAAGAAGACAAGATAATGCTATAATTGTTAAAGCAGCAGCAGTCACTCATATTATCCAGGTTAGGGGGTATTTGGTCATTTTGTAGTTTGGACAATCTTCTTGTTTTTGTCTGAATTAGACACAATTGCAGAGTGGTATTGTTTTTGTTCTGATCCTATAGTGCCACTGAGTGGCCTTCTGTGACATTGATGTGCTGTGAGATGGTTTATGTTCAACAGGAGAACAACATGGCCTTGCTGTGAGTGCCAGGGCAACTCCTAACAATAGCTAGACCCAGGTGATATAGTCAGGCTAATTTCCAGCTCAGGGGTTGCTTTTCTATTCCTCAGGGCTAAATCTTTTACATAGATTATCTCATTTAATCTTCACAATATATAGTTATCCTAAGTGGTAGGTACGGTTGTTATCTTCATTTTCAGGTGAAGAAACTGTGGCTCAGGAAAGGTTATGTGACATGCCCAGATCATACAACTAGGAAGTGATGTCGTCGAGATTCTTTCCTGGGTGGCTGGACTTCCAAGCCATTGCTCTAAATCTCTATGCTGCACTAGATACAGCTCAGTGAAAGTAAGTACAAAGAAAGCCAAAAACCAGCAAACCCTGGGGAAGGTCCCTGTGAGCTTTTATGACCCTCTTTGCATAAATAAGAGAGAGGCAATGAAGATAGATATAGAGAGATCTGGTTTGCTTCCTAGTCTCAGTACATGCCCCTCTGGGCATGAGCATCTCCTTATCTGTTTGTCTGAGAATGCTGTCTTCAGGCTCTGGGGTCCAGATCCACACAGAGGAGTAGGAAGCTGTCTTGATGTGAGAAAATTAAGACAAGCTCTAGTTCAAAACAAAAACTTTATTCTGTTTGTACAATCAAGTGAAAAAACAAACTTTATTCCTCTTTTAAAGTAAAAATGTAAGTCTGGTTTCTTTCTTTTAAAGTGGGATTTCCTAAGCCAGGCACAGAAAGAAATATTGCATGTCCTCTCTCATAAGTGGGAGCTAAAAATAAAAATAAAAAAAGATACAACAATCACAATTCATTGAACTTTCAAAAGGAGAGAACAGAACTGAGGCTACCAGAGGTGGAAAAGGGGGAGAGGGAGGCGTGAGAAGACCGTTATTGGTAGGCAAAGACACTCGAGACTAAATTATTGATGCTTGAATCACACGGTTTGTTGATCACACACAACACACTTTCACTTTCAATTACTGTATGTCCTAGCCCGATGATCCCTTAAGGTCACACTGCACACAACTCCTATTTTTTATCTCGTTGGGAACAGATCAGAGATCTTATGTCTCTGGCGTGAGGTCGTTTCCTGACTCGCATCCACCAGGAACTGGATACATCTGATGGGGTGTAATTGATGATCCTTGAGAACGTGGCTTGAGAGCAGCGTACACCTGGGTCCCTTCTCACTGCAGCAGAGGCAGCGCTCAAAGGTCCTTAGCCTCATGGGCCAAAGGTCCTGTGGGTTTCAACAAGACTGGCTTCCACCTCTGTGTGAGAGTAGCCCACACCAAGAAGTGTCAATTCCAAACTGTTTCCATTCACTGGACCAAGGATTTGAGCGGCTGGCCAGCAACCTGCCACAGCTGACAGATGCAGTAACTTGGGGCTTTTGCTTCTGTTCCTTTATACTTTGCTTGAGGTACGTCAAGTCCTTATCAGAGTTACAGCTGAGTCCTCCCAAGTCCAGATGGTAATATCTCAAAAGAGCTGAGACTGGCAGGGGGTGTTGTTATCATGTGAGAGGTGTCCTGCTTTGCCTGCCAGGTCCATTATGTCATCAGTGATATAAATCCTTTGACCAAAGTTCCTCCACGTTCTCTAGCTAAATGTATTTCTGCTATAAAACAAACACAAACTAGTAAAAATATCACACAATTTTTACTCCCAACAGGAGGGTTAGCAACAAATTGGTAAATGGCCACAAAAAATGATTACATTGTGTAATGTTGAATATACTAATTATCCTGATTTGAGCATCACATATTGCACACAAGTATTGATAGTCAATGCTTTATCCCACAGCTGTGTACAATTATGTTTCAATAAAAGAATAAAAATTTTTAAAAAAGAAAAAATAATTCCCAGAAGAAGGAAATGAAGCATAACTGGCAACGAGGCCTGGCTTTTATAACATATTGGGAGGGAGGGTTTATTCTTGCTTTGCAGATCAACATAACCTACTGGAATAATAGCATCCATTATGCTAAAAAAAAAAAAAAGTGGGATTTCCTTCCTTTTTTTATATATATGGCTTTTAGTAATTCTTATATTCTTTACAAATCAAGTAAACATTAGGTAAAAAGATAAAAACCTGTCAGCAGACAACCATGTTTTGTTTTGTTTGGGCCACTATAAATGGTTTAAGAGCAGATCAAAGGATTCATTTGTTTAATTTGATTAAATGAATTCTCACTAATAATTCTGGTATTGGTCACAGTGGCAGGATGACGAGGTATTGGAGTATATTACTGTTGGGGCACTCTGTGGAATAGAAGCAATTGCTATTTGAACAAGAGTTAGAAATTTTAATGGCTAGCCTTGTCACCATTTAAACAGAAAAAGGCATGAAATGAAAACTCAGTGTTGTAGGTTTTAAATGGGCATCAGCACCCTGACTTTGCATATGCAACTAAACCTCTCTTCTCCTCACATTGATTTGTCTAATACAGGGATTAGACTAAATACTAAGGTCTATTTGACTTTAGATTTCTATAATTTTCATGTGTGACTTATTAATTAACTTTATTTATTATTATATTTAATATGATTGTAGTCATTGTGAGTGCAGGCTGGAACACCAGACACATATTATCCTATATATATGAACTACTGATTCTGAAAATTCAAAATTAGAAGGAATATTGCTGCTTTTAGTGGCTACTCCAAAAATAGTTGGCCAGTACCTTACTCTGTCACTATCTGAACAAATGGAAGAGAAACCATGTTAGAAAAAACTGCACGTGCTTCATTTACACTAGAAAACAGTAAACTGAAAAGAAAAAGTAGAGGTGAAAGCTCCATCTGGTGGTTAACATAAAATTCCAAGAAATTTTCATTACCGTATCATGACTGTGTAGGACTGGGATCTCTAGAAATATCTCTGGGTTCTGAATTAGGAAGAAAACTACTGACTGTTACATATTAACTCATATTTAAAGTAATTAATGGCGGAAGACAGTCTTTCATGGGATGGTTAGAATACTTTGCCCCAAGATAGTCCCTGGAAAAAACATTCCAACATCAGGTGTCTTTGAGAAATGTACTTAAATCCCACTCTTGAAGATTCCCAAAGAATATTAGCATATTAAAACCTCTGGCAAGTCAAGAAACCTATTTTACATAATTTTCCTGACTTTATTTGACCCTAGAACTCTCCCTCTCTTTTTAATCTCTGGCACTTTGAGAAATGCCAGTTTGAGGAAGTAATGATCTTAGGGGTATTTGCTTTTAAAAAAGAAAGACTTTTTTTTTTTTTTTTTTTTGTAGGGGGCTTGTGTCAGATTTTACATTTTTACAATCAGTCTGTTAATACATAACAGTGATGATGGGGTGATGATAATAACAGAATAATACTTTGTATTTTTTAGGTTATTATGCTCATTCATGAATATTTAAGAAACAATCATTTTATGCTAGGACTTGCACAAAGTATTTTAACTGAAAGCAAACAATTATAGTCAATTGTAGGTTGATAAATGTTTGACAACAAACATTTCAGATTCACACATTGGTCTCAAATGCCTTGGTTCAGGGATGCCTATAGATTAAATTAGAAAGTCAGAGAAGGTTGTTTTTGGAGATTCTTCCCTTTCTGCAATCCCGGTCTGACTTCACTTTCTCAGGAGCTCAAACATTTTTCCATCCTCTCTCTACTCTTCCTCAGTCAAAACCTCTTTAACTTTCAGTATGCCAGAAAAAATAGTCTGTACCATTTATCACCTGGGTCCAATGGACCCTTTTAAATTTTAATAGCTTTAAGTCATTTCATGATTAATTTACACAAATTAAGAGTGAAGGATATTCAATAAAGCTTTTTTTTTTTTAAAAGTAAAGGGATAGTGGAAAACAACTTTATTAGAGATTTTAGTAAGGAATGTAAACTTAGCAAATTCCAGTGTTTATTCCATATTTTCCTGTTTTTGAAGAAATAATACCCAAAATGGGCACCGCCCTCTGAACACAACCAACTGCTCATTACCTGTCATGCATAAATCTGGAACATACCCATCTTGCTAATAGTGATTGCAGATTTCAAATACGTCACTACTAGATCCTAGCTTATTGTTATTTCTCGTTCTTCTTGTACTAGCATCATCAAAATACAAGACTTAAAGCATTTTTTTGAAACCTTTGAGGGCTCATAATTTTAAGAGAGAACAACCATCTTCTCTGCTCACTAATTGTAAAAAATTTGCATTTTTAGTTTTATAAATGATCAATCCAAAAAATTTTTAATTTCTAGATCATCTGTTTCCATCCAGTCATCTTGTATACACAACTGCCATTAGCATTTGTCCACTTAAGAATCATATCAAGTAAATTTATGCATAGAAACATCATAAAAGATGAAAGAATATTGTAGTGTGCTCTTAGCAAAATGACATCTTCCAGATTCTTGTGGCAAACTATTGTGCGAAGTTATTGCAGTTGAATGAATAACTAGATGAGAATACCATATTTCCTTTTTTGCCCTTAGAAATATATTGTTCACTCATTGATTTTTGAATCTGAGAAATTCATTTAGGAATCAGTCACCTAAAGATTCAGGGATTTTGCCATTATCAGGGTCTAGAGTGCTGCTGTCTCTTTGCATTCACTTCTGAATTCTGCATACTCAACTATGTTCAATGAAAGCTAAAAGCATAGTACAAAGACCTTGAAAGATGCTGCAGTACTTTGGGCATTACAAAAAGAAAACCGAAGGATGATGCAACAGTGATGACTAATTTCACTATTGTATCATCTTAGGCATTTCTATTATTGTTCATTTTTTTATTTTAGTCTTTTTTTTAAAGGATAGTTTGGGATAATTGATGACCAAGGAAGAAATAATTCTAAGGATGATGAAGTGGCAGAATGTTTCAAGATACAGGAAAAATAAAATCACTAAAATCCCATGATGTATCTTAGGGTTTACACGAGTCCAGTGGACCCATATATTAATTGCAAATAGAATGAATTTTATTTTTTGTTGGGGGGGTGGCTGGCCGGTGTGGGGATCTGAATCCTTGACCTTGGTGTTCCATGCTTAACCAACAGAGCTAAACAGCCAGCCCTTATTCTATTTTTTAAAAAGTAATTTTTCTCTTTGTTTTTTGGAAAGCCTCTAAGAAGGAATAAAAGTCATGAAACAGAACTGAAACAACAACAACAACAAAATCCCTGAAAAATGAAAGTTGGGTTTACTAGATCCTGATGGTACATCTGAAGTTAAACTCACTCATCTTAAAGTATGTCCAGACAGATACAAATTAATTTGTTGCCCATCCTAACATCTATTTCATTGCAGTAGGGAACAAAGCCTCTGTTCAACTGAAAACAAAGGAATTACAATTTTTTAGACTTCATTGAGCTGGGTTGAGAAAGATGCCTTTTGGGGACCATGAAATGAGTGAAATTACCAAAGGTACTACACTTTGATTTATTCCTCATTGAATTCCAGGGTTCCTGTGTATCTTCTCATCTGTGTTGCTATGGTCTGAATGTTTGTGTCTCCTGAAATTCATATGTTGAAATCCTAACCCCCAAGGTGATGGTGTTAGGAAGGAGAGCCTTTGGAAGGTGATTACGTCGTGAGGGCAAAACCCTTGTGAACAGGATTAGTGCCCTTATAAAAAAGACCCTAGATAGCTAGCTAGCCCCTTTCGCTGTGAGGACACAACTAGAAGTTACCATTCAGAAAGCAAGCCCTCACCAGACACTGAATCATCTAGCATCTTGATCTTGGACTTCTCAGCCTCCAGAACTGTGAGAAATAAATTTCTGTTGTTTATAAGCTACACTGTTTATGGTATTTTGTTATAGCAGCCTTCATTGACTAAAACATGTCTGTTTACCCTGCTAATTCTTGGATCTTGTTTCTTTTTGTGAATGTCCTTATTCCACCTTTATCACATTGCCCAGTGCTGTTTACCTGCTATGCTTGGTTAAGAATCCTTGTTAAGGTAGCACCCTGAACCCACTTTGCAGACCTACACTGAATTTTGGCTTTTGATTCCCATTCCTTCTTCAAGGTTGTATTAAAATTTGACAGGAAAATTCATCCTCTTCCACCTTCCAAAACAACCTTAGCATACACACTGTAGAAAGGGAAAGAGATGCTGGATACTACCTTATTTCTCATAAATACAAGCTTTGAAGAACAGGGATTGAATCTTGTTTCCCATCTCATACAATGCTGATGGAGTTAAGCATTGCAGGATTTTAGGCGTTGTCATATCTGGAATGAATCCATGAGCAACCCCTTGCTGAAGAATGAGGTTGCCTCAGACCACGAAGGTAGAATATCTTTCTAACTTGTTGCTGTCCTGTTTTGCTTAGTTCTTTTCTTGAAAAGAGAAGCAGCAAACGCATCAAGATTAATCAGACAAAGATTGGACTGTGCCTATTGTTGGGGGTGGGGTTGGTGGAGATGAGGTGGCAGAAGCAATGTAGGAGGAAAAGAAATAAATATGGGCCGTGTGGCGCTGGGAGCGCAGTGGTGCTCCCACCGTGGGTTCGGATCCTATATAGGTGCGCTCACTGGCTGAGCGCGGTGCGGCCGACACCAAGCCAAGGGTTCCGATCCCCTTACCGGTCACACACACAAAAAATAAATAAAAAATAAAAAAGAAATAAATAGGCTGATTAGGAATGCCTAAATAGCATGTAAATTCTTCCGGGCTAGGGATTTTGACTTACTCCGTTTACATCGTATCACCAGCGTCTCAACTGCGCCTGACACATAGTAGACGTTCAGTAAATATTTGTTGCTCCAAGTGAAATAATGAACTTCTCACTTTGTTTTTTTAAGAGATATGGTTGTGCTGTACTTAGAGTCAACCAGGGCCCTAGAGAGGAAGATGCCTTAAGAGGACGCCTCCACTTCTAGGCGACCTGAGGAGTCTGAGCGGCAACAGACGTTCTCCACCCTTTCTGCGGTCTGCAGGGGATAAAATCCGCGTGGCTCCCGGGAGAAGGGAAAGGAGCTCCACCAGCACCGCCACTCCCCGGCTCCTGCTCCCCTAACCGGGTTGTCCCGGCCCTTGGGCCCCTCCGGCTCCACCCCGCACCCTCTCCTCCCCGGCCCCTCGGATCCTCCTCTCAAACTCCCAGGTCCCTCCGCCCCGCTCCTGTAATTCCTTTCCCCGCCCCATTATTTCTCACGCCCCGCCCTCTCCCCGCCCCTTATCCTCCGCCCCGCCCATCCTTCCCCATGCCCCTCCCCTCCCCCTCCTCTTGACGTGGCAGAGGTGGCTCCAGCCATGTTGGCCGGGCCCAGGGCTTCGAGGAGACGGGGGGCGGGGCGGCGCCGGCCCTGATTGCGGTGCCACTGGCTGCTGCTGCTCGGCGGAGAGGACTGATTTTGCAAGGCCGAGGTTGCGACCGACGCGGATCTCGTAGGGGGGGCACTGAGGTAAGGACCGACTTCAAGGCCGCCTTGTCGGCTGTACCCGGGGGCCGTTGGCGCTCGGGGGGAAGCCCGGGAGGGGCGGCGGCGAGTCGGGGTCTTGGGATGGTCTTGGCTCTGCCCTCTCGGCTCCCCTTGGTAGACGAGGCGCGCTGGCGGCTGCGACCGGGTGCGGGGGAAGCATTGAGCCCATAACCTGTCACCCTCTCACCCACCACCCCCTGCTTCGCTCTCCGGGACCCCGGCCCTTTCATCCAGCTGCCCTGGATTAGGAGGAAATAGGGGGGTCGGGTGGAAAAACAGCAGTTCGAGTGTCTCGCCCAGCACTCATCCACGCCTTTTGGGCGACCCGCCTTCCCCACCCCAGCCTATCGTTTCTGGGCATTTGGGCTTTTTAGTTCATTCCTTTCCTGGTCTGAAGCATCCTAGACTTTGAACCGAGGTGACTTCGTCACCCGTAATTCGGCCTTCCGAGTTAAAGGGGCTGTGGAGAAAAGTGTCGGCTAAAGCTAATGCCTTGGGCTTTGAGCATACCAGATCAGTCCTCTCCGGTTGGGCTTCCATTCTGCCATAGTGTTTTCCCGTTTTGATGAGAAAGATAGTACCTAAGGAAAGTCATAGTAAATCTTCCTGTAATCACTGGAGTGGAGATGTTGAATTCACATTTTCACATGAACTTTCTCAACCTCCACCCACCAAAGCCATGGATAACTAATCAAATGAACTTGGTTAAAAAATTTTTTTGTTTAAATATAGATTTAAACATAAGTGCATGAGATGTCTTCTCTTTCTTCTGCAGTAATAACATTATTTCAGAAGTCCAGCCATTTTTAATTGACTCAGTTTTAGAATTAAGTGGGACCTTGTAGTTTTCCTGCTGAAATCCCTCAATTTACTGATGAGAAAATTGAGGATCAGGGAAGTTAAGATGTTTAACAGGATTATGAAGCTAGTCATCAGAAGTAGTTGAAGACACGTCACTGAGGATTTTACAACTGAAAAGTAGGAGAGGCACACTTAATTGTCTAGTAGCAAATACATCTGATTGGAAAGAACTCATTTTTTTTTAAAAGGTGATTGGTAAGAGGATCTTAACCCTTGACTTGATGGTGTCAGCATCACACTCTCCCAAGTGAGCCACAGGCCGGCCCTGCAATTTTGTATTTTTTTTTAATAAGGATGTATAAAAGGGCTAAAATTGTAATATTGAAAAACTAACATAGGAAAAGCCTTTTAAAATACTGTGGGCTTGTATTTGATATACTAAGTTAAGGTGACATAATGCTTTGCCTCTTTGCTTTTAGTTCTGCAGTGAGAAGTTACTAACGTAGTTCCCACTGAAAAATTGTACTGAAAATGGGACATTTCTTTAGAGTAGTCTTTTGTACTTTATATCACTTTTTAAAAAATAGACTAGTATGTTAAATCTGCATTCTGATATAGTGTGTGAAAAATATTTGGTTCATGCTTTTATGCAAACTTGTTAATATTAGGGGAGTGTTTGTCAAATAGTGCCATATTGTGAAAAGCCAGTTTGTAAAAGGACTTTATTTTATGTCCACTGCTGGACATGGGACCAAAACTGACATATTTTGTACTTGAATTAGTAATTTTAAGATTGAGCAATTCCTACTTTGGAAAGGTGAAGGAAATCAGGGAAGTGTTGTGCATGGCCCTGTAATTGGACCAATTAAGAAGAAACAGGTGAGACTTTTCTTCAAAATACTGCAAAGAGTGTAAGAAATAAAATGAACTGCTATAAAAATAAAGAAAAAAATTGTGTCTAGGGAACAGAAAAAAAGAAGTATAATGGATGTGATTTGTCAAGCAATATTATCTTAGAACAGAGATTGAGAGAAGAAAAGTGTGAGGAAGAGAAGGGGGATTGTGCTCAAATATCACTCAGGTGATTAGTATGTCATAATGAAAAGTAAGCATGTAGAGTTACAAATTGAGTCTGTTATCTGTTGTAGAAACTTAAACCTGACTGCTGCCTGGGTGTGGATGTCTTCTGCTGAAATCCTAGAACCTTTCTCAGTGGGATTCCCTAATGGTCTTAAGGCAGTGGTTCTCAGTACCCCTTTAGGCTCTTAAGTATTATTTAAGATCCAAAGAAAAGAAACTGGCTTAATAAATGACGGGTAGGTTTTCATATATACTTCTGCAGTCTATTGAGATATATTTTGGGGGAATCATATGAAGGAAACCTGGCCTCACATAGATACAGAGTTGGAAAAAGAAGAGATATTTCAATAGCTTTTTCAGATAATTGTGCATATTCTTCTCTGATACTACATCAACATTCAATAGAGTTTTAATTGAGAAATTAAATTAACTGGCAGTGTGAAATCTGAAACCTTAGAAGTGAACTTTTTGTACCCTTACATTAAAACCAATTGGTCTTCCCTGCGCTTTGAATGGGTCATCTACCCATGCATGATATTGTGACGTTATGACTTGGCCATTTGGGAGGTATAGCTTCACTAAGTAATGTATATTCCAAACGTTGACGTGTTTCATTATACAATATCAAAAACACATTAATACTAACACTGATTTCATCAGGAAAATCTTATATAGAAAGCTGTTAAGCTCATGATAGTGGATACAAGTTTTCAAAAGTTTTAGTCTTTGCTTGAAAGCTCAAATATTATCATTGGCAGCAAATACTGTCAGCTTGCTTTCTATGAAGTAAAGAGATAGGCTCATTTTGTCCAGTTTTTGAGAAAATGTCTGCCAAGTACCTAAGTACTATCCTTGGGGGAATTGAGAAAATAGTCATTCAAAACATTTTTTGTGTCTTGTGTTTTAGATGAACAACCATGATTGGTCTAGTATGTTTTAGTGAGTATTTTAATGCTTTTTGGACATGCATTTTAAGTTATAGGTAAGATTAAATAAACAAAAAATTTCATTTACTCTATGTTCTGAGGAAATAATGGGAGAGATCGCTTAGTCCTAAAATTTATATTCACATCTGTAGCATAGAAGCTGCTGATAACTGGATCCTGCTCCCTGGTTGTTTTTCCTTTTATTGCCACCATGTTAGAACTGAGTCTGGCATCTTCTAACTCCCTTCTGACTGTCCCAGACCTTTGTTTTATTATTATCTTCAACAGCCACTTTTCCTTGAAAGCTCATACCATCCTTCTCAAAGCTGTCTTCTATATTTACCTTCAAGACAGTCTTTTCTTAACAAGTTAAGTCGTGTTTTAGGATTCCTCTTTACCCTTTATACACCTTTGAAGAATCCATGATCTGTTTTGATTAGCATAAAATTTTCTAGTTGTCTCCAAGATTCTGGCGTGATAAGAGGAAATACAGTGTTTTCTTTAATTTTCATTTTCCTTCTTTTTTAAAGAAGAGAAAGTTCTTAGCTGCTTGGCACACTTAAGATTTGTTAAGCTTCACTTTCTGTAATTTGTGTTATCAAAATCTATTTGAAAATTTTTCTAAAATTAAAATTGTTATGTCTAACATGTTTTTTTTCCAAATAATACCTCTCCTCCCCTCACTTACATTTTAGAATCAGTTTCTCATTCCACCATCATTCTTAGCAACTTTAATATCTGTGTTGGTTCTTCTGGCACCCTAGGTTCATAATTCTTCAGTTCTTTTAACTTGATGTCTTTCATATCTGCCACATAGCACTTGAAACTCAGTCTTACCATACCTTTAAATTCTTCCTCTTCTTTGTATGACTAACCACTGTTGCAGTTTGACAGCGTGAGATAGAACTGTTGCCTAGGTAGGAAAGCTGGCATCCTAGGTAGGGAGTTTAGAGAGTAACAAAATGGAGATGTCTCTTGATACTGGACCTCCCCAGAGTGGCATCTTCCTTCTTCTGAGGGTAAACTTAAATTATTAGACTCAAATTATATATCTCAAATTAGAGTTTAAAATGCCCTCATAAGTTGGAATGATAAAAATATTCTGAATTAAATTTCTGTAAAAGAGGTTAAATGATATATAAATCATGGGAAACACCAGTTATCAAGCATTTTATTTACTGTGCCACAAAATATCCTGTATTTGTGCAATAAAAAGATTACCTGCCTAAACTAGGAGTACCCGGTTTTAGGAAAATCTTTTTGTTATGCACCATTAAACATTCTGTTCTACAAAGTTTAGTGGAAACTTGTCATTTTCTGGATAGAAAACTGTATGAATTTTAGAAATTTATGATTTTGATATCTGTTTATTAGAATAGTATAACTTACAAAGCTGAAAATGAAAATATAGGATCTAGATTTCCCCCTAATTTTGCCTTTCTTTCCTGTATACCCTTAAATAAATTTTTTAAAGAGTTCATTAAAAAGTATGAAATACCTCTTATTGGGCTTAAGGGACATTGGGTTCTGTAGAGCCATTAATTATTTTATTATAGATAGGGTTATTGTTGCTTGGTAGTTTTTTCCTGAGATAAGTATTTTCATTTGGTCATGATTTCTAATGTGTTAGTATTGCTGAATGTGGGAAGAACATACTTATTTTGAATCTTCTTAAGAGGCTTCTGGATTTTTGAATATCTTTTAATTTTGTTACAGAAATAAGAATCAAGCTCTACAATGACAACCTATTTGGAATTCATCCAACAAAATGAAGAACGAGATGGAGTTCGATTTAGTTGGAATGTCTGGCCATCAAGTAGACTGGAAGCTACCAGAATGGTTGTTCCAGTGGCAGCCCTATTTACGCCACTGAAGGAGAGACCTGACCTACCGCCTATTCAATATGAACCTGTTCTGTGTAGTAGGACCACTTGCCGTGCAGTTTTGAATCCTTTATGGTAATTAAAATATATGGAAAAAACTATTGTGACAATACAATTAAAAAATGCAGATTTCCTTGCTCGCTTATGCAAAAATACCTTTGTTTTTGCTTATATTTTTTCATATTAGAACAAAGAAATCCAAAGAGCTCTAAAATTTTAGGATCATTCTAGTTGTAGTGAGTTTATAATATAAAGAGACCGAATGTAAAAGTGTTTCTGTAAAAACCGTTACATCCTCTAAGTGTTTTCTAGATACTGGTGCTGGCCATCAACCCATCTTATGTCATTAGAAAAGTCATAGTTGAGTGGCATGGTGTTTGAAAAATGTTATGATTTTTTGTTGCTTAAGCCAGAATCTCAGGAATCATCTTTTATTCCTCTCCTCTTTTGTTCAACTCCCTCTCCTCCCGTCCGGTCCACTAGGAAATCTGATCAATTGTACCTCCAGAACATTACAGATTTTGTCTCTTATACTCAATCCCTGCTAGTACACACTACTTCTGGGCAATTTCAATATCCTCCTAACTGGTCTCCCTATTTCCATTCTCATCGTTCAGCAGTCTGTTCTCTACCCAGAAGCTAGAGTTTTATGAATGGAAATCAGATTGTTAAAATCCTCCAATAGCTGCTGCTTATACTTGGAATGAAAAATCCAAACCCCTTTTCAAGACCTTGAAGCCTACATTATCTAGCCTCTCTATTTCTGCCTTCATTTCATATTATCCATTTTCCTTATTCTGATTTACATAATACCTTCACCCTATTGCTGCCTTTCTGATCCTTGAACATACCAAACTTATTCCTACCTTGGACCTTGTACAGTAGCTATGTATTCTTCCTGGTTTGCTCTGTCCCCACGTGTTCCTGTGACTGATTACTTTTCATTCAGGCCACACTTCAATTGACTGGGAAGGCTTTCCTTTAAAATAGCCCTCTCAAACACATTCTCACATCCTGCTTTGTTTCCTTTAATCTTTATCATAACTATCTAAAGTTATTTTCTGTGTTTGTGTATGTACTTGTCTTTTGTCTATCTTTCTCTTCTAGAATGTAAACTCCATGACAGTAGGGACCTTTTCTCTTGTTTCTCTTGCTGTATCATCAGCACCTAAAATAATGGTTGGTACATATTAGGCATTCAATAAATATATTTTGACTTGAATAAATGTTTTCTTGGTCTGGGTGTAGGTGTTACTAAAGTCATTTGAAGAAAAAAGTAGGATTATCTTAATTTTATTGTTTACTTGCTGTATATTAAAAATTATTGTATATTTACCATTTAGGTGAACTTGTATATATTAAAAGTATGAATTAGATGTTGGCAACATGGGTTGCTGGTAACACCAAGGTCATGGGTTCAGATCCCCATACTGGCCAAAAAATAAAAAAATAAAAAAAAAAAAGTACATGGCTTTTAAAGATCACTTTTACTATCAATTTGAATGTGTTCATCTTTTGTAAAGAAATTAATTTTATTGAAGTTAGGATCCTTGTAAAACTGAACTGCAACATGAGCTAATATATCTTTTCTTAAAACAGTCAAGTGGATTATCGAGCAAAACTCTGGGCTTGCAACTTTTGTTATCAAAGGAATCAGGTAAGAAAACCCTCATTACAGATACTAATGCTATCATACTAGTCATTTAGAAAAATGCATATTTAAAAATAAAGGTAAAATATTTTCATATAATGAAAATATCTATTTTAATAATTAAATGATTAGGAAATAATTATTTTCAGTTTTAAATTTTATTACTCTTTCTGGAAATGATTTGTTAAAAAGTTTTGTATTTTTTTCTGTTCATAGTTTCCACCTACTTATGCTGGTATATCTGAACTGAATCAACCTGCGGAGCTTTTACCTCAGTTTTCTAGCATTGAATATGTAGTTCTGGTAAGGACATAATAGCAAATATTTAAGAAGGTTTTAAATATCTGATAATATACTTTATACCAAAATAATTGTTAAATTGTGATGACTTGAAAGCCATCATGCTTAATTTTCACATTGAATTGATGGAACATTTCAAAGTAATAACTGTCAAGGTCAATTTCAGCACAATAATTTCTCTGTTGTAGTTATCTGATGGGTGGCAAAGATACTAGGTAGGGTGATATGATTTGTTATACTGAGTAGATCAGTAAACAATAAAGTATCAATCTTGCTTTGTGGTTGGAAGGTCATTTCACAGATATTTAATCAATATAATGCTGAAGTCTTTTGATGTATCTGCAAGTCTAATTAATGAAAACATTCTTGCATTGGTCCTTGTTTGGAGCATCTTTTTGCTTTTCTCTCTGTACGTAGTTATTTACATACTTAAATGTGGAAGTAATAATATCTTTTATGAACGTTGTAGGGAAAACAGTGTTATGGTTCACTTGAGGCAGTCAGCAATTTGTCCAGCCTGGCTAGTTTCTGGTTTTCTGAAAATCCAATTCATATTTAGATAATTATTTTATAAAAATGACCTCAACTTTGGGGCCAGCCCTGTGGCTCACTTGGGAGAGTGCGGTGCTGGTAGTGCCGAGGTCACGAGTTTGGATCCTATATATGGATGGCCGGTGCACTCACTGGCTGAGTGTGGAGCAGACAACACTGTGCCGAGGGTTGCGATCCCCTTACTGGTCAAAAAGAAATAAAAAAATAAAAAAATCACCTCAACTTTGCTTTAAAACTTATAGTTGTTATTTTCTTATTTTAAAAGTAGTAAATACTAGTTTTAAGGAATGAAACCTCGTGCAATTAAATAAAATGGAAAGTGAAAATCCCCTCTATGTAACTATTTTTCACTCAGTGATGATGTGTCTGGGATATTGCTCCATGACAACGTATATAACCTATTTCATTTCTGAAATGGCTTTGTTAGGATTACATTGTATGCATTATTTAATTAGTCCTCTATTGACTGTCTTATATTTTGTGCTAAAGTATTAATACCTTTTAAAAAAACCTTATTTGTTCTTATTATTGCAAAATTTTTTAAAAGCGTGGTCCTCAGATGCCTTTGATATTCCTCTATGTGGTTGATACTTGCATGGAAGATGAAGATTTACAAGCCCTGAAGGAGTCCATGCAGATGTCATTAAGTCTTTTACCACCTACAGCTTTGGTTGGACTTATTACTTTTGGGAGAATGGTGCAGGTTCACGAACTTGGATGTGAAGGCATTTCAAAAAGCTATGTCTTCAGAGGAACAAAAGATCTGTCTGCCAAACAACTGCAGGTAAACAACAACAACGGTAGTTTCAACCTATCTGTGAACATCACTCTCTATGTGTTTATGAATGCCTTCTGGATATGTGTTTCTAGAAAATATTTTTATTTTTGTATTATAACAAAGGCTTTAGGTTAAATGTTGACATCAGTTTTATTTCATGTGCCTCAAATTGTTATCACACAGATTGAAGACCCTTCACTTTTAACTGTATCTTTAATTTTTAAAGTGAAACTGAAGGTATTTTATAGAGATTTGAAATAATTACAGAAGAGTCATGCTGCAGGCTAAGAAATCAGTCACAGAATATTAGCTTTTGTTTTTTGACATCCCACTTAAGAACTAAACACTTTTAGTATTTTTGGCAAGGAGAGAGATTTTGAAACTTGGGAGTTATTAACATATGAACTATGGGTATATATATTTTCAGTGATATTTATCATTGGGGTAAGTTGAAGCTTTATTTTTCAAGGCAAGGAAGTTATGTGTAGCAAAATAGGATCATTTGGGGATAGTTTTCAAAATCTTTTTTCTGCCCAGGGATTTTGATAGCCCATGAGTGAGTGAATGTGTGTTTGTACAGGGAGGTTCTTGGGAGGGTAGGATTGTTCATCTAAGTACTTTGAAAAAACTTTCTAAGTGATTTTGTTACAACCCCCAGTTGAGAACAGTTACCCTAGAAAATGATAGATAAGCCTGGCATGAAGTAGACCATTAAAGCAGACTTTGAAGGTATCCAGATAGCCAAAATGAAAAAGAAAGGAAGAGAAGATTTTTGAAGATGACTCTGATTTGAAGCTTCACAGACTGGGATAGTGGTGCTGCAGTTAACTAAGAGAACATGATGGAGGAATCTGCAGGTTTGGATGGGGAGGATAAGGAGCAGGGAATGAGATTGTGAATGAGTAGTGAATAAGATTTGAGGAAATGGAAAACACTGAATTTGTTCTTTTAAGAGGTTTGTCTTTGAAGGTAAGGAAGGAAATAGTGTGAGAGTTTGACAGAGAACTGAGTTGAGGAGGGACACTTGAGTTTATACACAGAAGAGAAAGAGAGTAAAGAGGGTGAGTAGAACAAAAGTGAGATGAGAATGAGGTTTCGGAAGACATAATGGGGTTTCCTTCAGGAGCACAGGAAGCAGTACGTGGAAGAGCAGAATAATCTGTTTTCATGAGATGGGAGGCAAGTTTTAACCTCTTTGAGCCTTAGTTTTTTCATCTGTAAAATGGAGATGATAATTGTATCTACCTTACAGGGTGATCATGAGCATTAAATGGATTGTGCCTTTAAGTGTTTGCTTTTATTAATGTTATTATTAAATTATAAATTTATTTGGAGTGATTTAATGTTAGTTTTGATTATAGAGCACCTTTTACTTACATAATACCTATATAGCATATAAAACAGCTTCCTTTTAGCAATAGGCAAGTGAATGCCTGCAGACTAAAGTTTTTTTCTCCGTTAAAACGTTTTTATCTTCTTTCTCTGTCCATCTGGTTGAAAAGAACCTGTTCTTTGCTACCCATACAGTTCTGGATTCCAGTCTTAAACTCTTCTGGTAGTATGATCTTGGGTTGATCTCTTTGATTATTTTCTCATCCTTCATGGAAAGGAATAAACAATACATGTTTTGCAAAGTTATCATTAGTACTAAATGAAATAATATGAGACTACTCAGTATTGTGTAAACCCTTATAAGGCTTTGTACCAAAACCTGGATTAAAATCTTGCTTTGTTACTTTGTAGTTGTGTTACCTTAGGCAAATCACTTAGTTTTTCTTATTGTCAATTTTCATTTGTAATGTAGAAATTGTGAAATCTGCTTCATTATTGTTTTCTGAAGAGGTAGTATATATAAAGAGTCCAGCACAGGATCTGGCACATAATAAATCCTTAGTAAAAAGTTCTGCTACTGCTAGCAATATAGGGAATATAGCAGGATTAGTTCAATAATTTTATCTTTGCAGATCTTTAGACTTCCTGGTGTTCCGTTACATGTTTTTACTCTGTTACTTCATGACTAAGCATTTCTAGATTCAAGAAAACTTCAGTAAGATAACTTTTTCATGTGTCTAGAGAGGAATTGTGCATACATCTGAAATTCAAAACAAAACCAGCAGTTTGGTTAGGCATTAAGTTAGAAAATTAAGACACATGCAGGGTATGTGTACCTTATAACCCCACTTTATGTGATTCCATGTGCTTGTTCATAATGCTTATTACAATTGCAGTTTTACACATATCTGATGATTTTATTAATTCCTTTCTGTTTCCAGATTTTAATTTCCAAGAGGGCAGGGACTACTTTTTCACCATCGTATTCCTGGCACATAGCAGGTGCTTAAGATACAGTTGCTGAAAGGGGCGAATGAATATAAGTTAAGAAGTAGTGACATTTAAGTTACGCAATAACTTATTTTGACTATTAAAAATAAAGTAAATTTCTGAGCTAGTGTCCTTTCTCTTTGCTCACGTGACACGTTGTACTTTGCTCTGTCATGATATTGTTTTCCTGACAGTCTCCCCAACTGGACTGTTTGCTTTCTGAGGGAAGAGACCTTGTGTTTTTTATTTTTGTGTTCCTTTTGTCTAGCACAGCACCTTGCACAGTGAATAGTTGATAAATCTTTGTAAAAGTAATCAAATGGATATCACACAAATAATCTCTTTGCAGGAAATGCTGGGACTCTCTAAAGTACCGGTTACTCAAGCAACACGTGGTCCTCAGGTACAGCAGCCACCTCCTTCCAATAGGTAATAATTAAATATGGCAAAGAGAATTTTATAATTCATATAGCTATTTTAAGCATCCCATACCCTTAACTTAAGCATAGGCATTCAGTAATACTTTATTGTTAAATATTTCTAGGAATATAAATAGATGGCTTTAATATACTTTTTAAAGAGTTGAGGCAGATTCGTATCACTGAAATGGTTTGTTTTTCATCATTGCAGTGTAAGGAGTTACTTTAGTGTAGATATATTCCTGATTTTCTAAGTTCAGAAAAACTTAATTTTTGTAGTTTGAGGACAGCCAAGCAAAAATAGGGGCCCAAAAGCTTTTCATTTTGTCATCTTAGCCTTAGAAGTAGCTTTTTCCCCTAAACTTTATAATTTGAGGTGGCATTACTGAAATTGAGTTGATACATCCTCTAATTATTTCAATAACCGTAAAACTTCCCAGATTAATAAGTGAAGAATGAAGTCCTGAAATAATACTTGATTTGAGTGTTTCATTTACAGCAGTTGTACTCAAAGTATGATTTCTGGGCCAGTAGCATATTAGTATCACCTTGAAACTTGTTTGAAATGCAGATTCTTGGGCCTGACCCTAGACCTACTGAAACACTCTCTAGAACTGGGGCTCAGCAATCTGTGTTAAAACAAGCCCTCTGATTCTGATGCACATGAAGTTTGAGAATTTCTGGTCTCCTGTGAATTCAAAGTATTATTTTCTATTTTTAGGAAAGGGGACAATTTGTTTCTGAAACCCTCACCCACAAACATTTATAAATGGCATATTTAATTTTGTTTTGCAGATTCTTACAGCCAGTACAGAAGATAGACATGAATCTCACAGATCTTCTGGGGGAACTTCAGCGAGACCCTTGGCCTGTACCACAGGGAAAGAGACCTTTGCGTTCCTCTGGAGTGGCACTTTCCATAGCTGTAGGACTATTGGAGGTAGTGATGATGGTTTTGTTTTGGAATGTCAATGTGTGTGTGTGTGTATGGAATTATAAAGATACAGGAAAAAGAGAACCAAAATGCTTTTTTCCCCTATTCTCTCACTCAACAATCAACACAGAATACTTCTGTTGACCTCAGATGTGTGGGTTTTTTCCCCACACACCAACCAAGCAGTTCTGCAGTGGATACCAACTGGATGTCGTATAGTTCAATTCAGTTCTGATGCTGTCTACCTGGAGATAGTGTTAGATCCCACAGATTGAGGGCTCAGTCCCACAAGGCTGTCCACCACTTCATATGCCAATCACAAGTAGTAGATTGTCATTTGTACTTCTGACCTACTGGCTATAAATTGGGAGTTCCCATTACCTCCTCCTTGGGTTTAATTAATCTGCAAAAGCAGCTCACAGAACTCAGGGAAACACTTTACTTATATTTACCGTTTATAAAGAATATTAAAAGGATGAACAGCCAGATGGACAAGATGCATAGGGCGAGGTATGAGAGAAGGGCAAAGACTTCTGTGTCCTATCCTGGGGCCCCACCTTCCAGGAACCCCCATGTGTTCAGCTATCCCATCCAGAAGCTTACAAAACCCAGTCCTTTTGGGTTTTAAGGAGGCTTCATTATGTAGGCATGATTGATTACATCATTGGCCATTGGTGATCAACTTAGCCTTCAGCTCATCTCACCTCCGGGGAGGTTAGGGGGTGAGGCTGAAAGTCCCAGCCCTCTTATCATATCTTGGTCTTTTTGGTGACCAGCCCTCATCCTGAAGCTATCTAAGGGCCACCAGTCATTTTATTAGCATGCAAAAGATGTTCTTTGTCACTCCAGAGATTCCAGGGCTTTTAGTGATGAAGACCAAATATATGTTTCATAATATCATTGGGATGATAACTGCAAGATAATGATGAGTGAAAAAATCAGATTATAGGACAGCAAGTATATAATTTCATTTATGTGAAGTTTTATCTGCAGTATATTGTTTTGTGTATAGAAAGGATTCTGGAAATATGTTCACACAAATGTTAACGGTGGGAGAAGGAGAATTTTACTTCTAAGCAGAATTTGAAAGTTTATACTATACATATCTTACTTTTATAAGTGTAAAAAAGAATTTGTTTTGGTGGCTGGCTGGTAACAGTAATCTAATCCTGGACCTTGGTGTTATCAGCACCATGCTCTAACCAGAAAAGAGAGTTTTTAAAAAGTGGTTTTTAAAATTGGAACACTGTCAAATTTATAGAAAATATCCAAGAACTGTACAAAGACCTTTTTGTTTTTTGTTGTTGAACTATTCAAGGTTAAGTTGCTCACATGGTGTCTCCAACTCCTTGAGTACTTTAGTCTTATTCCTTGTAAATTAGGATATTCTGCTGTATAACCATAATACAACTATTAAAATCAGTATTAAGACTTGTAACATTACTACCAGCTAATAGTCAGACCCCATACAAGTTTTGCTAATTGTGCTAGTAATTTCCTTTTCTGAAAGGATTAAATCATGCATTTAGTGGTTATGTCTACATAGTCTCCTTAAATCTGAAATAATTCCTCAGTCTTTCCTTAACTTTCATGATCTTGACACTTTGCAAGATTCAGGCCAGTTGTTTGGTAGAATGTTCTTGAGTTTGGGTCTGCCTTGATGTATCTTCCTGATTAAATCAGGTCTTGCATCTTTGAGAGGAACATTACAGAAGTAATGCTTTGTTCTTCTCGTTGCGTCCTGTCAGGTGGTATGTGATTTTTATTTGTCCCATTATTGACGATAGTCATTTTGGTCACTCATTAAGGTTGTGTCTGCTAAGGTTCTCCATTGTAAAATTATTGCTTTTCACCTCTTTGTAATTAAAAGGCATTAGGTGGTGAGGGTCTTTGAAACCATGCAAATATTTTATTCTTCATCAAACTTTCAATTTATTCATTTATTAATATCACTATGGACTCATGGTGTTCTATTTTATACAGTGAATTATGATTTTTTTACTATCATTATTTGTTTTTCTTTTTTTTACTTTGATATAATTCCAAACATGTGGAAAAGTTGCAGATTCCTCAGATATTAACATTTTAGTACATTTGCTTTATCCTTCTCTCTCTCTTTTTAGATCTATCTATCTATATTTCTCTCTATATATATTCCTCCATATGTACATCTGTCTATTTTTATGTGTGTATGTACAAGGGTACTTCAAAAAGTGTGTGGAAAAATAGAGTTAAAAGGTGATATGAATCTTTCCATGAACATTTTGAAGTACCTTCATATGTATCACACACACAAATTTTCAAAAACCAGTTGAAAGTCAGTTACAGGTGTAATGTCCCTTTCTTCTAAATACTTCGGTGTACATTTCTTAATTTCAAATACATTCTCTTGCATAACTGTGGTATGGTTAACAAAATCAATTAATATTGATATAATACTGTTCTCTAGTCTGTAAACTTTATTCAGATTTTACCAGTTACCCCTTCATAGCAAAAGAAAATCCTGCATCAAGCACTATATTCAGTTGTCATGTTTCTTTAGTATCCTTTAATCTGTAATAGTTCCTCAGTTTTTCTTTGTGTTTCATGACACTGTGATTTTTTAAGAGCACAGAGGAGTTATTTTGTAGGATGACTCTGTATTAGTCCATTTGTGTTGCTTATAACAGAATATGGAACTGGGTGATTTATAAAGAAAAATGAAATTTATTGCTTATGGTTTCTGAGGCTGGGAAGTCCAAAGTTAATATGTTGGTGGCAATAGTTACCCAGGGGTTTCACACTGCAAGATGGTGGAAGCAGAGAGAGCAAAAAGACAGACTCTCCTTTTAAAGCCTTCAGAAGCAAGCCCCAGGCTGCCATTTTTAATCCATTCACTATTGCATAGTCCTACAATCCAATCACCTCTTCAAGGCTCCTCCCTTTGATTACCATAATAGGATTTCCCACTGTCTTAACAGTCACAGTGGGGGCTAAGTTTCTAATACATAAAACTTGGGGGACACAATTCAAGCTTCAGGGAGTTTGCGGGGCACATAATTCAATCCACTACAGACTCTAAATTTGGGTTTGTCTGGTATTTTCTCATGAATAGCCTTAAGTTATGCACTTTTGGGAGGAATATTACAGAATTTGCTTGTGTTCTGCTTAGAGCGTATCAGGAAGCCCATAATGTCGATTTCTTTCACGACTGTTGATGTCAGCTTTGCTCACTTGGTTAAGGTGGTTTTTGCCAATGTAAAGTTAAAAATTTTCCCATTATAATTATAAATATCTTATGGGTAGATACTCTGAAAATATGTAAATACACTGTGTACTCAGCAAGATTTTACCCACTAGTTTTAGTATCTATCGACGATTCTTGCCTAGTTAACTACTATTATTATGGGTGCCAAATAGTGACTTTCTAATTCCATCATTTCTACATTTATTAGTTGGCTTTCTACTTGAGGAAAAGATCTTCCTTTTCCCCCACTTGTATATTTATATCAGTGTAGATTCTTAGGTTCTTATTTCATACAACGGAATATGTTCCTTTACTATCCTTATTTATTTTGATGCTCAAACTGTCCCATATTTGGCTAGTGAGAGCTCCTTTAAGCTGCTCCTGGGTCATTATTAAAGCTGCTCCTGGGTCCTTATCTCTATATAGATACATGCACACATAAGTAAATATATGTGTGTGCATATGTACATATATATCAACACACTCCTACATACATCTCTATCTTTATTAAAACCACAAAACAGTATATATGTTAAAAACCAAGCATTCTTTCAGGTATGTCCAATTCCAGTTTAGAACCACAGGGTTTATTTTATCCTTCCCTCTTTCCATATTTGTAACTCCCTTCTCTGCCTATGAGAAACCTTGTTCCCATTATCAAAATATATTTACTTATATGCTCAGTCCTAGAATACACATAGAATAGTTCTAGAATTTCTGGTTCATACCTTTGTGAAAAAGAGGCTTAGGAGTTAGAGCTCGATATTTGTTCAATATTCTGAGAATGTATAGTACAAAATATATTGTGTTCAGAAGTTAACTGGACTGTGAGCTCTATTGTTTCTTTAAAAAAAATCTCATCCTTGTTTTGCATACCTCTGTGTATGTAGTGCAACATTAACATAATTCCAAATCAGAGTTTTACAAAAAGATAACATCAGAGAAGTGTCATTCCCACCCAGCTCCTTGGTTGGATGAAATTCATCTCCTAGTAAATGTTAAGAAAACTTAAGAGTACAGAATTTCCTGAGCATGTTTAAACTTTTTCTATGGTGTTCATACTTGGACAGCTTATTTAGATATTAAAAGCCTTGATTCTCATTTTCTTTCCTGGAGGTTTTTGAAAATGCTGCTCCATTGGTTTTCTTGCTTTATATGTTTTTGAGAAGGCTGATGCCAGCCTAGTTCTCTTGCCCTTGTAAATTATTTGATCATTTTCCTTGGAGGTCTTGAGGAATTTTTCTTTATCTTTACAAACTAATAGTATTAGCAGGATGATTGTTGTAGGTTAATTTTCTCTGGTACCTGGTGGGTCCTTTCTTTACATATGTTCAGGTCTTTTATTGGATTATAGTTTTAAGTATTCATTTTGTTCCATTGTTCTGTTTGTCTTCAGGAACTCTATACATAAATTGGATCTTGGCTTGCTTTCCATTTTATCCACTTTATCTTTTTATGTCTTTATTTCAGTTTCATTCTCTTGGTTATTTTTTCACTTTTTTCAGTGTCTCTTAGTAAGTGTATTAGTCTGTTTCTGTTGCTCATAACAGGGTACACTGAACTGGGTGATTTATAAAGAAAATGAAATTTATTGCTTACAATTTCTGAGGCTAAGTCCAAAGTCCATCTGGTGGTGGCGACAGTGACCTAGGGGTTTCACATTGCAAGATGGTGGAAGCAGAGAGAGCAGAGAGCAAAAGGCAGGCAGACTCTCCTCTAAAGCCCTTAGAACCCCGCCCCTGACCACCATTTTTAATCCATTCACTACTGCATGGTCCTACAATCCAATCACCTCTTCAAGGCTCCACCTTTCAATTACTATAATAGGATCTCCCACCCTCTGAACAGTCACAGTGGGGACTAAGTTTCTAATACATAAAACTTGGGGGATACAATTCAAGCTTCAGTGAGTTTTGGGGGGACATAATCCAATCCACTGCACTAAGTTTTCACTGAATCTCGCAGTCATTGTAGGCCTGCGGCTAGCTTTCCTCTTCTTTCTTCCGTGTACTTCTTCCCAAACTACCCTTGCTCTATGTGAAGGCATGCAGCGAGAGCATGGGAGATAGCTCACTGGGTTTAGTGTTTGTTTATTTATATATTCTTTACTTATAGGTAGTTTGAAGTTTGGATGTTCTTTGTGTGATAGTTTTATGAAAGTGAATGTATGCTATTACCTAAAATACTCAGAATGAAACAGTATTTTATTTAACTAGTTAGTTATAGAAGTAATAAGCATACCTTGTAAAAACATTTAAATAATATGCTAGGATGTATAGAAATGAAGACTAAAAGGCAGATTTCCTCATTCTCCCCTAGATTTGTTAATTATATGATTTTAAAAATTATCAAAGTTTATAGTACTTAAATTTTCTTCTGAAGCTACAATGTAGTGTGAAAAATATACTGTGTTTTGTCCAATAACTGCTTATAGAAATTGGAAATAAAAAAGCATTTCTAATATGATTATATAAATATTGTTAATTGTGGAATAAAGTAGAGAGATTATACATATAGAGAAGATGTAATTCTTTGTCATTGCAGTTTTGCTGCTTAATGGAGAATCTTTCATGTATCAAAGTCCTAGGATACCTTTTTAATTTTTTTCTAGATTCCCTCATTTCCTTTGGATCATACTCGTTTACCCTTTTGTTTCTTATACATTTTTTAAGCTCTTGCCTATCCAAAAATGTTTTAAAATTTTTCCCTCTCATTTCATTGGTAGTTTGTGTGGCTATAGAATTCTAGGTTCAAAATAATCTTTACTCGGAGATTTGAGCCATTCCTCTCTTGTGTTCTAATACATATTTTATTGATGATAATTTGAGGTAGTCTCGTTTTTGATCCTTTTTTTAGGAAACTTATTTTTTAGAATGTTCTCCTTAATTTTAGAGTTCTGAAATTTCATTAGGCTGTGTATAGATTTGAGTTTTTTCCTTAATTATGTTTGGTTTTTGGTAGGCCTTTACATGCTGAAGACTCCTGTCATTTTTCAGCTTCATTTAGTTTTTTGGTCTTTTTTATTCTATACCTATTAGGTGAATTCTGGACCTCTATATATCTCTTTATATCTTTGTTTTTTCTCTCACATTTTCCTTTTTTGCTCCTATTTGTGGAAGATTTCCTTTATTTTTCATATCTCTAACTCAGTCTTCACACATGCTTTTCAGCCCTCCCATTTAGATTTAAAAAAAATTTTTTTGCAATGCTTTTAATTCCAGAAACTCTTGAGAATTGCCATGTTTGCTGTGATGTTCATTGTAATATGGGCTTTGTTCTACATCTTTAAGCTCCAATTTTATGCTAAGACCCTCTCGAGGCAGATGACCTACTTTCCACAGAGAGTCATTCTCAGGAATTGTTGATGGCAGAATCTGTCATCAGCTGCTGTATCTGGAGGTACAGATACACTTTATCTTCTTTGGTCCATTTCTGCTTTTTCTGTTTTTTTTTTGACTCCAAATATGGAGCTTTTCAGGTATTTCCTTGGGAATATCTGGCTTACTTTTGGTATCTGTGATATGTTTTTTAAAAAATTTTTTGGTCAATCCAATACAGTCTATTGTTGGAATACCTCAAAATTTCTGGGCTATTGATAGAACTCTTTTAACTTTAAATTTTGTTTACTTATTTTTTAAACAATACCTTTTATCTGACTTCATTGGCATCTTGGGAGGAAGGGGAAGTAGATTGGAGTACTCAGTCCATCAACTTGAACTAGAAGTGTAAATCATGCTTATGTTTTAAACAGAGAAAACCAAAGGAAAACAACAATGAAGAATAGAAAATGCTCTCTGTTCTTCTCTCTCTACTCCTTCCAGTCTAGAACTAGTTAAGCAGGAGACATGTCCTTTATAGGGATTAGGTTTATAGATTATTTTAATATTAGGAATGTACTACTATTTAGAATAGGATTTAAAAAGCTGTTCAAGCACATACCTTGCTTTTTATTTTTATTTTTAACATTTTATCGTTTTATTTTTTAGAAAATTATGTGATTTCCTCTTCTCTAGAAAAAAATGTATCAGAATTCATTATCAGAAACGTATCCATATATTTTTTGTTTTCCTTTAAACTCTCTTGATGGGTTACTTTTTTTCAATAGTGTACTTTTCCCAATACTGGTGCTCGCATCATGATGTTCATTGGCGGTCCTGCTACTCAGGGTCCTGGAATGGTAGTTGGAGACGAATTGAAGACACCTATAAGATCATGGCATGACATTGAAAAGGACAATGCCAAATATGTTAAAAAGGGGACTAAGGTAATTTTGGTTTTTAAGTCTTTTTCCTTGTTAGAAAATAGATATTCATTTGATGGAAGAGGACGAATACAAATATTTTTTGATAGAAATCTGATATTATGAAGACTGATACTATAAAATTTTATTATAAATAAATAGTCTGTATTGTATTATATACAATAATGTATTATATGTAAAATAGTCTGCTATTCAAAACTGGAGAAATGGTCTTTTTTTTTCTTGATAACTTAATACAATTTTTCTGGTTTGAAATATTTAAAGACTTAATAGTAGGTGCCAATAGGTATCTCCTTAAAGATTACCCCGAGAGAAACCCTCTGAGAAACACTTGGTACCTTTTTAATATTCATGTTGAAAAATATCTTTCTCTGTAGGAAAAGTTTACCAGTATTTTAAATTTCCAAGAGGCAGTCCCTAATGTTTCCTCTAGATATGTATATTGTTCATAGCTTAAATAGCCGATCATTTTCTGTAAATTGTTTTCTGTTCATCTAACTTCAGTTTTTTGGGGTTTGTACAAGTTCATTTCTCTAATGTTGATTCTTTTTTCTTTTATTTGGCAATTGGCCAGTACTGGGACCTGAACCCTTGACTGGTGTTACAACACTGTGTTCTAACCAACTGAGTTAACTGGCCAGCCTGACTTTTGATTCTATTATTTTAGTTTTGTTTGTTAATGTCCCTGTTAATTTTTTTTTAAAAAAATTCTCTAGAGTTCACAGTTTTAGTTTAGTTGTGCTGTATTATCTCATAGTTATTTTTGGTAGTCATTATTATATTTTTAAAAAGTTATTAATGATAGGTAATTTTAGTGGATGCTTTTTTCTGCCAACTAATTTCCCTTTTGACCTTCCTTGAAATTTTTGTTGATTAGAGCTTCGAAAATGTTTTAGATTTTCTTATCTTACTGATTTTTAAAAAATTATTATTTTCTTGCTGCCTTTTGTATTGTCCCTCTATTTTGGATGTTTTTGTTACTTGGGTATGGATTTAGCAAGGAAAAAGAGTTCTGTGTTGTTGTTCTACCACGTTAATAGACAAAGAGCAAGATGTTCAGTATGCCTTTCTTCAAATTTAGCTCCATTTAGGGGGTTTATCTTGGAAGAGAGCTTCTTTTTCTTAATTAAAAAAATTTTTTTTCTTATGTGCCCTTTATCAAATTGATGAAGTTCTTTTATTCCTGGTTTGCTGAGTTTTGGTCATGAATGGGTGTTGAATTTAAAGTAGCTTTTAAAGAAAAGAATGTGAAGATATGAGACTTACACAAGTTATTATATCATTTTATGAGACATTATAGAAAATTAAATATAAACAAATTTAAATTATGGATTATTCTTTTAGTCTTTCTTAGATAATTTTGATATGTTAATGGGCAAAAGATTTATAGGATGATTAATGTTATAAATTACTTTGATTTAATTTAAAAAAATCTTTCGTAGCATTTTGAAGCACTGGCTAATCGAGCTGCTACGACTGGCCATGTGATTGATATCTATGCGTGTGCACTAGATCAGACAGGTCTCCTGGAGATGAAATGCTGTCCCAACCTTACTGGGTATGTATTTAAATTTTTACAGTTTTTGTAATTATAAACTAATAATGACAGTTTACAAATATAGACCAATGATGACAGTTTAGGGAAAAAAAAAAAGAGTCATTGTCCTACCACATCAGGGCAACATCTGTTAAGTTTTTGATATTCCTTTCAGTAAAACTCACTTAAAAATTTTTTCTAAAGTACAGCTGTACAGTTGCAAATTTGTAAATTTTGTTTAAAAAGCTCACTTTGATATCCTGAAGTCATTTGTTTTATTTGATTATTTTAGTAGCATTTTTGAGATATAATTTATATACCATAAATTTACTCACCTGAAGAATACAATTCGATGGCTTTTAGTTTATTCACAGATTGCACAACCATCACCATGTTGCACCACCATCACCATAATTTTATTTTAGAACATTCGTATTACCTCAGAAACTCTGTATCCATTAGTGGTCACCCCCCTGATTCCTCCCTCCCATTCTTTCAGTCCTATGCATCCACTTATTGCCTATTCTGGACATTTTATATAAATGGAATCACATGATAGCTTCTTTTACTCAGCATGTTTTCAAAGTTCATCCATATTGTAGAATGTATCAGTATTTTACTTTTTTATTGCTGAATAAAAAAGTGAAGAAGTCCAACTTGATTTAATAATATTCCATTCAATGAATACTTAACATTTTGTTTATTAATCCATCAATTAATGAACATTTTGTTTCTGCTTTTTGGCTGTTAGGAATAATGCTGCTTTGAACATTGTGTGCAGGTTTTTGTGTGGACATCATGTTTTTGTTTCTCTTAGATAAATGCCCAAGAGAGGAATTGTTGGGTCAAGTAGTAATCTATGTTTAACATTTTGAGGAACTGGCAGACTGTTTTTTAAGGTGACTGAACCAGTTTACATTCTCACTACCAAAGTATGAGGATTCCAGTTTCTCCACATTCTCACCAGCACTTGTTATTGTCTGTCTTTTTGGTGACAGCTATCCTAGTGGGTGTGAAGTGTTATCTTGTGGTTTTGATTTGCACTATTCATGATGTTGAGCATCTTTTTATGCGTTTATTTTTTATTTGTATATTTTTTTTGAGAAGTGTCTATTTAGCTCTTTTGTCCCCTTCCCTTTTTTTGGCAGCTGGCCAATACAGGGAGCTTTTGCCCATTTTTAAATAGGGTTACTTATTTTCTTTTTATGGAATTATAAAAGTTCTTTCTGGTTTAAGTATTCTGGATACAAGTTCCTTATCAGATATATGATTTACAGATATTTTCTTCTATGTGTTTTCTTCTCACTTTTTTGATGGTATTGTTTGCAGCACAAAAGTTTTTAATTTTGGTGAAGTCTAGTTCATATTTTTTCTTTTGTTCGCTGTGCTTTTGTATCTAATTTAAGAAACCATTACCTAAACCAAGAGCGTGAAGATTTATTTCTGTATTTTCTTCTAAGAGTTTTCCAGTTTTGTAGTTTTAGCTCTTATATTTAGGGCATTTGTTTGAATTTGGATATCCAGTTGTCCCAGCATCATTCGTTGAAAAGACCATTCTTTTTCCATTGAATTGTTTTGGCACCCTTATTGAAAATTAACCTATCATAAATTTAAGGGTTTGTTTATAGACCTTTAATTCTATTCCATTGATCTATGTGTCTATTCTTATGTCAGTACCACAATATCTTCCTGTAGATTTATAGTAAGTTTTGGGATCGGGAAGTATGAGTCCTCCAACCATGTTCTTTCCATTCCCGCCCCCGCCCCCCAGGATTTTTGTTTATTCTAAGATAGCTCTTTCTTTTTTCTTTTTTTTTTTTTGGGTGGCTGTCCTGTTCGGAGATCCAAACCCATGACATTGGTATTACAAGACTGTGCCAAGACCAACTACCAACTGAGCTTGTCTTTTTCTCCAAAAAAAGCAGTTGGACTTTTTGATAGAGATTTTATTGAATTTGTAGATTTTGGGGGGAGTATTGTGATCTTAAACATTATCTTGTCTATGAACATGGGATATCTGTTTATTTCGATATTCTTTAATTTCTTTGAACAATGTTTTGTAGTTTTCAATCGGTCTTGCAATTCTTTTGTTAAATTTAATCCTAAGTATTTTATTCTTTTTGATGCTATTGTAAATGGAATTGTTTTTTAAATTTTTTTTCTTTTTTTGATTTTGATAGCTAGCTGATAAGGTGTTTTTTAAATTTTATTTTCATATTGTTTATTGCTAGTGTTAGAAACACAATTGATTTTTATATAATATTGATCTTGTACCCTGTAGCTTTGCTGAACTTATTGATTAGTTTTAATAGATTTTTTGTGGATTTCTTAGGATTTTCTCTCTATATAAGATTATGTTATTTGCAAATAGGGATTTATTTCTTCCTATCTGGATGCCTTTTATTTCTTTTTCTTGCCTAATTGCCCTACCTGGAATGTCCAGTACAATGTTGAATAAAAATGGTAAGAGTGGACATCCTCGTGTTCTTATCTTAGGGAGACACCATTTAGTCTTTCGGCAGTAAGTATGATGTTGGGTGTGGGTTTTATTTCTGTTTTTTGGCAGCTGGCCTTAGCTGTGGGTTTCAGTAGAAGCCTTTTATCACGTTGAAGTTCCCTTCCATTCCTAGTTTGTTGAGTATTTTTTTTTAAATGAAAGGGTGTTAGATTTTGTTATGTCCTTTTTCTACATCTATTAAGAAAATCATATGATTTTTTGTCCTTTATTTTATTAATATGGTATATTACATTGATTTTTGTATTTAATTAACTATCTAATTAATTAATTTATTTAGAAGATGACTGGTAAGGGGATCTTAACCCTTGACTTGGTGTTGTCAGCACCACGCTCTCTGAAGTGAGCTAACTGGCCATCCCTATATAGAGATCCAAACCCATGGCCTTCGTGTTATCAACACCATGCTGTCTCCCAACTGAGCCATGGGCCGGCCCTGATTCTTGTATTTTAAACCTATCTTACATTGCTGGGATGAATCTCACTTGGTCATGGTGTACAATCCTTTTTATATTTTGATGGATTCAATTTGCTAGTATCTTGTTGAGGATTTTTTGCATGTATCTTCATAGAGGGTACTGATCTGTAGTTTTCTCGTGATGTCTTTCTTTGGTGTTGGTATCAGGGTATAACTGGCTTCATAGAATAAGTTGGGAATTGTTCCCTCTTCTTCCTCTAGCAGTCGTTATTTCTGAGATAATTTAATTAGGCTTTGAAAAACTCAGGTAAGTCAACTCATTTTTCTCATTTTTTTAAATCTAATATATTCATCTAATAAATATTATCACGCACCTACTGTGTACCAAAACGTTCAAGGCACTAAGATACAGCAGTGAACCAAACATAAAAATTTCTGTTGAGCTTATCTTTAGTGCAGGGCTCTTCAGTGTAATTTTCTAATGGATATAGTCTCTGTGCTGTGTCATTGAAACGTGGTGAGTGTGACTGAGGAACTACAGTTTTGATTTTATTTAATCTGAATTGATTTATGTTTAAATTTAATTATCCAAATGTTGGATGGTACAGTTCTAATGAGAGGAGGAGAGATAAGTACAGTAGATAGGATGTCAGATGGTGATAGTGTTAGGAAGAAAAATAAGTCAGGAATGGAGGATGGGGTTTGCAGTTCTAAGTAGTATGAGAAAGGAGGGCCTCACTGCAGGTGGTGTTTTAGCAAAGACTTAATGAAGTGAGAGAGTGAGCCACGTGCGTATATGAAAGAAGAGTGTTCCAAGCAGAGGGTAAGGGCAAAGTTGAGAATATACCTGTGGTGTCTGAGCTATACCAAGGAGGCCAAAGTAGTTGGAGCACAGTGAGTAAGGAGGGAAAATGTAAGGGCCTTTGTACTGTCTCAAGGGCATTGCATTGTATTTTGAGTGACATTGGAGAGTTTCCAGCAGAGGAATGATATATCTCACTCAATGTTTTGAAAGGATCACTGACTTTATTTGTCTTTAGTAGAGTATAGGGATGCAAGAATACCAAGTGGTGGTAGCACAGGTGGTGGGAAGTAGTTGGATTTTTTTTTTTTTTTTTTTTTTTTAAAGATGACCAGTAAGGGGATCTTAACCCTTGACTTGGTGTTGTCAGCACCACGCTCTCCCGAGTGAGCCATGGGCCAGCCCGGAAGTAGTTGGGATTTTGGATGTAGTTAGAAAGTAGAGGATATTGCAGATAGATTAGATCCTGGGGTGTGAGAAAACCAAAGGAATCTACTAGAAGGATTGAGTTACCCTTTATTGAAATGGGTAAGACTGTGGGAGGAAGAGTATTTGGGAAGAAGATTGAGGGTTCAGTTCTGAATATGTTTGGTTTGAGATGCCAGTTAGACATCCAGGAGGAGATGCCAAGGAGGCATTTGGATATTGCAATCTGGAATGCAGGAGATGGTCTGGGCTGGAGACATAACTGTGGGAGTTGTCAGAATATTGATAGATTTTTTTAAGACAATGAAAATGGATGAGATTGTGAAGGAAGTAGGAGTAGACAGGAAGTGAATATGTTTCAGGACTAAGCTGTGGCCACATATCTTTAAGGAAATGGGGAGGAACAATAAAGGACACTGAGAGCTGGTTTGGGAAGTGTGAAAACTACTGGAAGCTCAGTGGAGAAAGTGTTTCAAGGTAGACGGTATGGTCAACTGTGTCAAATATTAAAGAGAGATCCAAAATAATGAGGGGTGAAGATAGTGCAGGTTAACACACTGCAAGGTTATTGGTGACCTTACTAAGAGCAGTGAAAGTTGACCTAGAGTGAGTTAGAAAAAGAACAGGAGAAGGGGATTGGGAGCAGCTGATACAGACCATCACCTCTCAGGCTTTAACATGTATAAATCAGCTGGGTATCTTCTTAAAATATAGATTCTGAGTTAGAATATATAGGATGGGGCTTGAAACTATGATTTTTAAACAGAATCCCTGGTGATGCTAATATTGATGGACCAAGGACCATACTTTGAGTAGTAAGAGTATGGACAACTCTTTCATAGTGGTTTACTGTAGCAGAGGTCAGAGAAGTAGGGGGGTATAAGTTGTCATTAATCTAGACTGCATTATCAGGTGTTATGATAACATATATCATCATAGATGACATGTCTGTAAAGAAGAAAATCTGAAAGAGTGTACAGAAAAACTATTAGAATTAATGTGTGAAGTTGGCAAGACTTCTGGATCAGGTCAGTATACAGAGTTCAACTTTATTTTTATATATCAGCAACGTAAATACAAAACAAAATTTAAAAAGATACAGTCTCTAACAGCATCAGAGTTAACATAAATCAAAACTTTAAACAATATCAAAAGTAAAATTGCTATTAATTAGTTACACCACATCAATTTTATTCTTTTGCCTATTTTAATTATTGATTTTATCTTATTATTTAAAAATACTTAAGATATTTAAAAATATGAGCAAATATTTGTAAATATTTGTATGCATGTATGTATCCCTCTTTTTATATAAACAGTGGCATATTCTACACACCTCCCCCCACTTTACCTTTTCACTTATATCCTGGAAATCAGTGTGTAACAGTGCATTACTCCATTGTGTGGATGTATCATATTTTATCCAACTAGTCTCTAATAGATAGTCATTTGGATTGTTTCCAATATTTCATTATTATAAGTAGTGCCTCAGTGAATAACCTTGTGCATATATTTTGCTTTTTGTTTTTGTGTTGCCAGAATATCTTTAGGATAGATTCCTAATAGTGAGGTGGCTGAAGAAAATAAATATGTAATTTTGTCAGATATTTTCAAGTTCCCCTGCATTGGGGTTGCACCATTTTGCTTTCCTACCAGCAGTGTATGAGAGGGCCTGTTTTTCCACTGTTTCACCGACAGAACATGTTGTCAAACTGTGATTTTGCCAATAAGAGAAGAGATAATATCTCAGGATAGTTTTTATTTGGTTTACTTTTTTAGAATAGTTTTTACTTGCAAATTAATATTTTTTAAAACTTTTTTTAATAAAAGAAGTAGGTGAATGTTTACTGAACGAAATTTAAACAATACGTAAGTGCATAAAGTGAAAATACTCCCTTACTGTCCCTCTATTCTCATTCACTTTAACACAGAAAAGTTCATTGTGTCACACACACAGACAGTATGCACGCATATACTTGTATATGCACACGTGTATTTGTTTTTAAGAATGAGAATGCATGCCATAAATTGTCAGGTATCTTCACTAATATGGAGAACGGAGAGGCCGAGGTGGGAGAGACACATTTGTTACTGTATATCCTTTTCTACCTTTTGAATTTTGTAATGTGTGGATATATTACCTATTTAAAGAAGAATTAAAAAAAAATTACCGAGGACAAATGCAAGTGTTAGGGATACTCAAATACTCTCAGAATTGAAATTATTTGTGGGGTGGGGATATTCTCATATGTATTTTAGTTTTAAAAATTAAAAGTAGGGCTGGCCAGTTAGCTCATTTGGTTAGAGTGCAGTGCTGGTAACTCCAAGGTCAAGGATTCAGACCTCCATTCTGGCCAGCTGCCAGTAAAAAAGAAAAACATAATACAGCACATTTTGGGAAATATTTTTAAAATTTGTTGGTAGTCTTGAGAGGTAATTTATTTTTCTTGTTTTATAACATGTCAACCTAGTAACTGTCACATAACTTTGATTTTTTGTTCTTTCCATGCAGAGGATACATGGTAATGGGTGACTCTTTCAACACTTCCTTATTCAAGCAAACTTTTCAAAGAGTCTTTACCAAAGACATGCATGGACAGTTTAAAATGGGCTTTGGTGGTACGTTGGAAATAAAGGTAAGCAAAATGACGTGTATGATATGTTATCAAGAGAGAAACTTGTAATGTTTCACTGTAATGTTAAAATATCATTAATCAAATTCAGTATGTATTTTTTATATATGTATTTGTATATGTGTATATATATATTTTTAAATTTTCTTAATTTTTTATTGAAACATAACTGATTGTACATATCTGTGGGGTACAGAGTTGAATATCAATACCTGTGTGCAATATGTGATGCTCAAATCAGGATAATTAATATATTCAACATTATACAGTGTAATCATTTTTTGTAGCCCTTTACCAATTTCTCACTAACCCCCTCCTCCCTTTTTCCCACAGTATATGTTTTTAAAATAGTGGTTATTTTATATTGAAACTAGAGTTAGAGATTTTGTTCACCAGGAAAATGTCGCTATTAAATGTACAGTCAGACTTTACTTGAGCATTTCTGAGCAATTGTTAGAAAAGTAGAACAATATAGATAAATTTTTCTTTAATTCTGTATTATTTCTTTTATATAGGGTTTAAGTATGTTTATCTTTTGTAGTGTTAAATTTATGTTAGGCTAGGTTTTTTTAATGGCAAGAATTGTTATCTAACTTAAGAGGAAACTGTTCTTTGCCATTTGTATAATCAGTAATTGTTTTATGATTAGTTGTTATTTTATAATTCTGTCATTCATTTCAAATTTGGATTTAAAAAATGCAGAGATGCAGAGACTTATTGTTATTTACAAGTGTATTTATAAGCACATTGATTTTGAATTTTCATTAAGTATTTTTTATTAATCTTGTTATTTTAATTAATGCTTGCTATATGCCCAGCATTATGCTAGGGAATTGTAGTGACATCAACAGATATCTAAGGTACAGGTCTTGTTGTAGAAAAACTTAGCCTTGATAGAAAGACAAGCCCAACACGTGTGATAATGAAATAACAGTAGATTATAAAAGTGCTATAAAGGTTTAGAGAAGAAAACTGAATGTATGTAGGATACAATTTATCCTAGGGGAGTGTGATTTACAGTGGTTTTTGAAAGGTGGCAGAGAAGAATGCATTTTACTTGGGAGCCTAGTGTGAGGAGAGGCATAGAGGTGAGAATCAGCATGGTATGTTTGAGAAAACTGCCTAGTGATAGTGGATGGTTTATACTGGAATATAAGGGAAATAGGTTTAATTATGTGAGTAGTTGTAGTTTGGAGGTGTGTTTGTAGGTAGAAGTTATTGTAGGTTAATGAAGAGCAGGGTTTTGGGTAAAATTCCTCTGATAGTTGTATTCAGAATGTCAGGAAAACAAATCTCAAGTAAGGAAACGGAAATAGGCTTTCTAATTTTTTAGATGAAAGGTATTGTGATAGCTTAAAATTTGGTGGCACTGGAGACTAGAGAGAGACCAGTCTTGGTGATAGATTTTCTAAGGGAGGAGACATAGAAGATGGTGTCTAATGTTTTGGGTTAGGATGTGAATTTTTGGTAGGTATGAATTTGAATTCAGGGTGAGGTTCCTAAATGGAGACCGCCTATGTGCTGATGGAAATAAGATTAGTTTTGTGCTAGATTTCAAACTTAGGGGTTATCAGCATAGAAGTGCTCATTGATTTATTTATTATTATTATTTTTTGTGGCTGGCCTGTGTGGGTTTCCGAGCCCTTGACCTTGTTGTTATAACACTGTGCTCTAACAAACTGAGCTTACTGGCCAGTCTTGATTAATTATTTTTAATGTTAGTATATTTTCACTGGATTTTGAATTTTAAATATAGAAGAATATCTGATATTCTCATATACTTGTAGTTGAACATTTGAACTTATCTTTGAGGAAACCAAACATACTGTATTCTTATTTTGCAGACCTCAAGGGAAATAAAGATTTCAGGAGCTATTGGACCCTGTGTGTCTCTCAATTCTAAAGGACCCTGTGTATCTGAAAATGTAAGTGACCTTTATTCTAAGAAGAAAATACACTTAATTCTCAGGGCAGCATGAACAAAGACCTGGGTTGGCAGTCTATAGCATTCCTTTCAAAATTATTGTAGGGGCTGTTTTATGTGGTTTAGCTTCCTTTAGTATTCTTCTATTTGTGGTTGCCTTTTCTGAATACCGTTTTCCCATCTACCCCTAAATTAAAACTATTGCACTGTCACCAGTCTTCTATTTTTTATGCCTAAGTTATTCCTTGTCCCAGTGTTTCTTAACAAAAAATTCTCATGATTTGGAAATTTGAAGACTTCTGAAAGTTAAAATTAATTCCAAATTGATTTTTGTTACCAGAAATTTCCAACAGTGTAAGCCAGCTTACTTTTAAATTTTCCAACAAATTTAGCTAGATTTAAATTTCAATTCCTTTCTTTCTCTTTATCTCATCCAGTGGAGTTATAGCACTCTAAAACAGTAAAATCATGTAGCTGTAGAAAGGATGGTGGGACAAGTAATGCAAAGTGGGTAATCAGCTTTAAAATTGACAAAGTTAAAAAATTAATTTATAAGCAGTTTGCATAGTAAAGATCTATAAGAAGTTTTCTTGGGAATTAGACTGCTTACAATTTTCATCCAGAGAACCTGTATTCATATGTGCATATATTATGTGTTGAATCAATATCTCTTTACACAGATCCAATACTTGTTGATAGATAGAAAGATAATGTTAATTGTAATTACTTCATTAAATGGCATATGGTTTTTTTTTTTGACCGGCAAGGGGATCGTAACCCTCGGCATGGTGTGGTCTGCACCACGCTCAGCCAGTGAGCACACCAGCCATCCCTATATAGGATCCGAACCCGCGGCCTCGGCGCTACTCGTGCTGCACTCTCCCGAGTGAGCCACGGGGCTGGCCCAAATGGCATATGCTTTTAAAGACAGTAAATATGAAGAACTTGTACCAATACTTTTGTAATTTCAGTTAGCAAAATTTGAATTATTTTACGATTTTAGTATGTAAAAATTGCTAAATTTTACTTCAGGATACATTTATGATATGGTCTTAAAAAATCTTTTAACATTCAATTAGTTTGAAACATGAAAAATTTTTTTCTTAGTGTAGTTTTTTTTTTTTACCTTAATATATATTATACTCATGAATTGTGTTCTCTAGCTTTCAAACATGCTATATTTTATTTTTACAGGAGATAGGAACAGGTGGCACTTGTCAGTGGAAGATATGTGGACTTAGTCCTACCACAACCTTAGCCATATATTTTGAGGTTGTCAATCAGGTATGACTTTTTGTGTTTGAAATTAAAAAAAAATTATTTGAACAGGCACTTAACTTAGGCTATGAATATTTCATATTTTTTTCCCCATAGTAAACATGACCCAATGGTTGTCATTCAGTTTTGGAATTTTTGTTATTTTTGGTAAGAGGACATATTGTAACAGAAATGTCAGAGAAACCTGCAAACGCTAAACCTTGGGCAGCCCAACTTTCAGTTGTTTTCTTTTCTTTACTTTTTTAAAATACAAATTGAAGCATATATAAAATTGTTTAAAAATTCCTTTCTAGCTATGTACTTTTGTAATTAGGTATCTAGCTTCTCCTAGTTGTCACAAGGTATATAATGATGTATAAGTCCTCTTAAAAGAAAGTGATATATATTAAAATTCCATAGAAAAAGATTGGAAGGTTCATATTTGGAAAGATTTTATCTGCTGCGGGAGGTAATTATCAAAGAATGATATAAATTACTGACTTATTTACTGATAGTTATTAGGCATAAAATGAACCACAAAGTATTAATAGTTTACCTAAGACAGGTGCAGGGTTTTTTTTTAAACAATTAAAATTTGGGAGAAAGTGACTGTTATTGACAAAAACGTCACAACACAAAAAGCAAGAATGTCTACTGTCAAAAGGCATTAATAAAGTTTCGCTATTGACTAGTTATTTCTTTCTGATGATCATTATTATACGCCACTGTTAGTCTCTTCTCATTAATAGACTTTCATTGGTTATGTTTATCATGTGATTATCTTTCTAAAAGTTCTGCTTTCCTCTTCTATACCTAAGGGAGGAGGAGGTCAATTTCTCTTTATTCAATTATTTGTAGGCTTAAATTGCCTCACTTAGACCTTTCCTTTTCTGTTAATTTCTTTACATTCTCCCTTCACTTTCTTTCATTTCCCTCTGAATTATATATTACTTGAAAATTTGATCCCTAGAGAACTCACTCTTTTCATCCTCCATCATTTTTCCCTCCCCCAAATCCATTTCTCCTCTTCTGTGTGGCAAATCATGACTATTTTGTATGCAGTGAAAACAAACATCCTTCTAATCAATTTTAGAATGTATTTTAATAGTGTTAGGATATGTGGTCTATGATTATTTGACAACAGTATAGTAGATTTTGCTTAGTTTTTACTCCATTATTTTTACACAGCATAATGCTCCAATTCCTCAAGGAGGGCGTGGTGCCATCCAGTTTGTGACGCAGTATCAGCATTCAAGTGGCCAGAGACGCATCCGAGTGACCACCATTGCTAGAAAGTAAATTGTATTTGTAGAGATTTAATTTTCATGTCAACACTATTCTTGGGTTTGCTTCCAAACTGAGATCCTATTTTAGGTGACATCCATGACGAGAAAGTGAGCATTTATGACTAATAGCATTTTCTTTCTTTCTAACCCAGCTTATTTGCTAGAATATTCATTGTTAAGAACTGTAAGAGCAGTTTTACTCTAAAGACACAGTCTTCAAAATATTTTTTTTTTACCTTATTCTCATGAGAGGAGGAGAAAAATCAAACATTTTCCTGTAACAGGCAATAATTATATATATACAATTCATTATATATACACAAGATAATAATACAGCACAATATTGGTATTACTTTTTAATTGATGATAAAAGTTCTTAGCTTATTTTTACCCAAGTGTTATGAGTCATTTAATTTATTTATTATCTTTATTCAGCTTCTTCTTTGTGGGCTAGTTACTGTTGTGGGAGGGTGTGAATGCAAAAGACTTGGACATACTTGGTCTGTTATGTGGTGGTGTGGTATAGGCCCATCTCAAACTATCTGTGGCAAAGAGCCAATGGTGTTCTTTCCTCCAGTCTTGGGGACAGATGCTTTTATTAAATACAATAAAAATGAATTACTAGGAAAATGAAATTTTAAAAAGGTGTTCAAAGCACAAGTTTCTATTTTTTATTATTAGACTCATTTTATATAAAATTATTCTGTCAAATTGCTCAGAGTTTCTAAACGTTTATTCTCAGTTTCTCTTTTTATCTCATGGCAAACTGACATTGGTTCGCATACACACATATAAATGCTGTTATATTTACTTCTAAAAATCTTAATGTTTTAAGAATGTACAGTTATTTTTGAGGGTTTCTTTTAGGTTTGGTTATATTTTCCTGAAAAACAATGTTTTTCCTTAAAAACAATTGAAACTCCTGTTAGTAATTTTTTTAAAATGCTGATTTGTCCAGGTAATATTAGAATTTTGAAATATTGAAGTAGTTCTCTGTATCTTATAGATTTAAATCTGTGGAGTAGCCAACTATGATATTGTGAATATAGTAATTCAGCATTTCTGTGCTTTCTTATTGTCCTTAGCTGGGCAGATGCTCAAACTCAAATCCAAAACATCGCTGCATCTTTTGACCAGGAGGCAGCTGCCATACTTATGGCCCGGCTGGCAATATATAGAGCAGAAACAGAGGAAGGGCCAGATGTGCTTAGATGGCTGGACAGACAGCTCATTCGGCTGGTAAGAAGTAAACATTGTGCTTTTCTAAACCAGTGTGCTTTTATTTGCAGTAAATGTTTGTTGCATATAATCTTCAAAGTTCTTAACAGTGCACCTGAAATACCGAATGAGGGACTCTTACTCAAATTACTAAAACATCATGGTAATGAATAGCAGAACTCAATGATCTCTACCAGTGAATTAGAATGCCTTGTTTCCTTAAAATGAAAGAGTTACTATTATGTATGCATCTTTTAAAAGAAATTGGATGTAAAAATTACACATATCAACATACAAAAATATAGATAAGTCTTGATTATCTAGATCTAGGTTACCAAAGTGTGTGCTGGTAAAGTTATTGGGAGTGTTGATTTACCTAGGTTTTCAGCACGTCAGGAACCCATTACTTACATTATGACCTAGACTGCTTTGTTCAGCTTAGTTCTTAATGTTCTAGGTCTACTCTGCAACCTCTGGCCTATTATTTCCTTGAAAGTGCTTCTTTATTCACTCTTTAGCTCAAATACCCTGTTGAGAACCCAGTTAAGCTATTGAATTTCTGTATGTAGCACATGGTTTTCATGTGGTTTTTAAAAATCTTGAGTGACCTAGTCATCGATTAATAAAGTTAACCTTTTTTGTAGCATCTTCTAGAACTTTTTAAAAATTTCATCTCCGAGAGTTTTTTTTAATACCAGAACCTCTTTGTGAAGAAAGCAGCGTAATGACAATATTAGCATGTCTTTTTTAACAAGAGAGATTAAACCTCTTGTAGGGTCATTCATTGATGGGATACCATCAGTACAAATGCCAACACAGTTCCTCCAAGATGGACCTTTTGTTTCCAGATAGGAAGATACATTAAATATATTTTGACCTTTGCTTGTTTAGGGCAGCATAAAAGTTTCTTTTTGCAGAAGAAAAATTTTTTTGAATTTCACTATCATTTAGAAATCTGACATGACATTGGTAAAACCTGTTAACTCATCGACCTACAGATAAGCTTTTATTTTTCAGGTTATTATACATACCTCTTTAGTATCATGTGACATGTCATCAATGCTTTGACTTTTAATGTACTATTTTAAAATAGAACCTTCTCAGTTTCTCAGACTGTATCTTGTTCTAGCATTTTACTTACTATAATTTTACATGTTGGCTTTATTAGGTTCTCACCACCCATGTGACTTTACCTTTTCTGGGTAATATGTTGTGCTTTGAAATAGCTTGCTTCCTAAGCCTTTTCACTGAATGTGACTGCCTTAACAAATACACGCTTTATTGTTTTGAGATTCTAAAAGCTGTTTGAAGTAATCAGGATCTTTACTTGTCAAATGGCTGTGATGTATTGTAAAGTCCTTTTTCCATTTTGCTGGAGCTATTGCCCCATTTGTAGGTTGTCACATATGACACAAAATTGAATAGTACAGCTTGGATTACGAGCCTGTGCAAAGCCCACTGATAAGTACCTTTCATTGTAAAGATGGACTTTTTCTGTGTTTCTTGTTGCACTGTTGCAATGAAATGACTCAGATGATTGTAGTTCTTTAGAATTCTTAGAATCCTCTGTAGGCTTAGGTCTGGAATCTTTCTCTTCTTTTTCACACCTCAGCTTTAAAAATTGCCATCTTGTTTGACTTGTTTGCAAAACACAAACACTGAAAATACAAAACAGAAGGGCCTACTAAATAACTAAATGAGACAATTGTAAAAAGTACAGGATTACTCTGAATATAACTTATTTCCAATCTGCACATTCTACATTTTGCAGCATTTATAAAGCCATAAGGCAGTTGGGGCTAGAGGACAGGTGAGTCATGGCATAATGAAATTTTTCATATGTAGGAGCTCTTACAAATAGTAATATTTGGGTAAAAAATGGGCAAAGGCCATGAATAAGGTATTAACAAAAGAAGGAATGAAAATGACCAGTAAACATATGAAAAAAGTTACTAATCTTCCTTATAATCAAAGTTGCAAATTAAAAATGACAGTTTTTCCTTTTAAACTGGTTACAGTTAGAAAAACAGGATAGTTCTTAGAATTGGCTAGTATTCAGGAAAAAGCTTTGTAGTTTGTAGGTTTGCTGAATGAATCTGTGCCACCTTTATAAACAACTGTATAACTTTATATATAGAAGGCAGTTGGTGACTACAACAAAAACTTAAAAACTATCTTTTACTCAGAAATTCTACCTCTAAGAATTTATCCTAAAGATATAACAAGACAAATGTAAATGCCAATAATGAGGAATTGGTTAAGATAGTTATGGTATATGTCAATATATATATATAGTGGAATACTAATCAGCCATTAAAAATGAAGTAATGTGATGACATGAATAAAAATGTTCATAATAAAAGCAAAAATTTGGACATAAGTATCAGCTATGTCCTGCTCTGGGAATTAGGCTTTTGGACACCCCCAACAATCTTTTTTGTTGTCCTCATTAATCATAATATCAGATTTGTCTAATACTTCATTTTAGCAGAATTTTGGACATAATTAAAAATGTATATTTAATATTGATGGATTTTGGATGTGACCAGTGCCATTGTGCACACAGTGAGCACAAAATAGCTGCTGGCCTCATCTTCCACTCCAGCACCAAGCCCCTCCCCACTTCCCTTTACGAGAAGCCTCCAGACTTAAACAGAAAACCCTTTTGCTTCCCCAAGGATGCAGTTCTTCACCCCAATCCACATTAGCATAATGACCCTCCTTGACGGTATCAGCCAGCCTTTGGTGCACTACGTAAGCTCTACCACCCCCACACCTGGTGCTGTCCCTCATTTTCAGGGCATCCCTGGGCTGCCTGCCACTTTGAGCACAGCTCGGCAGATTTTCTTCCTTTAATAAAGCTTGAACGGTACCTGTCATCTTGGCTCACTTTCTTTCAAATATATGATTGATAGTTCGGAACAATGCCTGACATACTGGCTTTTTCACAAAATCTTTTTGGTGTATTTGATACTTTAGATCTTTTCAAGTGTTTTTGATATTCTAGATCAGCACTGTCCAGGAGAACTTTCTGCAGTGATAGAAATATTCTATAATTTGCGCTGTCCATTATGAAACTACTACCCACACGTGTCTATTGAGCAGTTGAAATACGGCTAATGCAACTGATGAACTGGGTTTTTACTTTTATTTAATGTTAATTCATTTAAATTGCCAAATATAGCTAGTGGCTATCATATTGAACAGTGAAGATTATTATCTTAATTCATAAATTTCATCAGTGAAGTATTAAGGGACGTTACAGACAACAACACTCTTATTCCCAGATCCAAGGTCTATTTTCTAAGGATTAGCTCTTCAACTATAGCTTTTTTATCCTTGGATAACTGTGATCCTGAAATGATTTTTCCTAGATGCCCAAAATGTGATCAAACCAATTATGCCTTTTTATGTGCTCTGTAAGGCACAAGTATGAGAATGATACAGTTGAACATTCCAGGTAGCAAAAATCCTGTAGTACTTGTAGCAATGAACCTTTTGTTACTTTTTATTCTTCTTCTTTTATTTGTTGTTTTTGCCCATGATTCATATGCAACTACTATCATAAACATTGCCAGGAAATGGATCAATTGCATAAGTACTATAAAACTTTTTAGGGCAGAGACTTTGCTCAAGAATAAGGGGAGGAAGCTAACATTTATTGAGTGCTTAATAAGTGCCAGTCATTGTGCTAGGTAGTTTCTCATGCAAATTATCTGACTAAATTCTCCAGATGCCTTTTGTCAAGTTATCATAGAGGGCTTGCTTCTCTGTTGCCAGTGTAGTTGTCTTCCTTTATATCCTTCTCATTTCTGCCATTGTGATTCTTCTCTGTTGATGTCTGATTTTCTTTTCCTCAACTGTTTATTCTTTTTGATATTGTTTCTGATGTACAGATTTTATACTAGCAACTTGCATTTGTAGCCACTGTGATAGTTTGATAGTGCATCTTTCTGTCAGTTGGCTTTTGTCTTTTTTAGGTAGAGTCTTAGGATGCACATGTTGAGCTTTTTTGGTCATCATTTAATAGCTCTTTATTTGCTATCAGAGACACTTAGTTCCAAACATTTTAAGGTGAGTTGTTATTGCATTGGGGCAGTGTATTGTTTATTTCTGAAATTCAAATGTTTTTCTTTGGTTTTAATCAGTCTCTTGGTAAGTCTATAAGTAATATTCTAATTTTAACCATTTATCAAGTATCTGCTTCCTAACGAGTATTTACTTTTTGTAAATAGAATATGTATGGGCAACAGTTTTAGCTCTTATACCAGGAAATATATTACTAACACATTTTATTTTATTTAGTGTCAGAAATTTGGAGAATATCACAAAGATGACCCAAGTTCCTTCAGATTTTCAGAAACTTTCTCCCTTTATCCACAGGTAAGTAGATAAAAGGTCCATGCTCTTTTCTTGTGTTGCTAATACCATTGGGTCTCATTTTTTATATTATTTGTCTTTTATTGCTCATAGGATCTATTTGATTGTATTATTCCTTTGGTTAGGTAAGTTTTGGGATAGCTAAGGAATTAATACTATGCTGTGAGTAGATGGTGAAAAGTTTATAGTACTTTTATATTGGCCTTGTAAGTAGTCATTTACTTGTGGTAAATAGAGATTTACACTGGAACTCTTAATAGGTAAATTATATGTAAGGCCGATTAGCTTTTCATCTGATAGAAGAGGATCTATTTACAGTGGTACCAAAAGGATATCATATGAGGTAATTTTACCAATTAGCTAGTCTTATAACATGGTATCATCACCTGAGAACAATTTTATGGGGCAATGCCAGGTAAATGGAAAAGAAACTAATTTGATTTACCTTACACAATATTTTCCATTTGGAGAAGTGGAATCTATCGCTCCATATTTCTGTTGATTTGATAGATACTTTTAAAAGTCTAGATTTTTAATATAATAAGTAACAGAGATAACATTTATACAGCTGAATACTATGTGCAGGGAACTTTAGGAGGATAAAGATGACTAGCACAGATCCCAGTTACAAGGAGCTTTCAGTCTCGAAGGATGAGATCTGAAATACACATAAACAGCACAGGACAGAAAGCAAGGAATGCTAGGAGAGAGATACAAAATTTAGAGAAAACTTAAAGGAATCCTTTCAAATGGATGGTTTGATACATTTTTAAATGCGGAGGCATTTTAGCTCAACTTGGAAGGAGGACTAGTATTGAAATGTGGAAATTCAAATTTTTGTCCATGAAAACTTTGTCTAAAGTTTCAACTCTCTTTTCAAAGCTGTTCGATTTTTTTGAAGATCCTTTATTGATCTGTAAACCTAAAACTCTGTGCTTTTTGAGGGAGACTCCCCTGAACCTCTGGTGAGGTTTTAGAGAATCAAGAAAAGGCAGGGTCTACTTGTCTTAACACATGCAAAGTTCTTTCTCTTTTGGGAATTCTCAGGCATCATCTTCATAGCAGAAACTGATAGGAATAGGAATGAGGGCATTAGACTAACTGTTTGACTAAATTCTTTACACTTTTCTTACGCCTTCTCTTTAGGTTTTTAGATCTTCAGAAGGATCTGGGCATCCCATTTTTTTCTTCTCTGCTAGAAATAGGAAGCAGAGGACCCAGAAATAGTTTTTTTGGGGTGGGGGGAGGGTTTTCAAAACCCCATGATCTTCTAAAAGATAGCAAACACTAAATTTAAGGGAATCTTCATTCCCAAAATAGTTACCTAAAAATTTACCATCCAGACACTTCTGTGAGTAAACAGGAATGATCGAAGTGGTAGGGAATGAGAGAGCTTCTTGATGAATTATGGATCACCACAAAAAGAAAAAGGAATGAGAATTTCAGTGATTGGCATGTGCTGGGAAAGAATTGCTGAGTGAGTTCCAGGCAGGAGCAACATGGAGGCATTTGGGACCTGAGGGGTGAAGGAATTTATGAGAAGTGACTAAAGACAAGTGGGAGTACTTTGTGGCTGCTCCTATTGATTGTATCAAAGTCCTTTATTCAGTCCTGACTCTCCCCTGTTTTGATCTCTTTCAAAAAGAGAGGAGTGAGGAATGGGAGGAGGGGAAGAAAGGGGAAAGAGTGAAACAAAGTCTGGAAAATTATTTATTAGGGATTAGTAAAACCTTAAATATTATGTAATTATGAGTGTAGATGGGTTTCTTTCTTTCTTTTTTTAAAAAAAATAACCAATGCAAGCACTTCCTAGTGCATGTTTTTGAGAGCTATACAAAAAGTAGAAAATCTGTTATTCTATTTTTATTTTCTTTTAGTGGTGGTAAAGAGTAGTAATAAAAAAGTCCAGAGATGTTGTCAGAGGGATGGGTAATGAAAACAAAGAAGGCTGATAACACACCATCTGGCATCAGACTCCTAATAACTCAGATTTCAGCAAGGGGTTTTTGTCCTTCTTTCTTTAACTTTTTTAATGTTGTAGGATCATATTTTTAAGCAGCTGATAAATATCAGGAATAAGATTCCTTTCTGAGGAATATAATTTAGAATGTTCTTGTTACACCTTGTTTTATTGTGTTGTTAATAGTTGTAATCAAATGGTTTTGTTAATTAGCTCTCATTGCAATATTAAAATCAGTAAAAGCTATCTCACATGTTTTATCTTGTAGTTTATGTTTCACTTAAGAAGATCTCCTTTCTTGCAAGTTTTTAACAATAGTCCCGATGAGAGTTCATATTATCGTCACCATTTTATGCGTCAAGATCTGACCCAGTCTCTAATCATGATTCAGCCTATTCTGTATGCATATTCTTTCAGTGGACCACCAGAGGTAAGGGGAGTGGAAAAAATAAATTGGATTTGTTACTGTGAAGAGTGGCATTAAAAAATTGAAAGTAACTAAGTTTTTTTTGGAAATAGTCGTTACTAATATAAGAATTTAAAGGAAAGAAGAGTTGAGCTATTTATGTATTCATTTAACAAAATTTATGAGTGCTTACTGTATGCTGGACATGCTAGGCTACATTAGGAAGTCATTAAAAATAATACAATTGTGATGTGGAAGAGACTTTTAGATCATTTTGTGCAGCCATGTGGTTGATTCTCTAAGGCTTTTAATTATACTTTATGCCTTTAACAATGTCCAGAAGTGATTATGATTCTATAGTCTGTAGCTTATTGGAGAGTTTAGTGTCTGACAGTTGTGACATTCTGTTTAAACAAAGTCTCTTGTTTTAATAAAATCTAATTTTCCTATGGTCTTTTGAGAACATATGATACGGTTGATTATAAAGACATATACAGTACTTAGAAGAGTGACCGTCATCCTTTAACCTTCTTAACAGGTTAAAATAAGTGGGACAGTCTGCTATCAAATGAACATTTTTTCTCTTCTATAGTTAAAGTTGTCTGTTTTACCACTTATTAGAGACTATACTTGAAAATAATACATTAGGAAAGGTCAGTATAAAGAGAATATTTATAATATCTGTGGATTGATGATTCCCTAATGATGCCCTTAACCACTGTTTTGTAAAATAGTGTATAAAATGTTTTATTTTGTTACTACAAATTTTTAGTAATTAAATCGTTTTTACTTTTCTAGAAAAATACATTTTAAAAATATTTTGGATTAGCTATATAGTTTGATCTTGTAGTTTTTTTGAATCAGGAAAATAAGTTTTATAGATAACTTCTTTTTTCTTATTTCAGAGTAAAATATGTAAATTGCAGACATTGGAAAATGTAGAATAGTGTTTAGAAGAAAATTGGAATCCTACCATCCTTAGTCCCTGCTCTATCAAATTCCAACCTTTCTGTTTAATCCATCAATCCCATTAGCTTCATTTTTCTTAAGAAATCTTTTGGAGTTATCTTTCTCTCCTACATCATCACTTTTTGTTCATTGGAACATTCTCATTAACATAGAAACTTTAACTCATAATAAACAAGAAAGCACTCATAATAAACAAGAAAACTGACCAAAAAACCCCCCCCACCTTGACCCACATTTTCTCTTATTGCCACCCATTTCTCTGCTCCCAGTCACAGTTAAACTCAAAAAGGTTATTTTCTATACTTCCTCACCTCACATTCTCTTTTCAACCTATATTAGTCACACTTTTGTCCCCAGCATTATACTGAAGTGGCTCATATCAAGACCACCAATGTCCTATGTCTTGCCTGAACCTAGTGAGACCTCTCCTTGAAAACATTTTTCTTTAGGCTTCTGTGACACACACTACAGCTAAAACCACCTGGTTTTCCTCCTACTCACTGACCCTTCCTTCTCAGTCTCCTTTTGCTGGCTTCTTCCTTTCAGACCTCTTAAATGTTGGCATGCTGCTTAAGGGCTCAGTCTTTTGGCCTTCCCTGTCTTCCCTCTCTCTAAGTGATACAGTCTAACCTCATAGCTTTAATTACCATCCTCATGCAAGTGATACCCAAATTTATGTCATCAGTTCCCTTTCATTTTATTTACAGAACTATTGCCCATGTGCTCCAAATTTGCTCTATCCCAAGCCTTTCCCATTTCACTCAGTGGTGCCACCGTCAGGCTTAGGAGTCATTTTGATTTCTGCATGACTTTATGCTACTTTTTGTTTGTTATCTCAGTTTAGAGAGATTCCTTAGAAAATTAAATTAAAATACACTGTGAGAATTGATAATAGAGATTTTAAGTAATAAAATATAAATTTAAAATTTAGAAAATATCGTGGAAAGGTCTGTCTTGTATCTTTAAGTAATTTATTTTTCCTTTTTCCTCATCTCTCCTTGTTTTCTTCATATTAGCCGGTTCTTCTTGATAGCAGCAGCATTCTTGCAGATCGTATTCTTCTCATGGACACATTCTTTCAGATTTTGATTTATCATGGTGAGGTAAGATTCCATAGCATTTACAACTATGCATGTAAAGTCTTTTTATTTAGGAAAGTTTTTCCCCTGTATTATATGACTAGTATTTCACCTATTATAAACTTTGATTTCTGTTTTTATGAAATATGTATAAAATGTGATTCTTCCTACTGTAAGTTTTTAGGCTTCAGTTGCAATTGACCCAGCTGTGGTAGTTTTGTTCATTTGTCCACATTTGATTGGACAAATGGATTCTACACAAAGCATAGTATTGAGAAAGTAAGAACACTGACATATATGTAAACATGTCACACTTTAGGGTTTTACCTGAAGACATTGTGAGGGGAAAAGTCAGCCTTTGTCAATGGGCAGTCTTTCCTTTGTATTATTTCATGTAATCTTTATGAGGAGTTATTTTAAAAAGTGTTCCATGTGATCTTGAAAACCCGTTTAAAGCATAATGAATTAAAATTTATAACTTAATTTGGTGGTAAATGATTGAAAAGAACAGAGTATTTGAGTAGCTGTTAAGTTTTAATCCAAGTATTTAGCAGAACTCTATTCATTCAGCTAATATTTAAGTGCTTCCTCTGTATGAAAACGCACTGTACTCTGGATACTTCGGAAAATACAGAAGTTCTTTTTTCATAGACTTGCACTCAAGCTTATAGTCTAGTATTTTAGTAACTTGGGCAGATTTATTTTTCTAGTTGCTTTAATTATGAATAATTTAGATTTGCATTGTAATAGTAAAAGTGTTACTCAAAATATCTTTTTCAGTAATACTCTAGGACTTCTTAAAGACTTATTGATTTTGATTATTTTTAATTGATACCAGTTTTTAATGCCATTTACTTTTTAAGAATAATACCTGTAATACTGACAGGCTTAGTTTTTTGATTTTTTCATTTTGTTTTTATGGTAATTTTTGCCTTTTCAAATAGCTTCTTGTTAATGTGCTTAAAGGAGAAATCAGAAATATAGATGACTGTTTATTAAATACAGAAACATAAAGCTGTACAGAATATATATTGGCTGATTCAGTTAACTTAGAAACCAAACCAACTTTAAATTTTTGGATGATTTAATTACATGGTTTTTAGAGCCATTTACCTTAATAAAGGAATTGATTCAGTTGCTCCTCTGCAGGTATATTATCTTTGTAATGTTATTGCTATTATTATTAAAATTTTTATGTTTATGTGTCTTGTGGGAATGTAATACCATTGGTAAAGACGTCATAATAGTAGGTCATTAATTTTGAAGTCTCTGGGAAGTCTTCTGTAATTTAACCATCCTCCCCCCCCATATCACAAGCTTAGGTAGATAGCTTCTAGCTATCATATACTTGATAAGCGTAATATTTTAAAAATTTTCTGGCTTATATAAGTATTATTTTATTTTACTTTTAAAGGAGAAGTAGTATCCTAATTTTGCATCTATTTACTTAAGAATATTTTCTCTACTGAAATTAGTATTTCTAACAACAAAAATCGAGGTAAATGGAATAATGTTCTATAATTTTCTTATTTTCTGAAGATTACTTCCTTTGAAAAAATCTTCAGTAATTGGCTACACTAATCAACCACATTGTATATTGACAAAATAAAATAAAATTAAAAAAAATAAAAAATAGAAGATTTTTAAATGGTCAAGAAATTTAAAATAAGTCCTTTAATTGTTTTAAAATTAGACCATAGCACAGTGGAGGAAGTCAGGATACCAGGACATGCCAGAATATGAAAATTTCCGCCACCTTCTGCAAGCCCCAGTGGATGATGCACAGGAGATTCTTCACTCCAGATTTCCAATGCCGAGATATATTGACACTGAACATGGGGGCAGCCAAGTAAGTAATGTTAATTTGTGTGTTGTATTGATAGGTTTGCAGTGAGGTTTTCCTAATTGCTTTCTGATTTTAAATTGAACGGACTACTTCTTAAGGCAAATGGAGGGGGAAAGTATTCAGGGCTTGGTTTTTGCATTAGCTTTGAGAGCAAAGCAATAAGACTGTTGACTAGCTGCCTAAAGCAGGCAGTTTCCTTCACCTTCTACCACCAGCTCAGCTCTCTTAACAGAGCCAGGATAGCATTGTGGTAGTATGCCAGCTTTAGTTGAGCAAGAAGATATGAACAGCTTGGGAAATAATTTATTGTTCTTTTCTTAAAGCTGTTTATTTACTGGTAAAGTGTCTGACTATGAAGTTTGTGGTAAGTTACTTTTTTCTGTTTTCCTCATTCGTTTCTCTATCATTCCAGTTTTCTAGAAAATAAATCGTCATGTAAAAGGAAAGCATTGTGGTATTATAAAAGGCTTTGTGGTTTTTAGAATTATGAGGATTAAATAAAATACATGTACATACACACCCAAATGTGTTTTGAGCCCTTCAGAAGGCTAGATTTAGGTCCCGTTAACATACTTAAAAAACACTTTTTTAGCTCCCCCTTGTAATTTTTAAAAGAGATAAAATAAATTAAGTATAAGTTGTTATGGGTTTGTGTCACTTGCATAGTGCTTAGCACAGTACTACAGAATAGGTAGCAGATATTATGAGTAATATTATTCAGAAACAATAGCAATTATTATTAGGGTTTTACTTTAAGTATAATAGGCTCTATCATGTATTGAGAATTTGCAAAGCACTTTATATACCTTATCTCATTTGATCCTCATAAGAATTCTATTATTTCCATTGTACAGGTAATAAAACTGAGACTTGTGTTGCTTGTGGCCAAAGAAACAGTAAATGGAGGAGCTGGGATTTGAGTCCTGGTGTTTTGACTCCAGAGCTAGCACTCTTGAATGTTGTATTAAACTGATTCCTTGAGAATAGAAAAAGATTTTTTATGATACTGAATTTTAGAAGATATGACTACCTGTGTTCTCCAGTATGAATTAAACACTTATGGCTAGTTCTCTCATTGATGTCTCACTATGTGTCTTGCCATTTTCCTCTTTTTTTCTGGCTTCTGTTTTTATGATAATAAGTGATAGTGGGTAGATGGGTGAAATGTTAAGTAAACTGTCTCATGTAATCACCTGTGGCTTAGAAAGTTTGAGAGTCATTGTTTAAAGTAAAAGAATATATAGATTTTCATGGGTTTTATTTTTATTGTTATTTGGGACTTTGAACTTCTGATGTTTCAGACCAAGTTTACAGTAATTTCACACTAACCTTGTCATAATTGTTCCACACATGATTTTTGTGTGCTGAGTTTTGGACTCATTTATTTGTTATTATGAATGTTATTACGATTGTATGATTTGGAGAGAAGAGGGGTACATTTATTATTTATTTATAACACATAGTGGCATACACATTTCAAAATTTAGTTAATCTTTTAAAAGTTACATTTTAATAAAATTAATTTTACCAACTCAGATAAAATCGACTTTAGATAATATAATGTATTTATTCAGCTTTAACTGTTCAAATCTGTTTTTGATGGATAATGTTATTTACTCTTTGCTTTTAAGGCCCGTTTCCTGCTTTCAAAAGTCAACCCTTCACAGACTCATAATAATATGTATGCCTGGGGGCAGGTAAGTGCAAATAGCAGGTCTTGGAAATTATTTCTTTGTGTATTTATAGTTTGTTATCTTAGTGAAAGCTACATTTTTTTCCTCTGTATTTAGTAACGATTTCTGTTGGAAGAGTAATGGAAAAATAAGAGCAGAAGATAAAATTAGAAGTGGATAGGACTATAGAAAATAAAAAGTGATCCTGTCAAATAGATAGAACCCCTTCATATCAAGCTTAACACTACACTCTTGAGACAAAAAGCAATAACATGTATAAGATGAGATAGGGAGTGATGATTCAAGCTTGGTGCTAGGCTGTGAACCATGGAAGGCCACAATAAGCCAGGAGAGGCCATGGATTATAGTTGAGCAGAAGAGGCAGGAGGCCTGGAAGTCATTATGGATATATTTTAATTTGGTAAGTCCTACCTCTTGGTATAATATATAAACATTTATCAAGTGTCTGATATATGCTGGACATTGCATGAGGACAGGAATTCTAGGTAGAGGAGACTATGGGCTAAGATAATAGAGTACACGTAGAGATGAATAGTAGAACACGAAACTAGAAATGTGTTGTGTGACCAAATTTTGGAGGATCTTGAATGCCAGGTTGAAGACTGAGAATTTGAGTCTTTATTTGGTAGATAATGGAGAGTCATTGAAGGTTTTTGGACAGAGGGGCAAATTTGAGTCTCAGATAATGTAGTTGAATCTTAAGATCAATTGGGAGCAGTCTGTATGTTGAAACTATATTTATTATAGTAATCCAATCGAAAGAGAATGAAGGCAAGATGGTGAAAGGAATAGATGTGGGAGATATTTCAAAAGTAGACTCAATGGGACTTGATTGGAAATTGCAGGAAAGTGTAATACTCCAGGGCAAGACAGCTATACAGAAGATATGAATTCTGATTGGATCGTGGATTAGAGGGAGAGAATAGCTATGAAGAACATAATTGGGATGATTTGTGAAAGTTGAATATAGACTACAGTATATCAGATAACTAGTATAATATTAAATTTCTTGAGTGTAGTGATGGTGTTGTGATTATGAAAGAGATTGTCCTTGATCTTAGGAGATACATCCTGAAGTATTTAGGGGTAAAATGTCATGATGTCTTCAACTTGCAGAAATGATTCACAAAAAGAAGAAGAAAGGAACAATACGTAGAAATGGAGAACACATGTCAGAAAGTGGGAGGGTGGAGAGAAAATGTTTGATTTTAGATACATGAGTTTGAGATACCATCTAGATGGCCTTACTGAGCCATGGGATGGCCATATTGATTGTGGCCATACTGAGCAGGCTATTGGAAATTTGGGTTTGGTGGTCAGGGCAAGAATGTGAAAGTTGATTCTAGAAGGGGGGTACTTAAAGTCATCACAGTAAATGCTTGTCTAAGGAGAGAGTACAGAGGTAAAGAGAGATGAGATAAAACTTTGAGGAAGTGTAAGTGGTAGAAGTATTTTATAAATAATCAGAGGTAAAGGAGAATCAAGAGAATACCATGTCATAAAAGGTGAAGGAGGACTTTATAGAAGGAAGAAGCTGGTAACAAACACTGAAATGCTGCAAACAGTTGAAGGAGGACAAACTGAAAAAAAGCAGTTGGATTTGATAAGTAGGAGGTCATTTGTGGCCTTTGGTAAGCAGTTTTAATACAGTGGTTGAGCAGAAGATAAGTTGTAAGGAATTAATGGGTGTAAAGAAGTAGAGATTGTAAGTATAAATGATTCCTTTGCAAACTTAGCCTGAGGATAAATAGGATAGGTGGATGATTTTTATTAGCATAGGGTACAGAACTTATTTGTAGATAAGCATAAGGGGCCAATATGGGAAGACACAAAAGAACAGATGTTTAAGATCCTTAGAAGGAACATATATGATCACAAGTGCTGTATGGGGGTTAAGCATTGGTAAGGAGGCATGATATTTCTTTCTGCAAAAGAAGAAAGTGAGAAAAGGGTGAAGAAATAATTTTGAGGTGGAGAGAAAGCTCACTTGGATAATTGCCTGTTTGTTTTTTCCAGTAATAGATTATTGCTAATAGTAAGGAAGGCTGCGGTTAAGGACTAGAAAATAGAAAAGATCATAAACAGCTATAAGGGTCTGACTAGTTAGTTCAGTTAGTTAGAGCATGGTGTTGATAACACCAAGGTCCAGGGTTCGATTCCTGTACTGGCCAGCAGAAAATTAAAAAACAAAACAAAAAACCCAGCTATACGGAATATAAGAAATCAGCAGAAGATGAATAAAAGGAGTTTACAGCAGTGGTAAGGGCCCATTTTATTTACTAACAATTTTTAGAGCATGCTTCCATAAAGTCCTTTAACCATGCTTTGTAGTTCAGGCACTGGATCAAAGATGAAAGACTTTGAAGGTAATTTAGGACTGGAGTTGAGAAAGTTGGGCACATTAGAAAAGGGGTAGAACAGTTTAAAGCCATGTTAATTTACTATGGGGGTCAGGCTGGGTAGAAAATAAATGAAGCAATAATTGGGATTAAGTCTCCTTCCCTTTGAATATAGACGTGTCTCAGAATTTTGTCCTGATTTCCATACTTTCACTGTTTCTCTGGGTGATTGTATCCACTCATGGCATTGGCTTTCATCTGAAAGCTAAGTTGCAAATCTCCATCTTTTATCTGGCTTCACATTGTGCTATAGACTTGAATTTCTTTAACTGCCTGCTGCACATTACTTGAATTTTCTGTAGATATTTCACAAGAAGAATGCCCCAACTTGACTGTCTCTCTTTTTATACCATCTTGTTTTTCCTGATTTCCTATTTTTTACAGAGGGCCTTGCCAATTCTCTAATTCCCAGGGCTTGGAACTTTAGTCTTTTACAATTTCTCCTTTCTATCCCTAATTACTCACAAATGTTTTGCCTTATTTCCCATATCCATTCCCTTTTTTCCTGTCATTAACTGAGGGTAGATCCTTGTTACTTTTCACACAAACTGTTGGAATTACCTGCTAACTGGTCTTAGTGCTTCAACTTTTCTTTGTTCTGGCAGTGGCCAGAAGGGTCTCCCTCAAGTGGTTATCCTGAATGTCAGATGTGAAATCTTCCACAACACCTTATTGAATTACAGTTGACCCTTGAACAACATGGGTTTGAACTGCACAGGTCCACCTAAACGCTGATTTTTCTCAACCAACTGTGGTATTGAAAATACTGTATTCATGGAAACCTGTGTATAGGGAAGGACAACTTTTCATATCTGGCAACTGTGGGACTTGGGTATTTTCGGATTTTGGTATATGTGGGGGTCCTATTCCCCAAGGTTACTGAGGGATGACTGTACTTATAAACCCTTTATATTGCTATTGAGGATCCTTTCTGGTTTGATCCAAATATTTTTTTCCACCTTTAGCTACTACTTAGTACTTTTAGCCAGACTGGACTTCTCATTCCACTTTGAATACACTGAGCATACTCCTATCTCTGTGACTTTATCCCTAGCACCACTTGGACGTATCCTAGCCATCCCTCAAAGCTTAATTCAAAGTTCACTGACTCCAGGAAACCTTTCCTATGATTGCATGACTGGGTTTGTGTAATATCCTTGCTCTGTGATTGCTTTTCTCCCCCAGGCATTTCCTACAGCATTTACTTCTCCTTTTAGGTTATAAATTACTTGAGGGCAATAAACTGTGTTTTCATTTTTGAATTACCACAGTACCTTAGACATAGCATATACTAAATATAGTAGATCTGGACAGGAGAGCAGAGATTAGAGTATGGGAAATCTGTGGAGGTGGTTAGAAGTTAAGGAGGTTTTGTGATATAGATAAATAAATTTGAATCTATTAGTTCTGAAAGTCTGAAAAGTGGGGAGGTTTTTATAACAAGGAAAGGAGCTTAATCTTGGAAGTGTGGAAGGTTGGTAGTTCAGAATGCAAACTCTGCAAGTTACTTCTCTTTGCCTTTACTTCCTTTCCATTTTTATGATAATTTGTTTAGGAATTGACTTTAGAATGGTAATTTTCATGAACATAATTTAATGTTTTGGGTTATTTGGAAAAATAATTTAGAGATGAAAAGATTTTTGGGGGTAACAATCCCACAGAGACTTGTCTGCAGAGTTGAACGTGTTTGATATAGACATTAATACTTTGTAAATATTATCCATTAGTTTTTACTGTAATCAATGGAAAAAAAAGTCTCTCCCTAGAAATATATAACATAGAAAAGAAACCTATTTTAAGCTTTGAAGTTTAATTATTACTGCCTGGAAGTAGGGGCATTAGAGGCATAAACAAGAGCCCTAAGTTCTTTTTTGACTTAGGATTTTTATAAGAGAAATTATGTTAATTTTTAATAAATAATACAGATTCAGCTTATTCATTATGATTATTATGTTTCAGTCCCGCTAAGATTTCTATGCACTCTCATTTAATTGTTAAAAAACTTGTAGAAGGTGGATACCATTAATCTCCATTTTTCAGAATAGAAATCGAGGCTTATATAGGTTAAGTAACTTACCCAAGATTACATAGCTAAACTGTGGCAGGGTCCAGGTTTTAAACCAGGTCTGTCTAACTCTAGACTCTGAATTTTTAATCATTAAGCTAATTTGATAATTGCAATTTAGTGAATTAACTTGGTAGACAAGCATTTTACTAAAAATTAATGGTATCTAATATTTTAGTGGGGCTTTTTTGCGGGGGGGGGGGGGTGGAGGAGTCAGAAATCAAGCACTCAGTACTAGATATTATCCATGAATGTCCTGAAGAGGGCACCACAGCAACACTGTTGTGACAGGGTTCTGGAGGCCTCCATTGCTATAGTGCTTCATATACTAAATGTAAAGCTTGGACCTTTCTGCCTAATCGTGGATATATTTTTACTTATTTATGCATATTTATTTATATATATATTTATTTATATACATATATATTTACTTATATATTTATATATAAGTAAATATATATATTTTTTTCTCATGCACTTTTATTTATTTTTTTATTAGCATATTCATTGTTGCAAATCATACTTATTCTTTATGCCCCTTATTCCTCCTCCCCTTCTAATAACCATAGATTTGTTCTCCTCATCTGATAGATTAACTGTTCCTCTATTGGTTTGTTGCCTAGATGATCTGCCAGTACTGGACAGGTGTCCTCCCCTATTACAGTAAATCAGATGCTTCTATTACTCTGTGGAGTGTGCTTTGTGGAGAGGACCTCTTCTTTTTTTTTAGTTTATATTTTTATATTTTTACTTATTTACATTTTTTAAAAAGTTTTTTTTTTTTTTTTTTTTTTTTGGTGGCTGGCTGGTACAAGGATTGGATATATTTAAGATAAAAAGGGCCCATTTAAAAAATTGAGATCAACTCACTGCTTGTTTTTGATAAAATTGAGTTGAGCATTAGTATTTATAATTTCAAATAAGATTTCTGCAGTATATAAGTTAGAAAATCCATTTCTATTTTGTCTTGACTAGGAGAAGTAGTCTTGGATTGGGTTACTTGAAGAGGGAAATTTGTAAAACGAAAAAAAAATCAGGTATAGTATGGAAGGAAAAACCAAGAGCCACCAGGTTATTATTGGTTTAGTCACATTTTTGAGACCTTTGCTTCTCTGTGTTAACTATGAAGGTAGAATAAGAAAAAGTATTTCAGTGTTGAAAATAGTAGATTTTTCAGAAGAAGTAATAATAAAAATAGCTAAAACATGTTGTGTGCCTATTGTGTGTGTGGCAGGTATTGTTCTATTTGCTTTATACAATTTAACTCATGTAATCATTTACAACTGAGTGGGATAGGTCCTGTTATTAGCCTTAATTTACAGATGAGGAAACTAAGACACAGATTAAATAACTTCCTCAAAGTCACACGGGTAGTAAGTGGCAGAGTCAGAATTTGAGCCAAGGCAGTCTGGTTCCAGACTCTGTGTCCTTAATCCCAGTGCCGTTGCCTGTCTTTATTATCAAGTTTTTCAAGGTCTTATGAATTAATATATGATAAATTGACTTTCATTTCTTCAGGAGAGCTTATGGTATGTCTGTGGCCATGCCAGACTAAAATCACAGGAGCTATAAATTCTCATCTTACATTTGCCAGTAACTTACTGATGTCTTTTGAAAATTACTTAATTTCCCTGTTTTGGTCTTTTTATATTTATTAATAAATAAGAACTTGAGAACTTGAATTCATGTATAAAATCTTCTAGAAATACTTTGCCTTGCGACAGTAAAATTTTATTGTTAATGCATTGGGTTACCAAGGTCATACTGTTAACGTGATTTTTATTATAATGGATATTAGAAATTTTCCCTAACTTTTGTTAATTACTTAGAACCCACAGAAATCAGTTTAAATGACTTGAAAATTTGATAAGCATAGTGTATTTTTAAAATGATATTATGAATTTGCTTCCATCCAGCTGGCATTTCTGTTAAAATGCCAGGGAGAAGAGGTCTGGAGGTCAGGCTGTTTTGAAGCCCAACCCTCTAATTGCATCATTCGTCTTTCTGGTGACCAGCCCCTATCCTGAGTCATCTCATCTCATAGCATAAACTCAGGTGTGATCTGAGCATCCCATGCATAACACAGACACAATTATTATTCAGGAAATGCTGAGGATTTAGTCTCCCTCCTGGGAACAAGGGACAAGTTAGGGTCTTCTTTTATTCAATGAGAGCATAGTCATTATTCTAATAACAATTTCTTTGTCTATTTTAAACATTTGCTTATACATTGCTTAATACATTCCAATGTATCACCTTATATTTTAATCATAGCAAGTATCTTTCTTTTCCTCTAGGAGTCTGGAGCACCTATTCTCACAGATGATGTTAGTTTACAAGTATTTATGGATCACTTAAAGAAACTTGCTGTGTCAAGTGCTGCTTGAAGTGCTAAACAAGTTAAGGACACTTAAGAAGACGAAATATATTTCAATTCCCCCCCCCTTTTTTTTTTTTTCCTTTTCCAGTTTATGTGTGGAAACCAACAGAGCTATCTCTCCAGACTTATTTTGTATTAGTATGGTTTGAGACAACATATGGAAAAATGTTCATGTTTGTAGATTAAGCTGGAATATAATGAGAGCAATAAGAACAAATTTGTTTTGCTTGCCACAGTATTATAACTGGTTTTAGAAATTTGCAGTCTTTATAACTTAATTATGTTTGAATGAAAATAGTCTGCCTTGTACGATAGATATAACTCATTTGTACATTGCAGACAAATCCAAAGTGGCACTGAATGTCCTTGCTGACCTTTTAAAAACTTTTTTCTTAATTTTAGCCAGAAAGTAACAAAGTCAATAGTAATGCTAAATGTGAACATTTTTGCTTATTCATTGAGTATTTTTCTGTGATTTTCAGCACTTATGTATACACTTTTTCTATACTTATTCTGTTAAGGCAGATTTATTTTTATGATTTGTTTAGGAATTGATTTTATAATGGTATTTTTCATGAACATAATTTAATGTTTTTGGTTATTTGGAAAAATAGTTTAGAGATGAAAAGTTTTTGAGGGGTAACAATCCCACAACTGACAATAAATGTGAAATTTTCACAAAGTACCCAACTTATGTGACTAAACATTTTTTTTTAAAGTGAGATAGAAAATAAACCATTTGGTCAAGAGTGCATTTTAGAAAGCCTTTGCTGTAAAATGACTGTTGTACCTACTAAACCAAATTCGGTTTTACTGCATGGGTTTGTTGTTTCCCCTTGTTTTTCTGAATTTTACATTGCGTCCTTCAGTATTTTAACATTATTTGGGGAGTTTACACATTGCTTTTTGTTTCTGTTCTTTCTTGTGAAATTTATGAAGTTGTGGTTCTTATTGAAACAGTATTATATAATTGTTTAATTATATCATGTGGTGATGCTCAATTCTATTTTGATTTATTCATTAGTATCATTCACTTTTGTCTTTGAAAGTTTACTTGTAGCAAATATGTTTACATTGCTAAAGCCAGATATGTTTTGACAATGAAATTTACATATCAAGTACTGCAATAAAAGGTGGTGCTATGATATATGTTTAGAAGGACAGTTTTGATGATTGTACTTGCATGAACACAATCATAAGATGATAAAACAGAAACTTTAAAACGTGTTATATTCAGTTAGCTTAGAAAAATTTGCTTTGTTCCATCTTATTTGAATTGAACTGTGTTTGGCCTAAATGACAATAAAATATACTTTTCTCTTTTTTTCTGGTTATTTTTAAATCTGTAAAATGTGAGAAGCATAATGTAAAATTAGAGCATTAAATCTACTATTAGTAGATGAAAAAGTTACTGATTTTAAAAATTATAGCTTTATTAAGATATAATTTACATATTATATTATGTATTATAATATTATAATTTACCATACAGTTTATTCATTTAAAATGTACAGTCAGTGGTTTTTTATTATTTTCGTGGAGTTTTGTAACCATTATCACAATCAATTTTAGAGCATTTTCATCATCCCAAATGTAGTTCTCTTATAAGGCAAATGTGTTTTGGAGTTCACTTGTTTTGAAATGAGGAAAGAGCCGGTGATGATGATACCTGTTTAATTTGCCTGACCCCTTAAGTTATGTCTTTGAAGAATGCTGTTGTTTCTTGTCTTGAATGATAAGATGATACTTACCCCTGAACTGTTCTCTACTTCTAAATCAATTATAGGCGCAGGTGCTAAAATACCTCTTTATTTAAGGAATAAGGATGAACAAATGTATCATCATACCCCTTTAGCTTTCCATTTAACAGAAATCATCCCTGGTTATTTTTGTGTATAATTCAGCTATTTCTAAATTGCTAGCTATTAAAATAGACTGTTGAAAAGATGTCTAACCCTTTGTCTTAGTCCATTTGGGTTCTTATAACAAAATGCCTTAGAATGGGCAATTTATAAACAACAGTATTTTACTTCGCACAATCCTGGAGGCTAGGAAGTCCAAGATCAAGGTGACAGTAAATCCAGTAGTGTCAGGTGAGAACTCTCTGCTTTGTAGATGGCACTTTCTACGTGTCTTCACATGGTGTGAGGGAGGAGAACAAGTTCCCGCAGGCCTTTCTTACAGGGTCACTAATCCTGTTCATGAGGGTGGAGCCATCTTGCCCTATCACCTCCTAAAGACCCCATGTCTTAATACCACATTGGAAATTAGGTTTCAACATAAGAGTTTTGAGGGGATCCAGACATTCAGACGATAGCACTCTTTTAAAGAGCTAGGGTAGATAAAGAAAATAAAAAAACCTCAATGATTCAAAAAAGAACTAGAGGTCAAATCCAGTTATAATATATCACAACAAATATCTCTAGATAACAAACCTCAGCCAATGGCCCAAATGCCTTAAGTAATAGCTTCTGTCAAGAAGGTAAGCTAAGCAAGAGGCAGGAAGATGATGCATTATTTAGTATAATTCAACCTCCTTTTTTACATTTCATCACACAAATACTAATATTGTTCTGAGAAACTTAAGTCAAAGAAATTATCTCATTTATGCTTATGTAGTGTTCACTGCTTAGCATATTCTCAATATTCTGTAACTCAGACTTTCCCATTAACAAAGCATCCCACTCTGGAATATTGGCTGTATTGTGGGTATTTCAGAATCCATGTAAGAATTATGAGGGAGAAAAGGGTAAATTGGTGGAAGTAGGATTTGGAAGGTAAAAAGGAATCCTGAAGTAACAAATTAATGTCCTAGTTCTGCAAATTGCTCTTATATCTGTATCTAAAAAGTTATAACTTGTGGGAGGGAAAGCCCAAATATAAAATAGAATATGGAACAGCAAAAGACTGAATAGCCAAAGCAATCCTGAGCAAAAAGTAAATAAAACTGGAGGTATTATACAACCTGACTTCAAACTATGCTAAAGCTACAGTAACCAAAACAGCATGGTACAGGCATAAAAACAGACACGTGAACCAATGGAACAGGATAGAGAATCCAGAAATCAATCCGGGTACTTACAGCCAACTGATCTTTGACAAAGGCACCAAGAACACACATTGGGGAAAAGACCACTTCTTCAGTAAATGGTTCTGGGAAAACTCTATCCCTGTGTAGAAGAATGAAACTAGACCTATACCTCTCACCACATGCCGCAGTCAACTCAAAATGGGTTAAAGCCTTGAGTACAAGACCTGAAACTATAAAACTAGAAGAAAACACAGAGGAAACACTTCAGGTTGTAGGTCTGGGTGAAGAGTATGAGTAAGATCCCCAAAGCACAACCAACAAAAAAATAAATGGGATTATATCAAACTAAAGAGCTTTTGCATGGCAAAGGAAACAGAGTGAAAAGACAACCTACTGAATGGGAGAAAATATTTGCAAACCATACATCTGATAAGTGATTAATTTCCAGAATATACAAGGAACTCAACTTCACAGTAAAAAAATATAATCCAATTAAAAAATGGGCAAAGGAGCTGAATAGAGATTTTTTGAAGGAAGACAAACAAATGGCCAACAGGTTCATGAAAAAATGCTCAACATCACTAATCATCAGGAAAACGCAAATCAAAAGCACAATGAGATATTATTTCACCCCAGTTAGACTGGCTATTATCAAAAAGACAGAATAACAAATGCTGGCAAGGATGTGGAGAAAGGGGAACCCTTATATACTGTTGGAGGGACTGTAAATTAGTACAGTCATTATGGAAAACAGTAGGGAGTTTCTTCAAAAAGTTACAGATAGAATTACAGTACGATCCAGCAATCCCACTTCTGGGTATATACCCAAAGGAATGGGAATCATCATGTCTTAAGTGATACCTGCAATCCCATGTTCATCACAGCTTTACTTAGAATAGCCAAAATATGGAACCAACTGAAACGTCCATCAACAAATGACTGGATTAGGAAAACGTGGTATTATATAGACAATGGACTACTACTCTGCCATAAAAAAGAATGAAATTCTGGTATTTGCAGTAACATGGATGAGCTTGGAGAAAATTATGTTAAATGAAATAAGCCAGGCACAGATAGAGAAATACCACATGTCTTGGGAGCTAAGAAAAGAAGGGAGGGAGGAAGGCGAGGAAGGAGGGAGGGAGGATGGAAGGGAACGGATGGAAAGAAAAAGAAAGACCACAATAATATATTGAACTTTCAGAAGGAGAGAACAGACCTATGGTTCCTAGAGGTAGGAAGCAGGGACAGTGTTTAGGGGAGAAATTGGGTAAGGGGCACAAGAATAACTACAGTTTGTAATAATGAACATGCTAATAATATTGATTTGATCACATATCCTATGCAAATACTGCTAGTCAACTCCATACTCCATAAATATGTAAACATGTATAATCAATTGTTTCAATTAAAAAATAAATTTAAAAAAATTGCTAAATTACGAGCAGCATTGAGAGGGTTTGGTTTATTACCCATAACTATTTCGGAATTCATTCTTGAACTTACTGCCTCCATTGGCCTTATCTCTAAAAATGACCTCCGACTTTGTCTACGTACACTCATATCTTGCTGTAACAGGATTAATTTATTTTTTTATTGGCGGATTCCAAAACTGAGCTGATGTTTCCCTATCCAGTCCCCCACTTGACAAACTTCTTTCTCTTATTCCCTAACTCAGAGGCTGCATCTGATGAATGTGCATAGTTGTCCAATTCAGGCCAAAAATCAAAGAAGCATTTTTAACTCTTACTCTCCTCCACATCTTTAGTAACCAAATCCTACCAATTTGACCTCTCTGATATCTTCGTAATCTACTGTTCTCCATCTTACTTCTATTACACTTTCATTATATCTCACCTGGTTTGGTAAAGTAGCCTCCTAAACCAGTCTGCTTTTCCTAATCTCCTTTTCTCCATCCCTCTCTTCAATTCACTTTCCACACTGCAGAAGAGTGATATTTCTGAAATAATAATCTGATGATATCATTTCCCTTTGCCCTCACAATAAAATCCAAACTCTTTGGCTTGCTTACATCACATACTATAAAATACTATCAAATAGGACCCCAGCTGTTCCCTGGAAAAATGGTACAAAGGACACCGTTGAAAAGCTGGTATCGGAGAGGGGTCTTTAGTTCTAGCTAAGCATTAACATTATGTGTGGCATTTGGGATCTATGTAATGACAAAAGTAAATGTATTCCTTATTGACTTTTACAGATGAAATGCTGTGGCTTATTGCTCTTGGTTTTATTTTAAATGAACGTGGTATTTTTTCAATTATTTTTCAAACAATGCTGACAAATTTGGTTTATTTGCTTTCTAATGCCCATCTTTACATGTTTATTTTGAATGTGCTGTTTGTTTCGTTTTTGAAGGCTGGATGGTATGGGGATCTGATCCATTGGCGTTATAACACTGCACTCTAACCATCTGAGCTAACTGGCCAGTCCCTGAATGTACTGTTTAAATGCCAGGATATGTAGTACCTCAGAAACATAGAGAGACGTAAATTGGAGACATAGACTGTGAATCTAAGGGAGTGGAAATGATTCAAAAAATCCTACTAACTTGTGTTCTAAGTGTAAGCGTGTCCATGTATCTTGGAACTGGATTGTATAACTGGGAGTTCTCTGAATTAAGTTCCATGTAGAACACAATGTTCATTAAAGGGTACGTTACAAAAATGTACTAATCAGAAGGTTACACAGCACATTATTAAAACTCAGTGGTAACCATAGCAACTGTATAGATCTTAGACTAATAAAAGTTTTTTCTAGTTGGAGTATTTTGTCACTGACATTGTTTAGAATTGCTGGCACAGGGTGATTATAAAACTCAAGCGTACTGCTCTGTCCTTGCTAGACCGCTGTGCTTGAAAACTAAAGAATCGGGTTTGACTTACTCATGAATTAAGTAAGAAATTTCAATGAAAATTATATTTAGAAATGAACAACAAAAGTACAATATGTCAAAACTTGTAGTATGTGAAAAAGGATTATTATACATAAATACGTTGTTTTAGATGCAACTGGAGAAAAATAATTGAAAAAAATCAATTTTGCCTTCAACCTAAAAAAATAACAAAGGACAACAAATAAAACTAAAGAAAAAAAAGTGAAAGGAAATAATGATAAAATCAGAATTTTAATAATATGGAAAACAAAATGAATTAATGGGGATGTTCCATAAAACCAAAAAGGTGATAATTTGAAAGTCAATAAAATAAACCCATTTCTAAAGCTAAGAAGGAAATAGAGTGTTAGTTCTTCTAATAATAGTAAAATAAGTTTTTTTAAAAGTGGAGTCTTAAATGGATAGTTATTCAAAAATTTTGTTCAGGCCAATTAAGAAGCAAAATTGTTTAGTTGTTTAATGACCAAGCCATCTACAACTTTTCCTCTAATGGATTTTAGAGAAGACTTGATGTTACAATCATACATTTATCACTCATGAATGTAGAAGTAGTTACAAAATTGAGAAATCGTGGAATTTTGGAGTTAAAAGGGTCCATTAAATCCTATTTCCTTTCCCATTCAAGAATCCCCCAACAATGTCACTGACGGTTATTTGACCTCTATAGAATGCTGTCCGTGACAAGCCAGACAGGACAGCTGTAAGTTGTTGAATGCTGAGTGACTTACACTTTTAGAGAAAAGATGTTAGTGAATTGAGAAGGATTCACATATGACATACCAAAGTAAGCTTTGGCCAGAATTCTATGGAAAAATATCTAAATCTGTTTTACATAACCCCACATTCTGAGGGGCTATAACCACTGAACTACAGAGCCATCTGGCACTCTCTGATATTGTCATTAAAAGAAAGTGGGGTTGGACCAGCCCATGGCTCACTCGGGAGAGTGTGGTGCTGATAACACCAAGGCCACGGGTTTGGATCTTTTTTTTTTAAAAAAAGTGGGGCAGCCTGTAATGCAGGAGGTATTTCCCAATCAGAAAAAGCTTCCAAGTAGAACACTATATTGTTTCCCAACTGTGATAACCACAGTATTTGGGCAGAGAAAAGTACATTGTAGAGTCTGGTGTTATGCATTTGTTTCCTACGGGAAATGTGGCCTGCTGTGCTGCAGAAATTGCTGTTTTCTGAACTGTTGCTCAGCTGCCTTAACAAGGCAAGGCATCCACAGAGTGATCCTATGTATACATTTAACCTATTTTGGGGACTGCACTGCTTGTTTTGGCAAAATAGGGAAATCCACAAAATCAACAATTTTTGTAGGGATTAGAACTTTTTCTAAGAATAACAAATCTGGAGATTACTTATGAGTAGCAGTAAAGATGTCACTTTGAGGTCATAAATTTATAGATTAAAAAACCTCCAATAAAGAAAGATCACACGTTACTTTATTTAGTGGCTTAGCACCCTTTCTTCTAGGCAATTTAAAAATAACTTAATCTGCAGAGGTTTAAAAATTAATCTTCATGAAATCCTTGAGAGATGCTGATAGGGTAAGTACTCTGCATGTCTGAAAACATTAGTGAAGAAGTAAAATTCAACAGAGATGAAAGAATCATAGGGTAGTGGTTCTCAAACTTAAGCACAATGCATGGGAGTCTCCTAGGGATAATGATAAAATGCAGATTTTAATCCAGTAGGTCTGAGATTTTGCATTTCTAAGAAGCTCCTAGATATACCAGTGCTGCTTCTTTGAACAACAATTTAAAGTGACAATGTCAGCTAAAAGTAACATTGTCATGTTTGAGACTTCCATAGGAAGAAGTCCAGTGGTCAGTTGGAAATGTGCATTTTGGAATCAGGAGACTCAGGTTTGGGAACCCTAAGCATAGAATTGAGAGCTAAAGTTATGGGACTAGATGAGATTGTTTTTCTTTAATTATTTACTAAGTACTAACAAGGTAGGTAGTGGGTACAGAGTCAGAAACAGTCTTTCTCTGTTGAGCATGGATTATACCATCATGTATGGTCTTTTGCAATGTTTAATTGTAAAATTGTATTTTTAATGAGAGCATAAGCCTACTGATTTATCAAATATATCTTTTTCAGCAAGGAAGTAATTCTATTAAAAAGGCTATCCAGTTGCTGAAATATTAATGGTAGTACAATGTCATGTAACTGAAGGGAATGTTTTCATTGAATTCTGGTTTTGATAATACGCAGAATTACGTTCTGTATTTTAATAGAGATGTTGAGAAAATAAGATCCTGAGTAATAAATTGTGAAATGGCTTAATTAATAATTGTCTTTAATTATTCTGAAGATTTTTTTTTTTAGGACCATGATACAGATTGCCAAGGCATGTTATAAAATGTTCTTGAGGTCTGCTTATTAATTGGCTATTAATTGGTTAGATAACCAATTGGTTATGGGGTACATAGACATGGCTCCACCTGGAGTTAGAAAAATAAATTTGATAGTCTCTGAGCAGACTTTGGACTACAGACTTCTGTTTTGTGTGTTTGCTATGTGGTGGCTCTTCTCGTCTTAACGTATTTAAAATGGGCCTTTTCAATTACACTCACTACTGAGTGGCATACACACTTCTGACATGCTTCCTGTAAATGACTCTAATATTAGTTTCCATTTGGAGTCTAAAGTCCAGCACAGTTTCAGGCAGCTAAGTTTTATTATCTTAGGTTCCCTGTCAAGAACATTCAGCGTGCCCTCTCTGCTTACTCAGCCCATACGGTGACATCTACATCTGTTTCTCCATCTGCACCTTTTTGTTCTAAGTCGATATCATTAGCTGTCTGTAATGCTTAAGAATCTGCCTGGTATCTGCTGAAGGAAAAGAACTGGATTGAAAACATCTCTACTTTTCTGCAAGATCTTCCACAAAATAATAGTTCTGTGGAGTGATGTGGGGATTTCTTATGATTAAATAGATTATTGGAGCTGTGATTATCATACAGATGTGTTTCAATATGTCCAGAGCTTACTTCTATTTAAGAAGAGTATAATCATAAAATGTGTTTAATAAGGATGTAGCTATGCTATATGTTATATAGCAACTCTTGCCCCATAGTATTTGCTCTGAGATATATAGTTCTTACTTCAGGACCTTTATTCCTAGTCACAGGATTTGCTTATAAACTGTTCAAAATAAACCTCAGGAACCGAATCTTTATCAACTAATTCTCTGTTCCTGTAATAGATAAAACCTGTTAGAAATACAATCTAAAGTTATCTGTACAGAGTAAAACCCCCAAATCCTTAACATTAGTATACTAGATGTGTCAGTTACTGTGCCTGTGTTCTCCCAACTGCAGCTGGCGCTCTACTGAGCTAGACAGCCAGCCTCAGCTACTTCCTTAAGCAAAGAGCCTGATCCATACACTGGCTGCAGACCTGTACAATGACTGGGCATGAAAAAGTTTCCCCGGTTAGGATATTGGTAATTAACTAGACTAATTATACTCTCCTCCTTGAAAAATTGAATAGGAAGATTCAGAAAGCACCAGCCATTCTGTAATGAAGGGGAAGAATGACAAAGAAACAAGGCGTGGAAGAGGTGTATGGATGGTGGAACATTAGGGTGATGATTCATGAACTCCTTTTGGTGGGGAGTGGTCCCTAAATTGCCCTGAATTTTGAAGCATGGCTATTTCTGGGATCCTTTCACCTTTACTTCCAAATGTGCTCATTTGGTACAATAAATCCCCATTGTTTGAGATGAGTTAAACTTACTCATGAAACAAAGATCAGTGACTATGATGATTTACCTCTTGACCTGTCTGTATTACAAAGAATAGGGATTCAATATTCAGAAAACACATCAGAAGTGAGATGCATGGCACATTGGTAAAGGGTTCCAGATGCATTATTTTGCCTTATCTGTCCACTCATACCAGATAAGGTTTACCTGGTCTTTCTAATAATATCCCACAGGATTACTAATTTACAGCTTTCTGAAGACAACAGACACTTAATATGTAATGCGAGTTACATGTGATTCACTACACACCTTTGTAACTAGTGTATTGAATGGTCAGGGAGCATGGGTTTTAATTATGAAAACTATTGTATTTTTGTCTCCAACTGTCCCCTTAACCTTGCTCAATGTGTATGGTCTTCTACCTCCCTAAATCACTTGATGAAGACTATTAGGATGATGATATTTGGGTCACTCTTATCTAGTAGACTTAGAGATTACTCTAAGTCATAGACATAGCCCTATTTAACAATGGTCAGGTCCTGTGCTAGGTGAAGCATCATCTCCTCTACATCTCCCCATGGTAGTCTATCTCATGGCTCACTTGGAATCTGCTCTCTATGTTATCTTGATATCTTAGTTCAAGCCTCTTGTGACACATTTATCCACAAGAAGAGTATAAATGATAACACACACCGAGATTTCCATTGTCATTCTCCAGTTCTCTCAGATATACTTCTTAATCAGTATGTCTTGGGAATAGTTCTGTTGTCTGATGTATTCTTTGCCTAGGACATGGAGATTTTCTCCTGGGTTCCACGCCCCCAAATCTTTCCCCATAATATTTGCTTTGGGATATACAGTTCTTACTTAAGGACCTTTATTCCTAGTCACAGGATTTGCTTATAAACTGTTCAAAATAAACTTCAGGAGCTGAAGTTTTATCAACTAATTCCAGTGAAAGGCTGTGCTTGCCTCCAGAATGCTGGACAAAGCCATCTGTCTGCTCTTCTTGTTAATGAAAATAGTAACATGATGCTGCAGCTTTCTGTAGAATGTTGTGTGTTTGTGCTCTTTCTGCCGACTGGGTCTGCTCTGCCGTGTGGGAATTCTTTGCAGGCTACAGCCAGGAGAAGGGTGTTTTAGTGAAGAGAGTTCCTCCTTGTTTGGAGTCTGAGCCAAACAGGGACACTCCTTTGCACAGTTCTATGACACCTTGTGTAACATCGTGGCTAAAAAAACAGCTCAGGGATATTATCATACAATCATTTTATATGCAATAGTATGTAGGTTACATAAGTGCTGATAGACTAGAGATAAGAATGATTTATAGAACAGTGCCTTGTGCTAAAAATACCAGTTGCTGATGATTCTAGAAAGTTAGAAATAGAACTAATCTACCAGTTAGATATCTGCAGGGAGAGAGGCGTAAGGTATTTAATCATTTATCCTCCCAAAAAACTCCCTGGAAAGGAAATCATAATTTTATCTCAGATAATCAATGGAATGTTTTTCCATCTGTTCTATGACTCATACATTAGAGTATATTGTCCTTTATTTCTGAATCTTGTGATTCAACAAAATTAATATTACAATTTAATTTCTAGCCAAATCTTCCTTACTACTAAATTTTAGAAGGGTCATGAAACAAAACTTGTCCGAACATACAAATTATTCTGTGCTATTTTTTTATGTTGAGAGATGTGTCATTACATTTCTCTGTATTATTTTCACTTTTGACTTATTTGTAGAATTGCTGAAATAGCTCTTGAACTGAGTGAACATTTTAATTAACTTTTTTGTTATTAAGCCTTTAGTGGACAAAGGATGGAATTAATAAAGAAAAAAATAATGATATACTAAAAGTGAAGAGGAAAGCATTTCAGAGAAACATATCAGAAGATGCTAAGGTTAAATTAAACTCGATAAGGTTAAATTAAACTTCAATCAAGAAGCAAATATAGTTTGAAGGCACTGACACTTTTTCACCGCAGGGAGGCAGTAGCTACTACATAATAGGAAACTCAAGTCTCCATTAATACCTTTCTCCTCCACTTTAAATTCTGAACTTTCCTAATTCTTTATGTGATTTTTCTTCTATCAACATCTGTGCTTTAGTCTTTGATTGTTGAAAGCTATTATCTACTCCTATTTGAAATAATTGGACCCCAAAAGTAAAAAAATAGTTTGCTGAAAGGGCACAAAATTGGAAAACACTTTTGTTCCACATCATGCACGCAAAGCTTTCAAAGTCTGAATTCCCAGAAGAAAATTATAAATATATGGATTTTTTTATTTGCTCTGTAAGTCCATTCTTTTAAAAGGAGCCATTCTGGACTTCATAGCACAAGAGAGGCTTGGTGGGATTTTGAGTTTACATCATCCTAGCATCTCCAGATGTGACCACATTTTTGACCACAAGAATATTTAATATTTTGAATATTAAATATAAAATTATATTAGTATATAAGAATATTAAATATTCCACAGGAATATTTAATATTTTGGCTACATTTCCATTTTTGTCTAACATAAATATAGATTTAAAGTATGGTGATACTCTGTATTCTTCACTCTTCACTAAGGGTTTTGAAATCTCTTAAGGCTCTCTTTAGCTCTCCTGTGTGCCCAGGTACACCTGATGGGGGGGGGGGTGAGGAGCTGTTCTTTTAGGCTTTCTCTGTGCTGCTGTCTACTTTGCTATAGCTGCCAGTTGGTGGAGTTGAGCTCCAGGCAGGAAGAACGATCCAGTCTTCTTTTGATTTGGGATTTCCACACTTTGCTGGAATCTCTACTATTGATCTCTCCCATCAAGCATTTTGATGTTGGATTGAGGTGAAAGGCCTCACACTCATGTCACACATCTCTCCCTTTCACTACTACCCATCTCCTACTTTCCTCTCCCTCTCCCAGGATCCTGATTTCTTTATTTGTAGTGGAGATTTCTAGCACGTCACTACCATCAGCATCATCACCATCACTGAAAGTTTATAGCACATTCCCAGGCTCTGGCTCTGTATTAGGCATGTGTTGCAAAAACAGTGTTGGTACCTGCTCGAAAACCTAATGAGTAATTCACTTGCAAGAGTCTAGGAAGTCATTCTTTTCTCTTCCTGTTTTTTGGCTGGCCGGTATGGGGACCTGAACCATTGACCTTGGTACCTTGGTGTTATAACACCATGCTTTAACCAACTGAGCTAACTGGCCAGCCCTAGGGGGTCATTCTAATTGAATAATTTTTGCTTCTTCCAATTAATACACTGGGAAAATGCAGTAGATGATACTGACGAGATAAACATGGGCCAGATTTTGAAGATCCATGTAAATCAGGTTAAGAAGTTTCAACTTTATCTTGGGCAGTGAGGATTGCATGGCAGATTTAAGCAGAGGAATGTACTATCAGAATGGAAAAATCTGGAGGTTAGAAGCAATCAATAAGGAGAGCAGTGGGAAGTACCTGTGGTCATTTAGGCAAGAGGGATAATGTTTGGAGGAGGCCAGTCAAGTCATAGGACCTGGTGATTGGTTGTGGGAGGGAGAGGAGAGGCTGCTCTGCTTGGAGTCACTTCACTGTAGCTAGAAAACTCATTCTTAAAGATGTTTTTGGCATGCTCCTTGTGCTGGCAGTGTGCCTGGTTGTGGGAGGGGGGCCCGGTACTCCGCTCCATGCCTCAGGTCCCCAGGTAGGCCCTGAGGCTCTGGCGGTGTGCCTGGGCTGAAACCAATTTTTTGCCCTTTGCTTGCTTCTAAAATGGGGGAACTTCCTGTGGGAACCAGTACTTGAGCTGTGTGGTTGAGCTAAATTGCTGCTTTGCTGCTGATTCCCTAGGGAAGGCTTTTTGTGCAGCTCCAGTTCTAATGGTTGACTTTACAGGTAGGTTCCAGCTCTCCAGAGACATGGCACACCTGGATTGTGTAAAAACTCTGATCTGGGCCTAAGTCTTTTCATCAAACTGCGTCCCATGCAATTCTGTATTCCTGACCAGTCTCCTCTGAGTGGTCCTTCACTGATTGGGGTGCTGGTCAGCTGTCCTTGCTTTGTCCCAGTGTTCTGCCGGTGGGTCTGTCTCCCCCACCACCCATGCTCCAAACACTTCCCATGGGACTGGCTGTGCACCTGGTCCCTTGTGATGACTCACCAGCCTCTGAGTGGCTCCTTTTTTTTTCAGTTGTTATGGCTCCTTTCTCCTATGTGGTTCCATGGGAACCCTATTAGTAGAACCCTGCCACCTCCAAGTAACTTCATCTGAAGGGCACAGCTGCAGCTTTTGCCAGCTCCTGCTCCTTGAACTCAGCAGCTCCAGTCTTAAAGCGGCTGCAGCATGAAATGGTTGGAGTGGTTTTTTCTTTCTCTAGTCGTGGCTTCTCCCAACTTCATGTACTCTGTAGGTCTTTCCTCCTCTTCCTCCAATCTCTAGTGGCCCTAGCTTGGTTGTCATTGCTTTTTTTAGTTGTAAATTGGTTGATTCATGGGAGAGAGTGATGCTGGTGACCATCTATTATGCCATCTTGATTGGAAGCCTGAGGGCAGTTATCTTTGCCCAAAGTGTTTGTATTCTCTGTGCTTATTCATTGCTTAAAAGGAATGACACATAAAAGGCTGTTATGAATTAATTAATAAAAAATGAATAGAATAGTGGGTGTTACCCTGTGAAGATTATAGCCAAGCCTTTGCACAAAAATCCCCATAGTGTACATAAGTGAAAAACTCCTAGATTTTGCTTTGCAGACAAAGGGCCCTGGCCCAGAGCTGCACAAAAAGAATGTCCAAGTCATGGTATTTGAACATTAGGCATGGGCAATTTGGCTTCTTGAGTGGCAAAAGTTCTTTCTGGGTTTTTAATGTGTTTGTGGGTATAAAAAATCAAGGAGCCCTTCGTTCTATGTTCCTCTGAAATGCCACCAGGAAATGCAAAGGAAGTAACGGGGAGCCACATCCACCCACCTGTATCTCAGGTGGATATCCCTTGCACTGCCTATTTGCTGCTTTGGGAATAGACCAAAATAAAAGCAACTTTGAACTACTTCAAATCTCCTGTCTTGCTTATCCTCAAAACCAAAGCAGTTTTCTGTGGTCTAGCCTAATGCATTCAATTGCATATGAGGGGTCATCAGAAAGATCGTGGAAAAATTCATATTATCTTTAATTCTATTTTTCTACAAACTTTTCGAAGTACCTCATACCTGTAGCACTTGTAATTATTAAAGTTTTATGATTTTTGCTAGACTAACTGGTGTAAAACAGTATTCCATTGTTTGCTTCAGATTTCCAAAAGTTTTAGTTTTTTATTTTAAAAAATTGCTCTCATATCTGGATTCCTGATCTTCTATGAGTACTTTCTGTCTTTGATTCCTGACTAGATTCAACAGAAATTTGCCTATTTCATTGTTTCTTTCAAAGAACCATCTTTTGGGGTTATTTATCAATTTTAATATTTTTCTGTTTTCTTATTCATTACTTTTTTCTTTTATTAATTACTTCTTTGTGCTTCTCCTTGACTTGTTATTGCTTTTCTTATAAATGCTCGGTTCATTTATTTTGACACTTTCTTGCTTAATATTTAAATAGTTTATAAATTTTTTTTTTCTGAGTGCCTCATTGGTGATATCATATCCTTCTATATGTAGTGTTCTCATTTTGGTTATTTCCAAATTGATTCTAATGGTAGTTTTGATGTTTTTCTTTTACTTAGAAGGTTTCAGGAGGTGGCTCTTGGTGTGTGGGATACATACTTTGATATAAAGGCATTAAATTGATTGTATTATATATTTCTTAAAACATAGTCCTTGTTTATTTTCTGCCTACTTGATTATTCAGGATGGAGTGTGTCAAAGTCTCCTCCCACCTACAAATTACTGAAAATGTATCCTTGTATTTCTAAGAAAATATTTCCTGTATGTGTTTCAGTACAATGCTAGTCAGCATATAAAGATTTGACTGTTATTGTGGTAATAAGGGCCATATTACTTGTTAATATAAAATGATACTATTTGCCCTTTGTAATGCTTTTGGCTTTAAATACCTCTTAAATTGATATTAGTATTTTCATTGCTGTTGCTTTTTTGTTTGCCTTTATCCTTCATATGTTTCCCTTTTCTTTTATTTTTATCCCATTTATGTCACTGTATATTACGTGGGTCTCTTTTAAAATTTTTTAAATTTTATTTATATTTATTTTTGTGGGGTACAGTGTGTTGTTTCAATACATGCATATCCTGTCCAATGATTCACTTAGGGTAGACAGCATAGTTTTGTCCCCATTAGTTCACCCCTCATCTTTCCCCCCATCCCTATCCCTCCTAGCATCTGGTAACCATTATTCTACTCTCTACTTTTTTTTTTAAACACACAAAGATTAACATCCCTATTATCGCAAAAAGAACCCTTAAAAACGAATTAGAAAAATCTAAGCAGAAATTTGGTGAAGGACATGAGCAGACAAGTCACACACCCTGAAGAAACACACGTGGTTAATAAGTACATTCTAGGAGGTGGTTGCCAGCAAGGGCTAGGCTAAGGCCCATGCCCTGGTATCAAGACCCGTGGGCATCAGCTGGCTCTGTCACCTTCCTGGATGGGGGACCAGACAGGTCTCTTAAAAATAGCAGCTTGAGGGCCAGTTCGTGGCTCACTTGGGAGAGTGTGGTGCTGATAACACTAATGCCACAGGTTCGGATCCCTATATAGGGATGGCTGGTTGGCTCACTTGGGAGAGCGTGGTGCTAACAACACCAAGTCAAGGGTTAAGAACCCCTTTCCAGTCATCTTTTTTTTTTTTTTTTTAAATAGCAGTTTGGTCTCAATCTGCAGCCCTTTGACTTTAATACATTTGGTCTTACTTGTCATCTTGTTTCATGTTTTGTTTTCATATATCTTTGCATTTCCATGCTTTTGAAGTCTCATTTTCTTTGCTTTTATCTTCCTTTGGAGACACACACACACTAATTCTGCTAGCAGTACATAGTTTTCAAGATTTTTCAAAATCGTTCTTTAACGTACATTTCTCTAACTGTTAAAGAGTAAAACCATCGCTCTGATTACCGTGTTTGAGCAGGGTGGCCTACTCCACTTTCTCCTTGCTCATTATTCCTCACTTACCCGGTGTTTTTTAATGTAATATGGGTCTTAGAATTTAGATTATTGTAGCAAAATTTTTATTAATTTTATTTATCAAGAATGTTTTGACATTGCTTTAGTTTAGTTTTTCTTTTTTAAACTCTTCTTGCAATATTCAAATCTTTCTTTCAGTCATTTTTGCAGCTCTGGGACAGTACTTCTATGTCACTAGTACTTTGTTTTCACCCTCCTTTTAGGCTTCTTCTCTTGGTCTACTGAAATTTGTCTTCAAACATTTTTTAAACAGGTTTATATATCGGTGGCTATATTTTCTGTAATATCTGTTTGTTTTGTTGCTTTCACAAGTATGAGACAACTTGGTGGCTGCTGCTATGGTCTGAATGTTTATGTACTCCCCAAATTCATACGTTGACATCCTCACCCATAAGGTGATGGCATTAGGAGGTTGGGCCTTTGGGGGAGTGATTAGGTCATGAATGAGTGATTAGGAGTGGGGGAGTGATTAGGAGCCCTCGTGAATGAGACTAGTGGCCCAAGAGAGACCCCTTTACCTCTTCTGCCATGTGTGGTTAGAATGAGAAAATCATTGTCTATGAGGAAGAGGCCCCTCCCCAGACACCAAATCTGTTGGTGCCTTGGGCTTCCCAGTCTACAGAACTATGAGAAATAAGTTTCTGTTATTAATAAGCTACCCAATCTCTGATACTTTGTGATAGCAGCCCAAGTAGACTAAGACAGCTGCATGTAAAATTCTTGGATCAAAATATGAGTTTCTCCCCGAAATCTTTTAAAAGGTTTTTGTCACCATCCTTTGGCCTTGAATGTTCCAGTACATTATATTTTAATACGGAGCAGGAAAAAGTAGGGGGCGGTGTGGTATAGTGGCTAAGAGGGCTGACCTTAGGAGATCGCAGACAGGGGTTCAGGGCTTCCATCCACTACTTACCTACGTATACTCATCAGTCATTAGGCCTTGGTAAAGTGAGACCTTGGTTTTCCCACTAGTGTGGGAAACCTAATGATGGAATTTAACCTCATAGGGTCATTGTAAGGATTCAGTGAGTTAATTTATATAAGGTGCTTAGCCTAGCACCTATCATATCCTTCTGTTTCATTTTGGGCTTTTGTTTCTGGTAACATCAGCTGTCTGAATTTAATCTGTCTATTTTCTTTCCTTCATGGTCGTCTTCTTAACCATTGTTTTCCTCTTTAGCCTTTCCCTCTACATTCTAGAAGAGTATACAAGTGTATCTTTCTTTTTTCTTTTATCAAATCTGTCTTTTCCCTTAACCTAGATTTGAATTCTGTTAATATGCTTATAAAACTTTTAAAAATCATGAAATACAATGCACATGCAGAAAGTGTATAAATCCTAAATATACACCTTGAGAAATTATGAGAACAAATTATATGTATCACCTCAGATAAGAAGCAAAACTCTGCAGCAGCCCAGAAACTCCCCCTGACACAAACACTTTGCTCCACTTAACAGTAACATTCCTCTGACTTTGACTGTAGTCACTACCTGGCTTTTCTTTCTTTTTCTTTTTTTTTTTTTTTTTTAAGTTTGACAACCTAGGTATGCATCCCTAAATATTGTAGTTCAGTTTTTGAACTTTAGTTACATGAAATCAACCAATATGAATTCTTTCATCTGGCTTCTTTCACAAGTCATTTTATTTGTGATGTTCGTCTGTGTCATTGTGACTAGCTGTAGGTTGCTGCCTTGGATTGAATGTCCCCCTAAAACCGTCCCCACTGTAACAGTGTTAGGAGGGTGGGAAACCCTATTATGGTAATTGAAAGGTGGGGCCTTGAAGAGGTGATTAGATTGTAGGACCGTGCAGCAATGAATGGATTAATGATGGTGGTCAGGGGCGTGGTTCTGAGGGCTTTAAAAGAGGAGAACATTAGAGGTTAATCTCTCTCTGGTCTGCCATGTTCTGCCATGTGAGACCCCTGGGTCACTGAGGCCACCACCAAGACCCTCACCAGATGTGTTACCTGGACTTTGGACTTCCTAGCCTCTGAAAGTGTAAGCAATAAATTTCATTTTCTTACAAATTACCCAAATCTGTGTATTTTGTTATAAGCAACAGAAATGGACTATTGTAGTTGCTCTTTTCATTTCAGTACAGCTTTGCATCGTTTGTGTATACCACCGTATTATCCTGCTTACAGCTGGACAGTTGGGTTTTCTACAGTTTTGGGATACTACAAACAATGCTGCTATAAATATTCTTGAAATCTGTGTCCTGATGCCTCTGTGACGTTTCTTAGGGTAAATGTTATACCTGCTACAGGGTTTGTCAGGTAATATAGCATGCGTATAATCAGCTTTAGTAGATATTGCCAAACCATTCACTGAAACTGTGCTGTGTGCTATGGCGTTTTTAATTTCCTTACAATCATTCATCATTTTATTGTCTCATTTCCTTGTCCTGCTTCTTTTTGTTAGAGACCGAGTCTTTTTATACTGTACTGAGAAGGCTAATCAGAGTTTGGAAATTTTCTTCTGGTGTATAAAAAGAGTTTATGTTCAGAGGTTAGCTCTTTTCCCTGCTCTCTCTTTTCCATATCTTGTAACTTTTCCCACAAACTCATGGTAATTTTTCTTCTTTCTTTTCCTCAAACAGGTGAGACAAATACAGACTCTGTGTTTGCCAACAGGCAGGGGGAATAGACTTTTTTTCCCCATGTTTTTCACAAAGATGTATTAATGTATCCATGGGTGTGTTGCTAGGGTCTCTCTTTCAGAGATGTGAAGGGCAGAAGAGTGTGCTGCGTTTTCAACCCAGTTTCCCAATTTTAAGTAGGCATTTGTTCAACGGACATGACAGCTATCTCTACTACTTGATTCTGTGATAAGTGAACCACCAAAATGAACTAAAAACTACAATCCCCAGCATTCATTGCTCCCAGGGCAGAAGCCATCAGCTGCCACTATTCCTCCCTTGCATCTCCTTCTCCCTCTGTACACAAACTGATTGCTCCACTATTGTCTTGAATTTGCAGTCTCTGTCTGGATGCAGAGATTTGGAGGAGTGGGGCGAGGGAGGGGGGTATCGTGTTTGACACATAGGGAAGCCTCCAAAGGAGCCCAGAGGGCAGCTGCTTTATTCTCCGGTTGCTGCATTCAGGGGACTGCAGGTGGGGGCATAGAAATATCTTTTCTGTTTGTGCATTCCCCTCCCCATCCTGATGGGCTTTTTTATCATAATGCAAACCAGGCTATGTGATGTGCTGAACAGCAAGTAGGATTTTCTCAGTACAACTCCAAATGCCTTGGGCTTTGTGTTGATTCTACTAAATTCTAGCATGAAGTTATTGATGATTTAGCTATATGTGTGGTGGGTTTGTCATAGTTTCACAGATGCTTTGGTGCAAATATAGGAGCAGCTTTATGTGAGGATGTTAGCCAGACTCCACTTTGATCTGGAAGTCATACACATTACATTTAATTAGCAAAGTAGAGAAACAGGAAGGCAGAGTATACATTCTTAAACTTACTGAACTACATCAGCTAGAAAATTTATAATAAAGATGCATTAGTATCTGTTCAAAGAACCAAACCTAAATCTACCTTGTCATTTTATGGGGTAATGGCACCAGTTTTAGGATGACTACTGAGATGTTTAAAACTCACCTTTTGAGATATTATACTTATTTTATACAAGTCAGTATTAAAGAAGATGGTTGATGACATCTAGTGAATTGAAGATGTTGAGATAGGCAGTCCACATAATTAAAAATGTATCATCTTTCACATATCATTAGTATAATACATACCCTGAGTAGTGAAAACTAACAATTTTCCCTGAATTAGTTGTTTTTTTGAATGGACTGAAATGGTGGTTTTCACACCTGGCTGTGCATCAGAATCAACTGGGCAGCTTGTCATAATGCATACTTATTTGCTGTCACACCCAGACTTACTAAGCTAGCATATTCACAGGTGTGCCAGGATATGGGTGTGCATTTTAAAGAGGTGACACTGGACTGGGGCACATCTGTTCTCCTCTTGCTTTTCTAAGCTTCTGGGATACTACTGGCACTGTTACCTCTGATCCAGAGAGATCATTGAGTTTGGTCTCATGTCTTGTCTCCTGGTCCCAAGGGTTTCTTACTCCAGACTGTCCTGAAGTGATAAGCAACTGTCACTGATAAAGAGTTGCTGGAATTTTGTAGCTGTTCCAGGAGTTGGGAAGGGTTTTAGAAAAGAGATGGTAGGGTGAGCCTATTAGTATCATGCATAGGGAGCTGAAATCTGGGTGTATGGTGTCATGGAAGAAGTTCAAAGTCCATGGAAAGCCAGTGGCGTAGCTGAAGCTGATGGCTACAAATGTATATAAGGGCAGCACGATGGAGTGGGAAGACCATGGGCATTATAAGTACAAAGATTTGTGTTTGAATCAAGTTTTTACACTTCATAGCTGTTTGACCTTGACCAAGTTAATTTACTTGTCAGCACTTCGGTTTTCTCATCAATAAAAAATGTAGGAAAATAATATCTACCTTATTGGGTTGTTAATGAGAAAATGAAATGTGAATGTGAAAATGACTTGATGTAGTGTCTGGGACATAGAAGTTTCTGAATAAATGTTATTTTCTCTCTTTTTTTTTAACACATTCTCCTTTTTTGCAATTACTATATGAGTTTTTAATGTCACATTTATTGCTATGGTAGTCTTGTAGCAAAAGCAAATAAATAAAGAATTCCATTCACTTATTCATTCATTCATTTATTCAGTCAACAAATATTTTCCAGGTACCAGTTTCAGTTATCCACTGTTGCATAACAAACTCAAAATTTAGTGGCTTAAAACAACAAAACTTCATTTTCTAATGGCTCTGTAATATGGGATCAGCTAGATAGTTCTGCTGATCTTACTGACAGTCACTCCTGTAGATCATTCTGCTTGTGGGTCAGTTGAGGGTTTGGCTAAATTGGGACACTGGGATGGCAGGTCCTCTCTCTAGCAGAGTAGCTCACCTCTCTACATAGTGGCTCAGAACTCCCATGGGCTCAAAAGTAGAAGTTCCAAGTCTTCTCAAGGCTCAGGCTGGGAACTGGCACAGTTCACTTCCATTGCATTCCATGATTAAATCTAGTCACACGGTCAACCCCAGTTAAATGGGAGGGAAACACACAAGTGTGGGAGCACTGGGAGTTGGGCCACTAATGTAATAGGCTCTTGCAATGACTACTGCTGTAGCAGATATTGACAAAGGGGCGGGGATACAAGGAAGTGAACTGATGTTAAAAGGTTACATTCTAGTTAAAGATATGGTGAATATACAGATACCATTAAATAACACTGAGTTAAGGCTATCAGGCCTTGTTCAAGTGCCAAATCCATGCTAAGGGAAGAGTTCTGTCTGGGGATGGAAAGCTCAGGCAAGGTCCTGGATGCTTGGTGAATGAAGTTGATTCTTGAGAGATGGGTAGGAGTTTTTCTAGGAGGAAGGTAGTTAGCTGTGTACCTCCAGGGTCATTAAGTTCTGTAATAGAACATGCCCCACATGTGGGGCGATCGATGTCCCTTCTGAACAGCTGCTTTGTTTCAGAGTCTTTCTGGGCTACCACCATCCCTCAGATGGCTTCTGATTTGTTGGGCAGAGTTAGCTCAGTGGGGAAAGAAATGTGGGCACATATATGTGGCAAGAGCAAAGAGGATAAGCTTGGCAAAGTGGAGAAAGGATGAGAACACCTGTTATTTAGGGCTTGTCTACTTTAGGGGGGAATATATTTGTATCTTCTGCAGGAACGATGCCTACATTTCCATTGTTGGGGTTTTCCAAAGGCACAACAGATAGTGGCATCTTCTATTCTTGAGATTCTCTTTGGCTCACAACATAGGATTTTCAATTTAAACTTCTGTTCTTGCAAAAAGACCGATAGCTTCACTATTCCATATCTGTGTAGATTTTAAAATTTCAGGCATAAGATAGATATCTGATGTTCACAAAGAGCCTGCCTTTACACACAATATCTCTCTCTTTGAACAAGTATCAGGGAAAGAAAAAGCATTTAGAGCCAAAGGACCTACGTTCAAATTCTTATTCTTCAAGTCCCTTAATTCCTCTCGCTGTTTCTTTACAGTAAAGTGGGTTTACATAATGATATACTTTCTCAACTGATTCCCAAGTTAGGAAGAGAATTAAATGGCATAATGACACATGAATGACACAATAATTTTTTTTTTAAATTTTATTTTGTCGATATACATTGTAGCTGATTAATGCTCCCCATCACCAAAACCTCCCTCCCTTCTCCCTCCCCCCCTCCCCCCAACCATGTGACACAATAATTTTTAAAACAGTTTGACAATTTTAGTGCACTGTGTAAAATATTATTTAGCTACCTCAATTCCTTTGTGGAATAAAGTAAAATATTCACTGGTATTGTTATCCAATGTCTGAAGCATAGTAAGCGTCCAATAAATGTTCTGACTCCCAATAAATCTTGATTGAATAGATACACAAATTTAGAAAAGCACCCCCCCATACCTCTCCATTAACTAAATATTTTGATATTCGATTTGGGGTTGAATAAATAGTAATGTAAACGTTAGATAAATTATTGATATGTTCACTGGTAAGCCAATATTCAGTATGTTAGACTTTTAAATTTGCAAAAGGTTTTTCCTGGTATCAAGCCTCTATGGCTTCAATTCTAGAAAACCCCAGTGAACATGGTTTTTGTAGGTCCTGAGACTAAGAACATATATGAAAGACTTCAGTACACTGAGGAACCATGCACGTTGGAACTTTGACTGGTTATGGCCTCTCCAAAAGTTAACCTAAAAGTGAAAGTGAAATTTGGTTTTTGCTTTCATCTTATTCCAGTAGTTATATGAAGAACATTCTAGAAAAAAATGAAATACTGTAGGACAGGGATTGGTACACTATGGCCCATGAATCAGTTCTGATGTTCTGTCTAGTTTTGTATGGCTTACAAGCTAAGAATGTATTTCTCAGTTTGAAATAGTTGAAAGAAAATCAGAAGAAGGTAACATTTTAAGACAAGCGAAAATTATATGAAATTCAAATTTCAGTGTTCAAAAATAAAGTTTTATTGGAACTCAGCTGTGCTCATTCATTTATGTATTGTATACATAAATACATAATACATAAATATTTATGTATTATGCTATTATGTATTTATGTATTATGCTATTTTTGCTCTACAACAGAGTTGAACAGCTACAACAGAGACCATATGGCCCACAAAGCCTAAAATATGTATTATATGGTTCAGACAGAAAAACTTCACTGATTCCTGCTCTAAACTCTTCAGAAAGGAAGCAGAACATTTGGAATTTCCTCCACAGCATAAGGAGTGGCCAACATTTTGGGATTTGCAGATTGAGAATCAGGAGCTGCTGGGTCTAGCACCATTGAAAACCCTGTTCATTGGCCCCACGGGTGGGGGTTTCCTCTGCTGGTTTTGTGGAGGTGTCCAGCCTGTAGAGACTGAGGTTTACACTGGGCTTCTCAATTTTTTGGCAAGAACAATTTTCTTATGCAGTGAATGATAAAATATATATTATTCACTAATGATATACTTCATACTGGTCCAGATACTGGAAGGTAGTAAAAGTTGCTAATTTTCAGGAGCTTATTGCCTAGGCAGATGAAACAAGATGCACGCACATAAATCTGGGGCAGTGATAGTGTTGTTAGCATGACTTTTTTGTGGGTGTGCCTGTCTGTCCAGCATTTCTCCTTTTGGTGTCAGAATCCCTTTTGCCCCCTGTCCCTGACTCCTTCTCATAGCATAGGTTTTGGGTAGAGCTGATCTCCACCCCCTTGCAGAGGTGAGCATGTACTTCAGGACTAGGCCTCTACCATCAGCCCTGGGACTTCTGCTTGGTCTTTGGAAAAGATGGTTCTCTTTTCCTGGGGTCTCCAGCTGCTGGGATTATATAAGCTACTTTGTGGGGAGCACTTGCCTGAAAAAGAAACCACACAGAAGGGAAGCAGAGTCATGAGCGGAGGAGGGAACAATTCTGATGATACTGACTGAACCTCTGGGCACAGCTGTGCCTTCACTCCTTTTATTTCCTGTTGTGTGCACTGATGCAGCCCATTTATTAGATTTCTTGCCAGTAGAAGAAGAGGCAATAAGGGCTTGAGTGCCAGGGTGAATGGCATGAGCAGAAATACTCAGGATATCAGAGAGAGCAAGTTGGAGGGAGGTGATGCAACTGGGGAAGTTGCTGTTAAAGGGGTGGAGTTAGCTGGGCTGGAAGGAAAGAGGTACAGGCTGGGGTGGGGGCGGGGGCTGAACAAAGGGCATTGTGTGAGAAGAAAAATCTCTTCCAATACTAAGATGCAAACTTAATAAACTGTGAGAAAGAAAAAAAGTAGGTTAAAGCAATCTCAAAGCAAAGTCAAGTCTTGCAAAGGTAAAAGTGACCTGGATTCTGCTTATTCCAAATCTTTAGCCCTTCAAACAGTTCTCTTCCATGGTAAAGGCAGATTCAATTTCTCTTAGAATAGTATTTGGAAAGAAAAATGAGATGCAACAGGAGAAGGACAGTAGTTTTTAACTATTTCAAACAGGACTTGGGATGATAACAAAAAGGAAAAATACTCTGCATCCATCTGGGTTGAACAGAGCACCTCTTCTGATTTCAGTCCAGCCGGTTGTCACAGACATGCTAATATCAGATCTGGCCCCTGGCATTCGCAAGGGGAATTTGACCTTTACATTTTAAAGGAAATGAGAAACAAAGGGATTACATAATTAAAAATCTGTTTCTGTCTCTTAAAAGCAATTCAATTTAGATCAGGAGCCAACAGTCTCCCGTTCCCTCTAATTGTTTTACCTTGGCTCCTGGTACCCTCTTCTTGTTTCTCCTGTGAGTAGCTCATTAGTGTCGGGCAGATGTCCCCATTGGGTGCACCATGTTAATGGGGAACAGCAGAGGCAGCATTGTGATCCAATAGAGGTTCATGTTGAATCCAAAACAGAATAATGAACGAGAACGTGTGTCTCCTAAATGCCTGTTAGCAACAAACACTCAGTTGTGGTTTATCCTCTATTTGACCTTCTTGGATAACCTCCCATTAAGAAGGATGGGGTGAAAGTATTCACCCATTTGGCTGCTAGGGAACTGAGACTTTCCCCTTCTACTCAGGTCATTTACCTTTTAACATTAGAAAAGAGACCAAGTAGAAATGTGGAAAAAAACCCACAAAAAAACATGCATTTGAGTATAATTAATATTAAGTCAGGATTAAACCATTAAACCAATCACATAGGTACAATCCTGAGGAAACAACAATATAAGTTAATGAAAAGCACAAAAGACTAATTAAAAATTTTGTTTTGGGCTATGTAATAATACATTTACAAGTTTTAGACATCAAAAAATATGAAGAGATTTATCTCTGTCCTTTTCAGCTCAGTTTTCATTCTCACAGGCAACTACGGGTATAAATTCCTCATTTATCCTTCCAGATAATGTTTATGTACTTATAAGCCAATCAGATGTACTTTATTTTCCTTTCTTTTGTAAATGATTGGTTGTATACTCTATACATTTTCTGCATTTGCATCTTGCTTTTTCAGTTAATAATACATGTTGGAGATGTAAAGTCTGATGCTTTTAAAAGAGAGCTACATGTGGACTCCAGAGATTTGTGTATAAATCTTAACATTGTGTCTAAGGCATAATATGACCTGCTTTTAAAGGACAGCATAGAATAGTAAATGTTGAGTAACTACTTGGATGACCATCTTCAGCCAGAGCTACTCAGTTTTCTTTCTGGCAGCCTTCTGTACTTTTTATACAAGCAAGTCATATTCCTTGTAGATAAATTAGAGAACAGAAATAAGCAAAAAGAAAGAAATCACCCATAATTTTTGCTTTTCAAGAGTATCTCTTTATATTTTGGTGTTTAAAGAGAATCTTTCCTTCCCTCTTTCTTTCTCCTTCTCTCTCTGTGTACACATACATATCCACACATACATACATATGTATTTTAAGAAAGAGATCACATCGTACATATGGGTAGTTCTGTAACCTGTTTTTCTTTCTTAACAATTTTCCATGTCAGTGCATATAGGTCTACACCATAACTTTAAATCATGCAAGCTATTCCATTGTATGTCTAGTCCATAAATTATTTAACCAACCCACTGTGGTTGAATACTTCAGCAGTTTCAAGTATTTCCAGTTATAAACAACTCATACTTTACAACATTCTTAAGTACTTAATGTCTTATTGACACCAGATTTTCAGGTACTTCCCCAAAAGACATTTATTTCTCCTTAGTACTGTCTTTTCCTTCCTTCCATCCTTTCTTCCTCTCCCTTTCACATCACCCCATCTTTCTTCTTTTGGAAACACTTCCATCAGTAAGGTATTTCGTTCTGTCCTAGTAAGATAACTGAATCAGCTGGCTTGGAGGCTAAGAGGAAGCTTTAACAGCCAGAGGTAGGGAAGAGCAGAGGTTTCTGCCGACCTGTAAACTCTCCTCAGCCATTAAGGCAGGATACAGTCCTTCCTTTACACACACCTTGCAAGCTGATGGAGGTCGTCCTTCTTTGACGACTCCTCGTTTCTCTTTCAGAGTTTGTCTTGATATAGTATTTTAACGAGAGTTTAATGGTATAAACATGCAGCCACATGGACTAAATATTTAGCCTCCCAAGTGATTATTAAGACAAGACTTATTCTGATATGTTTGTTCAAAACAAGAAGTCTTACCATTATGATAATATTAGGCATTTCACCAGGGTAGAGTCCCCAGACTGCAAGAGGTGGGAGGAAGAGTAGGACACTGGAAATTAAACAAAATAAGGGCTACTTACCTGAGTCTGTTAGAGAGGAAAAATATATTTGAATAGGGTGAGAGCAGCCATAATTACATTGTGTCTTAATTTGCATCTCATCTTCCAGGCAGGTCATGCAGGATAGCAAAAACAATTAGCATTTCATAATGTAGTAATCCTGTATTCTAGAAAAACAACCCATAGGTGAAAGCCAAATTAATTCACAGGATGATGGCACTGAACTCACAAGCACCATCTTTGGTTCAGTTAGTGCATGTTTTGTATGTTCTTACGCAGGGGAAACAGATGAGATTTTGGAGATTGGGCTTCCCTCCTGTATTAGGGGCTAATCCAGTCCTTTTATTAAATGCTCCTAAAATTACCCAATTTGAATAGACTATCTCTTCCCTGTAAGATTCTCACTAATCCTCCTCTATTTTTCTTTCTTTCATTTTTTGGCAGCTGGCCGGTACAGGGATTGAACCCTGGACCTCGGTGTTATCAGCACCATGCTCTAACCAACTGAGCTAACCAGCCAGCCCAGATCCTCCTTTTATGGGATTCTGATTCTGAAGTTTTCAGACAGGGCCTGGGAATCTGTGTGTTAACAAGCACCTCAGGTGACTCTTAAGATCTGGAAGGTTTAAGGAATCTGCTGAAGGGGTTAGGAGTATGGGATTTGAGTCAAACTGACGTGGATTCTGGGATTGACTCTCAGTTTTCGGCTTGGTAAACTTGGCTATGTTACTTAACCTCTCTGAGCTTTAGTTTCCTCATCTAAGAAATGCTTACTACCTCAGCCTATTTTTGTGCTCTGTCCCCTTTGCTCGTTCTGAACTGGTTTCCCTGGTCCTCAAGGGTGGCAAGCCCTTTTCTTCCTTAGGGTTTTTGCACATGCCATTCTCTGTCTGCAAATCTCTCTTCCCTGGTTTCCTCCAAGTCATTCTTCAGGCTTTAGCTCAAGCATCACTGTATTAGTCTGTTTCTGTTGCTTATAACAAAATACATGGAAATGGGTACTTTGTAAAAAAATGAAATTTATTGCTTACAGTTTCTGAGGCTGGGAAGTTCCAAGTCCATCTGGTGGTGGTGACAGTGACCTAGGGGTCTCACATTGCAAGCTGGTGGAAGCAGAGAGAGCAGAGAGAAAGACAGAATTTCTTTCTTCTTTTAAAGCCCTCAGAACCACGCCCCTGACCACCATTTTTAATCCATTCACTATGGCATGGCCTTACAATCTAATCACGTCTTTAAGGCTCTACCTTTCAATTACCATAATAGGATTTCCTACCCTCTTAACAGTCACAGTTGGGCAGAGTTTCTAATACATAAAACTTGGGGGACACAATTCAAGCTTCAGTGAGTTTGGGGGGATATAATTTAATCCACTACAATCACTTAGTCTGAAGGCCTTCCTTGATTTTTATAGTCTAAGTTATGTTCCCCATACTTTCTGAATTATTCTCTTACATAATTTATTTTCCTTCATTGCCTTCTCTTCTTCTTTTCTACACTAGACTGTAAGCTCCATGAAGACAGAAGGCCATGAGGGCATGAGGGCCTCTTTTGCTCAGCACCATTGTCAGGGCCAAGGGGAGATGGGGGAGGGGGGTTTTATACCTCCTATTCTCCCCCTTATCCCTTCCTGCAAACCATTTCAAAAAACCTTTCAGTCTAGATTAAAACAGTGCTCTTTTTGTGCAAGTGTGGCTTCAAGAGAAATTCCCTGGGCTCCAATTATTTCCCCTACCACCTTCTTAATAGCATTCTGTAGCTTCTACTCTTGCTCCTGTACACCCTGCTCCAAGCACAGTGTCTGGCCCAGAGCAGTTAAGATAGGTGTATACGATGACAGCTACATTTACGGTTCTAAACCTAACTCTCTCCTGAGCTCCAGCTCTGAATTTCCAATTGATTCCTAATTAACTCATTGATATCTGGTAATGGTTACTCCCTTAATTATTTTAGTGGGATTTTATAGTGCTGTCATTAAATTTAAAAAAAATTGTACCTTGTATCATTTTGAATTTAATCAAACTAATTCAATCTGCTTTAAAAAGGAGGCAGATTATAAGTTCCAAATAAATTACAAACTGCTGATTGAATATTTTCATTTAGATCTTTAGTGTCACCTTGAACTCAACAGGTTTAAAACCAAACTCACTAACCTTCCTCCAGACTGACCCCCCTCCTGATTTCCTTGAGATTCCTTTGGTCAGTGGCATTGCTGTGCCTTCAGTCAGATGAGCAGAAACCTTGGAGTCATCTTGAGTCCCCACTCCTTTCCCATATTCCTTCTCGCCGTTAGTTACTATGACTCCGTTACCATCATGAGTCTGACCAGCTTCCCTTTCCACTTTCTCTTTTAATCACGTCCTGATACTTTTCCTAAATTCTGTTTCTCTTCCCTCCCAAGCTCCCTATAACTTCCTGTTGCTTAAGAAGGAGAAGTGCATCCGGAATTCCCTTTAATGACTTTTCATTTTCTACAGAGTTCCAGCTCCCTGACCTGGTTTTCCAGGCCATCCTTAGACTGCCCCCCCCCCCGTACCAATCTCGTCTCTACCACTTTCTCTCATGCACCTTTTTCTCAGTCAGACTTATCTATTCATTGTTTCAAGATGCTGTGTTTACTTTCAGTGAAAGTAATTCACTGAATCCTTTAGTATCTTCTCTTTCCCGAAGGGCACCTGGAAGGGCTCCCTTCATGAATGGCCGTGTCCTAGGCCTAACGAAGATTTACAAAATAAAGTAGGCATGTTCCCTGACCTGGAGGAGCTGTGGGGAAAATGAGAAGAAATGGACAGGGTTAATCTCTTTGCTTTAGCTGTCTTCATAATCAATATCTGTCTCCTCTGAATCGATTTTATGAAGACTGGAACTGGTGGTTAAAAGACCAGATCGAGTACCGCAACCATATGTAAGTCCATTCATATTTTTCATGTTGGCTGGGCCAAGGGCCATACATTCTTTTTTTTTTTTTTTTCACTTTTAATGCTCAAATTATAATGGTCTCAGCCCTTAGTTACAAGAGATTTGATCTTTCCTCTGCAGTGTCTTCTTCTTGTGGTAGTCAGTCCAGGGAAATGAGTCTTGATTAATAATGCCTTTGAGGAGAAGAAATTAGAAAGGCTGATCAGTCCTCTAAATGCCCCATTCTCAACTGGTGTTTTTGTCATCATCACTTCCTGGAGAAGCTGGTGAAAACAGGAAAGCTAGAAACCCATTTAAAGGAAGGCCATACATTCTGTGTGATACTGTCACTGGGGTTAAATATATACATAAGCCATCCTTGAAATGGATTATTATTCTTCATAAAAGAGTTTTTTCAATACGAAGTGAACGCTATGGTTTCATTATGATGAGAGAAAAAAGGAGTCAGGAACTACAGCCCAGAGACAATTATATGACCTAGGTAAGATTTCTTAAAACGTTATAATGTCACTTATTTTTGCCACCCTTTGTAGTAATTAGCAACAGAAAAGTTAAAGCAAACAGAAAAGTCTCTGTGTATTTATCTTTGGGAACTGGTGGTGCGCAGGTCCTCATCTAAAGCACAGCTTCTCATTGTTTTTATGGTACCCAGTTCCTTCACTATTCTTTGCAATACTATATTTTCTCCATTCTTGACCATCTCTCTCATAAATTCCATAAAGGCAGGAACGTATCTACCCTGTTCCCTACATCGAATCCCCAGAGCCCACTGCAAGCCTGCATAGGCCTTCAGGAAGTTCCCTTCTCCCCTTCATCTTTGCAGTTGTTTTTAGAAAACTGTGGGGAAGATATAAACTCTGAACATATTTTTTGTTTCTCTCTGAAATCAGGTAGCATTCTTTGTTTTTCTGTCAGGATGCTCACAATCTTACTTAATATCACTTTCATCTCTTTATTATATTTTTCTTTTCTATTTACCCTTAAGGGAATGAGTTCGAAGTAGTTTTACACTTAATTTTTTTTTACAGTTTTAGTATTAAATACTGTACTCATAAAGCTGTTTTGTGGAGTAAAACAAAAGACTCATTTAAAAAAGGGACTAAATTAATTTAGTTTGTTTAAAACAAGATAATATTTATGTATGAATAATACATTAGTGATATATTATGTATACATCTGTGTATTTATGTCTTGAGGTGGGCTCCTTGGGGATTATTTCTGAAGTAAAACCCACAGGGAAATATCATGTATTAAAAAATTATAATTCTAGTGCCAACCTACAAGCAAATGTGTTCTTTTCTAATCTAACCAAGTGTAGCTCTTGGTTCTATTTTTCATTTTGTTTCAAGATGGATTAGTTCAATAAAGACTTAAAGGAATTATGATACATGAAAAACAGATTTTTGTTTTGTTACCAAAGCATCAAAAGGGCAAAAATTACATGTATCTTAGTGATGATAATTTATCTATTCAGGCATTTTAGTCAGAGGGTGTTAGAGTTTCTGAAGAAAAACTTCAAAATGAAATAAAGTATAATTTATCTTAAAGACCACATTAATATCACTGTTCTTACCTGTCATTTATACTTTATTTACTTGTCGTTTAGCTTAATGGATTAATTTTCAAAGGTTAACAATGATTTGGGTTGAATTATAAATTACCACTAAATAATAAGTACTTATACAATGGAATCTCTTTTTCTTGATACAGAGTGTCTTCTTAATGGATCAGGGTTAATAGAAGTAAGATCACCTGCTGTGGTTTTAATGTCCCCCCAAGCTCATGCTGGAACTTAGCTCTCAATGTGGTGGTGGAAGGTGGGGCCTTTAAGAGGTGATTGGATCCTGAGGACTGTGCCCTTGTGAATGGATTGGCCCATTCACGGAGTGATGGGTTGATGGTTTAATGGGTATTCTTGGGCATGGTTCTGATGGCTTTCTTAGGAGAATGAGAGAGAAGGTTAGATCTCTCGCTCTTGCCATTTGCCATGTGATACTCTGGTCGCCCGGGACCCTGTTGAGAGTTACCACCAAGAAGGCCCTCACCGGATGTGCTCCCTGAACTGTAGACTTCCCAGCCTTCAAAACTGTAAGGAATAAATTTCAGTTCTTTATAAATTACAGTTTCAGGTATTCTGTTTTAAGCAACAGAAAATGGACTAATACACCACCTGAGATCCCAGTGTTGCTGACTGAGCATCCAAAGATCTCTTGTTTGGCATGAGGAAAAATATGCACGTGCCTTCTTTCTAAAATGCCCATCCCTTCTTCTTTGTCTGGTTCTGTCCTCCCTTTCCACGTTGCCTGATATCTAGGAGGCACTCAAATGTTTTGTTCCCTAATGAGTACATTGAATAATTAGTGAGAGAGAAGGTTTTTAGGATTCTAACAAAAGCAAATATATCTGTGTGAGTGTGTCCAATTAATATTATACACCAACTACATTCAGATAGGATAAAGTTGTCTGGAGGCCAAAGGGACATGGCATTGATTATTTACTTTGTTCAGGCTGGCGGGGATGGCATCCAGTAACTGCCAGGGATATGGCAGGAAAAAAATCTAGCAAAGAGTCAAGGAGATGTGAAAGTGTCAAAAAGATGTTTCTTTTACCTCCCCTCTTGCTCCTCCTGCTCATTGATGCTGGCCACCGATACTGTCGAGGGTCCTTGTACAGGGTCTTGATGGCAGCGTCTGGATGTTATCTCATTGCCTAGTGGGGTTTGTTGTTACTGCTTTTGTAAATTTGCTAAATCAGATACCATTTATTTTGTAGTTTATTTGCATAGGTAGTTGTTTGGAAATAACAAATTATTTATGTTTTGTTTAAAAATTATCAGGATGCAGTGTTTTATTGGTAGTATGTAGTATATGAATTCTGATTGTATTTTGTAGAGGTCACCAGGCTGGTCACTGCAACAAACAGTAGTAATCTGAGGACTGGAGAAAATATGCTGAGTGAGGATTCTAATACTAAACCCAAAAATCTAAAAAAAGAAAAAAAGATAAATGATCCTTAGGATATTAAAAGAGGCCCTAAAATCTCCAGTCAGTTAGATACAATATGGTTTCTGCTCTTTGGCTGCACACATAGTAACACCTCAAAAGATGTCTGCTGTTTTTGCTATTTCCAAGTGCTAACTTTTAAATTATCTTTGGGCTATACAATTGCAGCTTCAAAAATAATGTTGCAAATGTTTGCCTATTTTATAAGAATATTGACATTTCTATTTTTTTGTTTAAGAGAAGGAAATCAAAACAAGACCCAATACTTACATTTATTTTCCCTTGAAGCTAGGTTGCTGTTTGATTACATTAGGCACTTTGGGGGCTATTAAATTACTATTTGAGTAGTCTGAGTTATTGTTTGGTAAAAACTCTTACTGGTTGGCAGGAGGGCAGAGGGATTTGGTGCATCATTTTAAAAGAAACCATAGCAACTCTTGACCTTGAGTTGTAAACAATGGTTTACTCTCTCTTCACTTGGCTATAGCTGTCATTAGAAGCGCATACTATCTTTTGAGTGAAAAGACAGTTATACTCATCTTGACAGATATTGATTTGTCTAGAAGATGTTAACTTTTGTTATAACCCACATATTGAAAGGAGAGGATAAACCCGTGGAAATAGAAGCAGAGTGTAAAATAAAATTTCTTAAATGCACTGATCTCAGCTTGTCATTCTTATTTGAGATGATAAAAAGATACCTTAGGGAAGAATGCAAATTCTGACTAATGATTAAATCTGAAGGCAGCATGGGACAGGGGAGTTTGAAACTCATATCATTTTATTATTGTCAATAGCAGTCACACAGACAGACAGGAACACTTAATAGATATCTCCTTCAATAAATTTATGAGCTAATCTGAATTAATTCTTTATAAGACCCTGTGAGCCATCAATACTTGGTCACTATGCCAAACAATCCAGGGGAGGCCACATGGCTTTATTATAATTAGAAAAGAGAGTTGGAGCCTAGTGTATTCTACACAATCATAAAAAAGCCTCGATTCATTCTGCTGTGATTAAAAGTCCAAGATATACAGAGAAAGAACAAAAAGTTCTATATTAGAATCCTCCATCATGTTTAAGCATGGCTTGAGTGGCTCAGACCTAAAGCTGTTATATACAAGATTGATTAGTCAAAAACAAATGCGAGCAGGCCCCAGGCTGTTGGTAAAAAGAATATGACGGCTCTAATACCGTGCAGAGGGGCGTGGGCCTCTTGACTAAATTATGAAGCAGGCAAAGGTTGGAAACGCAGTTTCCTTGTCTCTAAAATAAAGCTTTTGGATTTAGGTGATTTGTTAAGTATATTTTAGGTTTAAAATGATAGTAAGCAATGATTCTAAAATTTAGGGATTCTCCATTTTCTTGGGCTGTCTGCTGTCTTTGGAGCATCTTCTTCACCTACCAGATGTCTCCTCTTTCTGCCCATCTTCACCCAGATCTGCCTCTCATCCAGCTCTAGGTGTTTTTATCTCCAGGACACTCTTCCTTTCTTATGGATCTTTCTCCTTCAGGGCTTCCTTGACCAGCAATCTAATTTGTTCAAATGACTGTTTTAATGTTTTACCTCTTCCACAATACGTTTACGTTTACAGAGGGATATTTTGAAATATTTATCTATGCATTTTTCCTTTTTGTACTTTTTTTAGGCCTTTCAGCATTAAAATTAGACAGTGAGGTTGAATCTTATAGCCCCAGAGAAGGAAGGATACAAAGAAGCACAGAGAGAAGGAAAGATTTCGTTGAGTTTCTAACTGAAAAAACAAACAAGGCCCTCCTCCTCGGGAACCCCTGTCGAGGCCACCTCCCCCTACACCTCCAGGTATCCCTCCACCTCGTCCTGGCATGATGCACCCACCTTTGGTGCCTCCACTTGGACCTGCCCCATCTGGGCTTTTCCCACTGGCTCCCTTGCCCAACCCTGGGGTTTTAAATGCCCTGCCCAACTTGATTCAGTGACCCAAGGCGGGTGACATGAGTACAGCCACCACTGAGGAGAAAGCCACAGCAATCATCAGTGCCAAGCCACAGATCACTAATCCCAGGGCAGAGATTACCCGGTTTGTGCTCACTGCACTGAGGGTACATCGGGAGAATAAGGGGGCTACTGCTTAGAAAGTCAGAGGATGATTGGCTATGCCTTTTGCCAAAGTAGCCCTCAAATCTGGTCCTTCTCTTCCTGTCTGAGTACAAACTAAGGATGGTGTTTATGAAGCTTTCATGAAAGAAATGGAAGGGCTACTGTGACAGCCTTTGATGCTAGAACGGGGTTCCATTCATAACAGTGGTTCATGTAGAAAGAGTCTCTTTTTAAACTTAGATGAAAGAGCTACTTCCACAGCTTGGTATTTTCTAATTTCAGTTCAAGGACTATCCTGAAGTTTAGCCTTGTTCAGAATTTACTGCATATAAGAGAGGGTATTTCATTCAGAACAGGTTGGTTATTGAAGCAGAGCTGCTAACATCCACTTTCCTTCACACCATCTTTTTTCCATTCCTTCTCTTTCTCCAGTTCTTTGGAAATTTGTGATCGGGGGGATCCTAGTGACTAATTTGTTTTGACTCTCTTATGTGCTGTGGGCACTGGAGTAGATATTTCTGAAAAACCAGTTTATTTCATCTTGCCTTTTACGTTTGGGTTTTTCTAAATATTTTCCTGTAAATATTTTGTAGTATTTTACTTGTGAAATAGATCACAATGTTATTTCCTAATACAAGGCAGGATGTATGGGAAGAAAATGTATAATTCTTTGATTAAAATTATTTCCCACTGACCTAAAGTTTGAGTGTTTCATAGGAAAAGTAAATAAATGTTCTACACCAAAAAATTAAAAAAATAAAATAAAAAATAAAAAACAAACAAACACTAGTGGCAATAGAAAATCCCTGCATTTTAATGGCAAATGTGGGCTTAACTTCTGGTAATGATATAATAGCTCCTCCGAATAACCCTCCCTCAAATAACTATAAACTCTGCATAAAATAGAAAATGCAACGATCTGAAGGCCTTAGAAAGCAAACCAAAGCAGGCACATATGTATGTATTTTGTACAAACATTTGGGGAGGGGAGGAGCACTGAGGAGGTTTCCAAATTTCTTATAGATTTTAGCCTGAAGGGAAGTCTCAGTTGGTTTTGAGAAAATAAGAAGCCAAAACATGGATAGAAAACCCACAGCTTTACTACCACAATTTGAGGCAACCATAGAAGCTGAATGTAAGAGAAGAATCTTACAAAAGAAAGAACCCCAAATTTTGTTTACCAATTGCCCAGATATCTGGTCAACCCCTGAACTATACAACAGCAGGAAGATTCCAAGCTGCCCAGCTAAGGCTAAAAGAACTGAACTGATATTTCAGAGTTTGGAGTCAGAGTTTAGACTAATTAACTTTTTGCTAAAACAAAGAAAAATAAAACTCTTTGGAGAAACATAACAGAATCCAGATTCTCTATAATGTAACATTTACAATGTCCAGGATACAATCCAAAATTACTGGGTATGAAGATATAAGAAAACGTGACACTGAAGTGAAAAGACTTCCCCAAAGATAGTCAGATGTTGGATTTAGCAAACAAGGATTTTAAAGCAGCAATTATAACTATGTTCAAGGATATAAAGAAAAATATTTCTGTAATAAATAAGTAGTTAAGATACCTCAGTAAATAAATGTAAACTATGAAAAAGAACAAAGTGGAAATTTTAGAACTGACAAATATAACATTTGACATAAAAATCTACTGAATGGGTTTAACAGTGGATTGAAGATGACAGAAGTAAGAACTAGGGAACATGAAGATAGATCAACAGAAATTCTCCATTCTGAAGGACAGAGAGAACAAAAATTGGAAAAAAATAAACAGAGCTTCAGTGGCCTATTGGACAACATCAAAATAGGTTGAAAATAAATGGGTGGAAAAAGATATAGCCCGTATACCATAAGTACAAGAAGATTGAGTAAACTGTGTCAATATTGGATAAAATAGGCTTCAAGACAAAGGTTATTACAAGAGATAAAAGAAATTTCATAGTGTTAATAAGGTCAATACATAAGGAAGACATAACAATTATGTGTCTAGTAATGATTTCAAAGTACATGAAGCAAAACTGGACAGAATTAAAGGTAATGTCAAGTACCGGGCACTTGAGAATTTTCTAGATTCCCCAAAGCTCTTGTTAAATATTAAAAGTCAGAGCCTGATGGATTCCAAGAACAAAATTTATAAAATAAACCTGAAAATAGAAGGGATGAAGGATGTGGATATCTGTAGGGAATGGATTTGAGAGGGATAAAACCAGAGAACCATGCCAGATTTGGGAGAAACCCAGAGTATGAAGATTTGTGCCCTGCTTGTCACAGCATGGTGCAGGAAGATGGAAAGCAAAGGATGAATAAGCCTGGGGCAGCTTCAGTAAATTCTCATGCTTAGCAGGGCAGTACTGAGAAAGCCGCTGGACATTCCTGAGCTTGCAGGGTCATGCAAAAGTGCTGGGAGTGTTGGTAGGCTGATAGAGGGCCCAGGTTTCTGTTGTTGAGGATTCAGAGTGCACTGCCTTGAGATTGGCATCGGGTTGAGGCAGGACCTGATCATTTATGTGTCAGACACCAGTGCATGAGGTCCTGTGACCAGGTGGGGTGAGCTGCACCTTTATAGATACTAGTGAGTACAGATAATTACATGTGGAGCAGATGTCCTTCTCCAGTTGCCAGGATTTCATGTAACCCCTGCGGGAAATTATGTCATCTTCAGAGAATAAGGAAGGTCGAAGGGGAGTGGGAAAATCTTGAATTGATGGAATATTTATCCAATGAGACAGCTCTAAATCGAAAGTGACCTAGTTAACTTTAAGTGGCAAGACTAAGGAATTGCAAACATTTTTTTAATGTTGAAATCAAACATTTATAAAATGTTTACAGGAAAGCACACAAAACCTATATGTACAGTTTAACAAGTCATTGAGGTTAACAAATAGGACATGCCAAGACTTCAGAATCTTTCGTTACCATTTCTCTTCTTTTTAAAAAAAATTTCTACCACCTACTGTAAGAGCAATCATGCTATCATCATTTTTGTACAGGACCACGATCACATGCATTCACAATTCTGTAAAATAAATACCTAGAGATGATGCTGCTGGATCATAGGATAGGAACATCTTTATTCTTTTTTTTTCCAAGTGGTTCTACCAATTTTTATGCCCACCAGTAGTGTATGAGAGTTTCTGTTGTTCCACATCCTCGACAACTCCTTTTCTTGTGTGTCAAACTTTAACTTTTTGCCAAAAACACTTAAATTATTTTTCAGTCCTTACTCTCAGGTGATGACTTACCTTCCCATTTCTCTGAGGAAATATTTCAGAATAGACATGCCACAATTCCCGTCATTACTTTTACCTGCCTACTTGCATCAGCGCCCCTATACTCTGCCTTTTCTCCTATTATTATGGAGGAACTGTCTGTGCTCTTAGCTGAGGCCACTTGTACCCTAAGATCCCATCCTTTATTATCTACAAAAGGACGCTGCTCCATTAATTCTTTTTTCTTCTGCACTTTTCCCCTCTGTCTATTGGATCGTTTCCATTAGCGTATAGGCACGCAGTTATTTCTCCCAACTTAAAACATAACAAATGGTAGTTAGATCACTGCCAGCAAATGATCTATTTTTTTCTGCTTTTCTTTACAGCAAAACTTTCAAGGAGTTGTCTTTTCTGTTTCCAATTCCTGACCTCCCTTTCTCTCTTAAGCTCAATCCAATTAAGCTTCCTTCCTTGTTATTCCACCAGATCTGCTCCTGTCAAAGTCACCAATGACTACTGTATTGCTAACTGCAGGGGTCACATCTCTGTTCTTATCTTACTTGATCTATCAGCAGCCTTCGACATTACTTCCTTCATTTTCCAGGATACCTCCTGAGTTTCTTCCTACATCGTTGGTTATTCTTTCTTGGTCTCCTTTGCTGGTCTGTCTTCATCACTCTCATCCTGTAACACTGGACACTCCAGGCTGCAGTCCTTGGATCTCTCCTTTATTTGTTCCCACTGCATCGATGAACTCATCCAGTCTCATGGTTTTAAATAGTATAATTATGCTGGCAACTCCCACATTATATTTCCTTTCTAGACTTGTTCAGGGATTTCCAAATTTGTTTATTCAACTGCTTACCCAACAACTTACTTGGATGTCTAATCCCTTAACAAGCCTGAAACCTAACTCTTGATTTTACTTAGTCGTGATACCATTTGCTTTCATGAAAATTAGAAGACTTACCATCCTCTTGTGTGGGATGCACAGCTTTGGCTGGACACTTGTGCACAGCCATTTGCAGCCTCTCTATCTTCCCTTTGTGAATTTAGAAGATCTAGTGGTGAAGCTCTGGCTCAGACTTTACCAGTTGCATGACTTTGGGCAAGCCACTTAAACTTTTTGAATTGTAGTTTCTTCTGCTGAAATTGGAGATAATACTACATCCAAGTGTTGCTACAAGAATCACTTGAGATAATGTTTATGAAAGTACTTGGTAATCTGTAGCTCATAATGCAAATTAAGGCTATTTGGTATTAAGGTTTGTAATTCATAGTATGCCTATTACAGTTACAAAGCAATGAGACTTACTATACATTATATAAGAAAATTAGTCCTGTCATTTTATATTTATCTCTTTTATATATTTATATGGATCTCTTTACCCCTTGTGTGGGAAGGTGATGTACAGCTTATGATTACTTTTTGCACATATAATGGAGGCTGCAAGAACATTTCCATACTGCTCCCAGAAGGGTTATTTTTTTGTCTTGCCCAAGTCATCACAAGTGCAGACTGTTGATCTTTGCAACATAGCCTCTTAGTCTTCTTCTGCCCTGGAAAATCAGTTTGTGAAGATAATGTAGGTTAAATGCAATCAAACATTATTTTGTAGAATTCAATTAAAAAAACCCATTGTTAGTCAGTTCGTAAATAGCTGTTTTCAAAATAAATTGGGAGGTGATTTAAATCCATACTAAAAACCTTGGCAATTGAATAGCTTTCTTTTAGGAGCATTTTTATCATGCAGTTTTGTGTAGTAATAAGTGGTCATCTTGAAATCTTATATAGAACCCATACCTCCCACATTCGTCACTACTGTGGGCTGGTCTGCCTGTGCTGACATTTTTAGGCAAATCTCAGCTCTCAGGTATAGCACAGTCCTTGAGCCGAGAGAAGCTGCTCAGGTAAAATTTGTTCTTGCTTGTGAAGCTTTGTTTTATCCCATTTGTTAAGGGTTTCTTCTGTGTCCTCTCTTAAAACTGTTTTTGTATTCTGCTGTTATCCATTTAAACCTAGCTACTTTGAAATGTAATAAACCTAGTGTCTATGTTATAGTATTGATTACACTTCAGGCCCTGGGTATTGGTGATCTGTCCCATCATTCAGTGTTTAGCAACATTAATGTTCAAAGAGCCTGTGTGTCATCAGTGGCAGTCACAGATCTCCCAATCATACTGTAGTTTGTACATAATTGATTTGATCTAAAGGATGCAACCCAAATCTGACTACCTTGCAATTCTATTAGATATTTTATTGCTTTTAAACTTATTTTGAGATTAATTGCAGCTATGGCAGATTCATGGACATCTCAGTGCTGTAGTTTAACTTTTAGTTCAGAAGCATTTGTTTTTCCATTTTACTCAGAAAGAGTTACATAGAATGGTCTCTGCTCATTCTATGCAAATAAGAAAATGATACGTCATATGACTGAGTGTGTAGTTTTATATTTTAAAAATTGAGCCCAAGTTCTCATGTACTCTGAATAATTCAAATTAATGATTGAGAAAAGCAATGTGATCTCCAATTTCTATTTATAAAGTCAAATGACTCCTTAGTTCATGGTGTGTGCATGTGCATGTGTGTATATATATGTAAGAAAAGGTTTTAAAAAGTTCATGGAAAGATTTGTATTACCTTTTAATTCCATTTTTCCACATACTTTTTGAAGTACCCTCAGATGCATGTGTGTTTATATTCCCTTTTTGGGGGCAATGAAGACCACTGACACAATTGTGGAAGAAGAAAGTCAGCAAGGAAAGCCCTCAGTTTGGCTTTCCAAATTTCATTCCAGCACAAGTGTGATGGGAGAGGTGTGCTTGTGTTGTCATTGGAGCACAAAGCATATCTTGGGAGTCTTCCTGCAGGAGGTGGTGGCTTAACCTGTTTTGAAGGGTGAGTGAGAATTAACTGGTTGCAAAAAATGAAGAATGATACTGCTGGCTGACAGAAAAGTGTATAGAAAGAAACATAGCAGGAAATATCCCATGTAATTGGGGAAATTGGATTTGGTATGATGGGATCCAAAAGAGAATGTAGGGGAGTTGTGGGAATGAACCTAGACCCACAATAGGGCAAAATAATTAAGTTGTTGCTACTGTTGTTGTCACCGTCATCACATCATTTTCCACCGTTATCGTTATCATCATCCTAGCAAGTAGCATCCTGGCTCAGTAAAGGAAGTGGCAGAAAGGGAAATGTTGAGGCAGTCTAATCGACAGGATTTGGAGACTGACCTGATGTGGGGTGAGTAGTATTTCGATGGGTGGTTGTGTTTGGGCTGCCTGTGGGACATTCAATAGAGACGTCAGGCAGGGATCTGGGCATACAGTATGAAGCTCAGGGAGATCTGGGCTGTGCACAGACTTTGGAATTGTTGGCATGTAGGGATAACTTCATACTTAAAGCTTTCAGTGCTTGAAAAAAAATAGGTGAGGGAGTAAGGGAGGAGAGAGCAAACTATACTTTTGGGGGCCTTGAAGAAATGTTCATTAATGCTGTGGGAAAGAAAAAATGTAAAGGAATAGAGTTCAGAAGAGGAAAAAAGTTATTAATGGGAAATGAGAAGATGTCAGTAGCAGAAAGAAAGAGAAAATTCATTTCTTTATTGAGTGGCTGTTGTGTATAGTCACTGTGCCAGGCACTGCGGATGCAGCATGAGTGAGTGACTGTACACACAAGATGGTCCAGGGGTTACGGGCCACGTGAGATGAGCCCGACAGAGTCTTTGTGTCCAAGAAACTCACAGTGTGGTAGTGGAGAGAGACACATAAGCAACTAACAAGAAACAACAGCGGAGAGAATGAAATAAGTGCCACAATGGGAGTAGAGTGTTCCTGACTGGGACTGGGATGGCTTCTTGGAGAAGAAAACAGCTGGACAGAATGTAGAAGCCTGAGTGGAACATCTCTCAGTGGAGAAAAGAGAGAATCACTTTCCGGCCTGGGGATAGTGCATGATTATGGACTGAATTGTGTCCTCCTCAAATCCATGTTTTGAAGCCTTAGCCCCAATGTGACAGTATTTGGAGACAGGGCCTATAAGGATGTAATTAAGGTTAAATGAGGTCATAAGAGTGAGACCCTAATCCAATGAATGATGTCTTTATAAGAAGAGGAAGAAACACCAGAGAGCTCTCTCTCTGTTCATGCATGCACAGAGAAAAGGTCAAGTGAAGACACAGTGAGAAGGTGGCCATCTGCCCGGCAGGAGGAGAGCCCTCACCAGGAAACAAATTTTCCAGCATCTTGATCTTGGACTTCTAGTCTCCAGAACTGTGAGAAAACAAATTTCTGTTGTGTAAGCCACCCAGCCTGTGCCATTTTGTTATGGCAGCCTGAGCAGATGAATACAATGGGCAAAGGCACAGAGTTACATGGTGTGTTTAGGGAAAGATGAACATCTCCATGAAGCTGGAGACAAAAGCGTGTGAGGGGGATGTGGTGGGAGATGAGAGAGAAGTGCATTCTTTAGTAATAATTGATGAGTATGAAGGAAATGGCTTAATAGCTCTTGGGTTACAAATATTGACCATGGAGTCTTGTAGGCCAAAGGAGCACAAATGGAAAGCTACTTGGACTCCTTAAAGAGGATCAGAGCTAATGATGTAAACAGATTTGTATCACAAAGTCAGTTGGAGTAGTCACTCTCTTATAATGAAGACCTGAAAAATTAAGATTCAAGTAAAACATGAAGCATTTCCCACACTCACCAATAGACAAGATCTATTGCTGTATAACATCGGATATGATACGTTTCATTACGTGCCTTCTGCCTCCTTGATTAGCAGTATTTGAAAGTCAGATTGAGTGTTATGTTCAAAGCACCACCCAGGTGGCTGTATTCATTAATCTTGTTACTGTCAGACAATGCAATGCTCACACAGCAGCTTTGCTGAACCATTGTGAAAATGTTCCTTTTCCATCATGTTGAAACTGCAGGCTTCACTGTTGATGTGTTGGCTGATTAATGTTTGCCTGGGCCAAGCCAAAGTCATGTACAATGCAGCCAGCTCTCCCCCGAATAAATCAACTCTCATTTAGAAGGAAATGGAAAGTTGTTTCAAATTAAACTCTAAAGGGAAAGTGGTGACAGATGTTTAATTGGTTGCTTTCTTGTCCCTTCTTAATGTGTGAGATGCCCTCATGAAATAAGGCTTGAGAAGACAGACTGAATGGAAAAAACCACTTAAATATCCTCTGCTCTCACCCCCATGGTAACATTCATTCCTCATTTTCTTTTCAATATATTCTCTGTTTGTTATAATTTTTTCACTATCTGATTATGAACAAGGAGTTACTACCCCATATCTTTGTCACTGGTTGGGGGGAAGAATTGAGGGAACCTGGTACTCACTCATGGGAAGCAAAGCTTGGCACAGCCTTCAGAAGTTCAAAGAACTTGTCTGTTCTTTAAAATCCATCTGACCTGCTTAGATCAAGGGCTATCATGAACACATAAGTGCATAGGCATCCACCATAGAGCTCATTTTCTGCAGTGTATTAGTCCATTTCTGTTGCTTGTAACAGAATACCTGAAACTGAGTAATTTATAAAGAAATTCAATTTGTTTCTTACAGTTTTGTCAGCACCACGCTCAGCCAGTGAGCAAACCGGCCATCCCTATATAGGATCCGAACCCGTGGCCTTGGTGTTATCAGCACCGCACTCTACCGAGTGAGCCACGGGCCGGCCTTGTTTCTTACAGTTTTGGAGTGTGGGAATTCCAAAGTCCAGGGAACACATCTGGTGAGGGCCTTCTTTTACAATGATGCAGGGGGTCACATGGCGAGAATGGGCTGAGCAAGAGAGCTAATCTGCTCACTCTCTGTCTTTATAAGGCCATCAGAACCATGCCCATGACAACCCATTAAACCATCAACTCATTACTCCATGAATGGGTCAGGCCATTCATTAGGGCACAGTCCTCCAATTCAATCTAATCAGGCCCCATCTTTCAAATACCATAATTGGATTTCCCACTCTCTTAACACTGTTACAATGGGAGTCAAGATTCAATTAGTTTCGGGGGGACATTCAATCCATAGCATGCAGCGTTCATTGAGACTGTCACAAGTCCCCTTCCTGTTTTTGCTTTCCATTGCTGACCTACTACACTCTCTGAAACCTACCTTTCTGGCTATGACCTTTGGGTATGATTTGGGGTTTTCCAACTGACTTTGTGCAACCATAGCTGTTAGTAATGGGACACTGATCTTGTGCCCTTGCTCTGGGGGGGAACTGAATGGAGGATTGAACATTCTAAAGGTGCCCCAAAGTGTCTGCAGAATAGGATCATATATATATATATATATATATATATAAAGTATTGAGCATAGACCCTGGCACTAAGTAGGTTTCAGTAAATGTAAATTCCTTTCCACTTTTCCACCTTTCACATTTTCAGATGTCAGAAGAACAAGGTGATGGTGGAGGAAATTTGAGAGTTTTAGGTTGTTTGCTAGATAGAATCAGAATTTAAAAGAAGGGAGATTTTAGAGTGTGGAGAGAGCATTTCCCCTCTCCTTTGATCCTTCATAAGATCTGGTGCCATGTTAGTCCTTTCTCCTAGATGAGGCTGTGGGAAAGCATGAGATCAAATCCAGACATTATCTGTGTGACCTTGAGAAAAATTACTTCATGTGACTGTGCCTCATTGGTAAAATGGAGACAATAACAGTGTCTCACTGAGAATTGTTGAGAACAATAAAAGACATCGAGTGTAAAGCACCTAGAAACAGATCCTGGTGGTTAACAAGCGCTCAATAAAATTAACCACTACTATCATTACTATTATTTTATTATTATCCATATAAAGTGCATAACACATAACAAGGTTAGTTCTTACTATTATTACTATCATTATTATTGTTACCCATATTGATCATTTTCTACAGACATGAGTGGAATGGATACAGGGGTACAGATTTGTGCATTATTAGCCTTATATTTAAATGCTGTGTGCATTTATTCATATATGCTTACCAGATGGATTAAAAAATGCAAACTTACTCTTGTTTGAACTTTTATTTTTGGCTTATGTTTTCCAGAACCACCAGAAGCTGTTTCTGAGACAGGTGAAGCCACTTATCTCTTTGCAGCTGTGCACTGAGACTTGGCAGCCAGTATATAACAAACCCTTGGATGAGACAAATCTCATATCAGAGTCGGATTTACAGCATAGTGCCTTGACTACTGATGTCTTGAAGTGACTCACTGTCTCCCCAGGCTTTGGGTCTTTTACTTGCTGGGAGCCCTACTACTTGCTTCCTCTTACCTGTGGATTGTTTACATGGGTTATGCTTTCCTTCCTCCTTCTCACTGTAGTTAATTGTTTGATTCCTGGCTCTTGCCCATTGGAATCTCATCCTTTTTCCTGTTCCTAGGTTTGAGTAATTACATACCGCTTTCCTTTCCAGCCCAGAGGCTGGCCCTTCTGTCTTGACTTCCGGTTCCTGCTGGCCTCATATATTATTGATGGCCCCTTAGTCTAGTCATCTTCCTGTCATACTGACCCCTCACAACTAATCCTGCTATGTGACCGAAGCCTTTCCTGAAAAATTGCTGTGGATGATATACAACACATAAGTTGCCATTTGGTAGTCTGTTCTAGAAGATTCCGAGAGAGAATTCTATGCCTTGCTTCAAGGTACATGAGAAGTGAGTCAGTAGGTACTGTTCAACCCCAAGTGAAAAATGGATTTGAATTTCTGTCCTTGAGACTATATCTTTACTCTGGAGGTGGGACAAGGAACAATTCTAAATGACTTGCCAAATCCAAACACATTTTTCCCCCTAAAAAAGTAGGCATTACTTATTTTGTTTGTTTCAACCACTAATCTGTGTAGTGCTGCGTGATTTTCAACTTACTGAGAAAGTTAAGTTTTGTTTGTGTCACAAATTTAGAGAGGCCTTGATGACATTTTGATAGGTATTGGAAATGATGGGATTGGAGAGCTGACAGGTGACTCATGCATATGGATGTCGTCTGTGATTATACATAGCAATCTATCTAGGGTTATTTATGGTAGCATTGTCATGGCAATCAATGAACAGTAAACAAGTCTCTCAAAGCCACAGGGAGAGTTTTACAGCCTCTGTGACCAACTGTGGTACCTCCATTTTATTTATTTATATATATATTTTCCTCCATTTTAAAAAGCAAGTTTCATGATAAGCTCATTGAAGAATTTACACACACACACACACACACACACACACACACACACCCACCATTATATACATGAGTGTACTTCAAAAAATTCTTGGAAAAAATAATACAAACCCTTCCATGAACTTTTTGAAGATCCTTCATATACCTGTATATATGTGTGTGTGTATTATGGTGAAAGTATCAAGTCTGATGAAATGAAAAAGAACTGGATTTGTTGAGTAGGAGCCAGTGTTCCAGGTCTCACTGTTTGTGTGGCCTTGGACATGTCATCCACACAGAGTCTTAGTTTCCTCATTCTTAATGGGCACTTAATAATGTCTGTCCTATCATAATTCATAAGACTGTTTGTGGAATATACTAAAAAGCATATGTACTTCACAGGGCCTGGCTTTCCAAAGTCTTGCAGTTTCAAATATTGACCTTGCAAGGACAGGAAATTTTCCACAGGCTGTAAAGTCTCTGTTGCAAGATAAGAATTGTGGCACAGCAGGTTGCTGGCTCAAAGACAGACTAGTTACTGATTGTTATGTAAAGATACTGAGAAATTGCTGTAAGAGGGAATGTTTTCTAGCTCAAGCTTTTGCTGGTGGATCACTTAACTGTCTACTGGAATGTCATCTGGCTTGTTTCACTGAAAGTTACCAGCCTATATTGTTAAACTATAACCCACCTTTGTTCTCTTCCTGTAACTTCCCGGTCTGGAAAATAAATGCAGGAAGAGAACCCCAATTTGGTGTTAATTTCCCAAGGAAGGGCTGCCTCTCACTGGAGGGTGCCTGGGAAGTTAACCTCTTTGGGGCTTCTCACTGCTCGAAAGAGATGGGATTTGAATAATCCTTTGCTTCTCCATCACCCAGGGGGAGTGGGGCAACAAATCCATGGGGGGCAAAGCAACATGAAGCAACAACTGTTGTAGGGAAGAGATGAAGTACTGAGTACGGAAGGGTAGTGCAGCATGCCCAGGAGAAATAAGGCTGCAGGACAGCATTCTGTAAGAGAGGCTATGCATCTGATTTTGTTCACTCTTGGTGCCAGAATCTTGACTTAACTCTTAAGGAATCCATATAAAATAATGCTTGGCTGCGAGGAGGTCCTTAGCTTGGATTTCAGGAAGATGACAAAAGGATTTGATGAGAATGATTGATCTGTGTTTTCCAATGAGACTGCATACACTCATGTCCACATTAGCTAAATAATGATAAATACTATGATACAGGCTATACAGTGATTTTATGGCAAACTTTTAGTTTCTTCACACTAAGCAGCAGATGAGAACAATTCCTCAATGTGTTTAAAATGATACTCTCGAGTCTTTCCTAGTGTGATGCCTCTGTTCAGCTGTCCATTCACCTGACACCTTCTGTGTTCCATTCAAGGTAGGATTGACTGAGATTTCTCAATTTCTTTTTGGGGGGGGAAATCTTAATTGTATATTATATTTAATCTCTGAAGATGGGATTAGTCAAAAGCCACTTTGCTCATAATCTTGTTGATTTAGACTCTGCTTTTCTCTCTGCAAAATGTTACTTTTTCAGGCTGTAGAAACCCTAGATTCCTACAGGTTAGGGGGTTAGAAATGAAGGTCTCACCTAGAGAGGACAAAGGTTATCTTGGTAAAATGGTCGACCTACTCTGTGCCTTGCTCATCCCACATGAAGGTGTTACTTTTAAACTTATTTTGAGATGAACTGTAGCTATGGCAGAATTATGGTGCCATTTTGTAGGTTTTCTATAATTTCTAATTTTCTCTCTTAGAAGAAAGTGATTAAAATTGATATAGAAAGCCTAATTTGTAAACCTATTGAATTTTTAAAAATCATCTACATTGTTATTTTTAATGGTCAGGAAGAAAAGCAAAAACAAAAACTGGATAGTTTGCTATAATAAAAGGTCTGTATTATGAATGTACCAGCAAAATATCAATTACATTAATCATAAAAGTTAACAGCAAAGAGAATTTTTAAAGTCAGTTGTAATCCCAGAGAAACAAATCCTGATATATTGGTGAACTGTTCTTAGAGAAATCTTACCTTATAAAAACTGGACCAGTACTCTTGGAACAAAATCACGGATTCAATTTTTGGAAACTGTTCCAATTTCCTTTATTCAAGTTACATTTATTTTGTTCTAAAATAAGACAGTTTCTATCATGTACCTAGTCATTTTTGTTTTTCTGATTTGAGAAAAACAGTGGATAGAGTTCTTTATGAGATTAAAATTTTTATTGTGGTGAATGAAGCCAAATTTATACTTTGCAGATCTTAGGTACGACCCACAAGGTATATCATATGCAAATTCTTTGCCCAAATGAGGTCTTTGCAGCTCTCTTGATTATCACAGTATTAATACTGTGTTACTGTTCCCAGTGAGCCAAAACCGTAATGATTTTCTTACTAATTTCTGTCTAGTTCCATGCACATATCTGTGCTTAAAACTGTTGCTTTAAAAAAAAAAAAAAAAACTGCTTAATACACGGAGAATGGGAAAGAAAGAATAAATTACAAGGAAGGGTGCAAACAATTTTCCTTTCATAATACATGATTACTACACAGTATGCTCTAGAGTACTAAATATGAAACAATCTTTGATGGTGTATGTGTTAAATCCAGCAGATAATGGCATATGCCTTGCTATAATAAAAAAAAAAATAGTGCAATTCATTTTGTTAGTGTCACTGAAGTAATATTACCTCCAGCATTAGAAACATGATGTTTCTCTGAGCATATGCAATTATTTTAGAGGAATCAAACTACCTTTCACGTATGTTAATAAGATAGTTTCTAAAGTGCCTAGTCTTTTTAATATCCATGTAAAAGTCTTGTTGAAATGACTGTAAACATGCATATTCAGTTATTAGTTAGCATTTGGAAATATAGACAGTAGGTATTAGTGATAATGCTTTGGGGCTAATTTAGGTGCAATTATGAAATTTTTGTTAGTATTCATTATTTTTCAAAACAGCATATTTAGCCAAATAGATAGTTATGAAGCAATTCTAACACAACAAATACTAAGAGAGTTTCCTATTTATCCCGTAATGGGTCATGGTGTTGTTATATGCTTCCAAAGGGAACTAAGAATTATCATAATGACAAGGATAACAACGTGTCCTAAAGCAAAATTCATGCAGCAAAGTTGGTGTTTGTTCATTTAATCCTTCCTTCCTTCAATAACTATTTGTGGCATACCCACTATGTGTTAGGTGCTGTGCTGGCTTCTGTATTAGAGGGGAATAAACCAAACATGGTTTCTGTCCGTGTGGAGCTTATAAATCAGAAGAAACAATTACTCATTGATTTAACATATATTTATTGGCCAGCTACTACATGCCAGACATTCTACAGCTGTAAAAACAGCAGACAAGGGCAACGAGATGGTTAGGGCTTGGTATGTTCCAGGAACTGAAAGTAGCCAACACAATCAATGCATTGGAGGGGGCCAAAGTGAAAGCAGAAACGAGGCTGTTGTAGGCATTCAGGAGAGGTGATGGTGGATGGAACTAGGGCCGGGGCAGAGGAGATGGAAAGAAGGGAACAGATGTAAAATTCACTTTGGTGGTAGAATTGACAGGATACTCAGGAGGTACCTTCAAAATATTAAGGTTTTAACTTTGCTGAACTCTAAAAGCTAATTCAAACCTGATCTTTCAAAAATCTATTTCTGATAATTTACAGCTGAGATAGACTCCTGTCTTGGTTATTTATCACATATGTGTCCAGCTTTATGGCCATTGTAACAAGTTATACTGGCTTTTATTGTTTTGTGACATTTGTCTTGACGTTATCCTTATCTACCAGTTTATTAGCTTTTGAAACTCTGTGATATTCTTTTTTTTTTTTTTTTTGGAAATCCTTAAACCTAATAAACATAGGTCAGAAAGCAATTAATGGGTGCTCATTACCAGGGGATTTTTTGTTTTAATAGGACGTCAGTTTTACTACATCCTGGCACCACTTTTAAAGAGATCATTTGTCAAGACACAAATCATATAAAAGGAACAGAACTAGGTCTTCCAGAGTAAATCATTCTATTTCCTCTACAGCTTTTATTCTGTTGTCTTTTATTGGGAACTGAGATAAGCCATCAGATATCCCTAATATAGTACAGAATCATAGAACTAAGCAGACTTAAGAAAAAGAGGCTTTATTAACTTCATCTTGCTTTTTGCTTCATTTGTAGAACTTTATCGTAATTCCTTTGTCCTTGAATTCTCCTTTGGACATTACTCTTCACTTTATAGAAAATAACTAAAGAATTGTTCCTGAGAATAATCTCATGAGCTTTTAGCAAGACAGTATTAAAGTGGATAATACCGAATTCTCTATCAGCAGCATTTTATCTCTTATTGAATCTTCGTCTCTGTGATTTGCAATGGTAGTCTTGAAATAATGTAATGGAAAAAGGGACATAGCTGGAGATGAGGCCAAAGAGGGATGAATTTTGACAGATTGGAACTAACTTCAAAAAGAGGAGAAAATTGATTTTGGATTGTGTCAAGTATACTTGGAAATAGAAGTGTAGTCTTTATCCCATGAGAATATTAGTCTTCATATATCACCAAGTCCCTTGGGAAAAATGGCTAGTAACACAGAAATGCTTGTCATGACAGATTTATCTAACATGTTGTTTACTGCAGAGTTTTATTCTTCAAGGTCAATGTGGCATATGAATCTATCTTTGTGTGTGTGTGTTTTAAGGCCTTATCTTAGTCAGAAAAATCTGTATTAAGGTCACAAAGTCTCTAGAGAAAACCTTGGATGAAGGTGCATATTGCTACAGGTTGATTGCTACTGGAACATAGATGCGGAACTTCCTATTGTAAGGTTAATGTAGAAAATCACCCAGCATTGCCCATATTACTTGACAATTTATTGTCTTCATAATAGAGAAAAGTAGAATTCAAAGAACCGCAAAGACACATTGGAAATGACAAAATATTGGTCCTGTCTTTTCATTTTACCCAGAATCACAAATCTGAACAAAATCTCATTTAGGCTAGAATCATAGTTCCGAATCACCTATCTAGGAGGTTTTGCTGGTTTGTTCAGAGCTGGGCTACAACTCAGGGAGGGTCACAGCTCCCTTCCTCATGTTCTTTTTGTCACATTCATTTATCTTGAAGGTTGAGCTATTACATTTTGAAACTAAATGTAAGGTGCCTCCTTATCTAACCTATTTCCTGTCACTCCTCACTGCATTTCATCTGCTTTCCTGGTGTATAATCATCTCAGAGGATCACAAGTGCCACAGCTTCTGGTGCCTCTTACACTTGTCATATTATTGCTCATACCTGGAGAATCTATGCCTTTTCCTCCACCCAGTCTGCAATCTGCAACAGTTGACATCTACACTGCTTAGTCAGATCCTACTTCTGCACAGAGCTTTCCCTGACTTTTCAGCCCTGACAGATTTTGAAGATTTCCTAAATTTCTGAAGAGCTTATAGCTTATAACAGTGGCTCCCAAGCCTAGCTAATGTTTAAAATCAACTAAAAACCAAAACAAACAAACAAACAAAAAAACTAAAACCAAAACTAAAACAGGTTATTGAGCCCTACCTCCAAGATTCTCTTTTGGGGTACGTCTGAAGTTGAGCCCAGAAATCTACATAAAAACAAACAATGAAATCTCCCAGGGGATTGTGATAAGCAGATAGATTTGGGAACCAATGATCTAAAAAACATAAGAATTTGAAGTTTGTCTTGTATGAACATTTTTTTCATGTGAGTTTGTTTTATATTCCAACCTGTAATGTGAACTATAATGTGGTTGAGAATGGTGGGAAAGGATGGAGGGTGTTGGGACCTGTTTTCAAAAGGTGGTAGAATCTGCAAAAGAAGTGTTGGGATGCGAATCCCTTGAAACAATAGCTACTATACATGGAAAGACAAATCTGGTGAAGATAAAAATGAAGGGAGACCCCTAAGGCTATTTGTTCCACAAAACTGCTAGTTATATAAAATCACTTTATACACAAAAGAAAAGTATTTTAAAATCTAGCACAGCTCACAGAGTTTAAATGAGCTTGTATTCAGTTTGAGTCTTAGTGAATACTTCTGGAGATCACTGTAATTCCTCCACGACACTGACTTTACTCTTCTGAATTCCTTTGGTTCATAACCTTTAGTGTGTATCAGAATCTTCTGGAGAACTGGATGAAACACAGCTTTCAGATTCTATAGATCTGGGGTGGGGCCTGAGACTTTGCATTTTAATAAGTTCCCAGTTGATGTTGATGCTGCTGGTTCACTGCTGTGTACTATAGTGTATTCTTCACTTGGCTTTCAGGATATCACATTCTCCTGCCGCACTGGCCAGTCCTAACTGTTCTCTGCTAGACCTTAATTTAATTTAATTTAATTTTTTAATTTTTAATTTTTTTATTTTCACTTCTCAATATACATTGTAGTTTATTTTTGTGTCCCTTTACCCCTTCCTCTTTTCCCCCTCCCTCTCTCCCCACCCCCCAACTACATCATATCTGCTCACTTGTCTTAACAAGTTCAAAGAATTGTTGTGATTGTTGTGTTTTCTTCCCCCCCTGCCCATTTATTTGTTTGTATATTTATTTATTTTTAGCTCCCACAAATAAGTGAGAACACGTGGTATTTCTCTTTTTGTGCCTGACTTGTTTCACTTAATATAATTTTCTCTAAGTTCATCCATGTTGTTGTGAATGGTAGTATTTCATTCTTTTTTTTATAGCAGAGTAGTATTCCATTGTGTAGACCTTAATTTTAAACAGTTGCATGATCCTGGGAGTGCTCAGTTCTTGGACCTCTTCTCTGTGTACACACATTCCCTGGGTGTTTCTTTCAATTCTTATGATGTTATTTACCCTCTATATATTTATAAGCTCAAATACATGCCTACAGCCCTTCTTCTCCCTTGAATTCTAGAATTGGATACTTAATTGTCCATGAGATATTTCCACTTAGGTGTCAAATAGCCACCTCACAATTTGCTTGACCAAAACTTAACTCCCGATCCCACTTCCCTACCTTCTCTTCTCCCAGCCTTTCTCATTTTAGGAACTGATACAATTGTTTAACCAGTTATTTAGCCAAGAAACCTGGAGTCATCCTTACTCTCTCTTACTTTCTGTGATGGTTAATTTTATGTGTTAACTTGACTGGGGCATGGGGTGCCTAGATACTCAGTTAAACGTTATTTCTGGGTGTGTCTGTAAGGGTATTTCCAGATGAGATTAGCATTCGAATTGGTCGACTGAGTAAGTAGACTGCCCTCTCCTATGTGAGTAAACATCATCCAATCTTTTGAGGATCTAAGTAGAACAAAAAGGCAAAGAAAGAAGAATTTGCGCACTCTCTCTCTCCTTTCCTTTCTCTCTTTGCTTGAGCTGGAACATTGGTCTTCTCCTGCCCTTCCACTGGGATTTACATCATTGGTTCTTCTTATTGTCAGGTATTTGGACTCATACTAGGACTATACCACTGGCTTTACTAGGTCCCTAGCTTGCTAACTGCAGGTTATGGGATTTCCTCTATAACCATATGAGCCAATTCCTCATTATCTATATCTCCTATTGGTTTCTCTGGAGAACCCTAACTAATGTACTTTCTAACTCCACATCATCAAATCCTGTAAACTCTACCTTCAACATATATCCCTGATGTGATTGCTTCTCACCTACTGCTCCAAGGTGTAGCCTATACTTGACTTTGGTCACTACTACAAAGGAGTCTAATACACTCTTGTCTCATCTTGATCATTGCAGCAGCTTCCTAGCTGGTTCTCTTCATCTATTCTTATTCCCTCAGAAGCTATTTGAAACATGGCAACTCGATTAATTTTTTAAAATTTCAAGTCAGATCACATCACTCCCTGCTCAAAATTTCCAATAGTTCTCATCACATTTGGAGAAAATCCCACTTTCTTACTATTGTCTACAGGCCTGTGATTGAACTGGCCCCTGGTCACCCCTCTGACCTCATTTCCTCCATCTATCCTTCATGTTCTGTGCTCCTTCTTGTTATTCTACAGTGTAGCAAGCAGGTTTGTGTCTTGGTGCCTTTGCACTTTTTCTTTCCCCAAGTATTTGTGTGACTCATACCTTTTCTTTATTCACGTCTCTGCCCAAGATGTCATCACTTCAGAGAGACCTTCCTGATATCCTCTTCAAAATAGTGCCCACTCCCACCACCCATAGCACTAATCTGCATTTGTTTATATCTGTCTCTTCTACTAGAATGTCCACCCCCAGAGGGCAGGATATTTTGTTTACCTATTTTGTTTGCTATCAGTGGCACGTAGACCATACTAGTGAGGATGTAATAAATATTTGCTGAATGAATACAGATGACAATGTGCGTTTGCTGAATGAAAACAGTGACACTGTGTGGAAAGGTTGAAGGAACAACAATAAAAAAAAACAATAAAATGGCTTTAAAGATGAAGAGCAATTAAGTTTTAAGTCAGAGTACATAGTATACATAGACCAAGGACATAAACTCAAAGGCCTTTGGCATTAGTGGGACAGCTGAAAGGGTGAAGTTGCCAGTGTTAAGGCAGTAGTAAGGGTTCTGGTGGATTGGGTGGTATATCCTGGCCTAAAGGTATTCAAATGCATTAACAAAAAAAAAAAAAAAAAATCAAAAACACTGTGCTGGCCAAAAAACCACTTCTAAATTGAGAGCAGAATTCTCCTCCAGTTGCCAGTTTGCAACTGTTGATAGTATACAAATTCTGTAGAAATGTAATTGTGTTCCTTCTAATTACTTGTTATAAATATAAAAATGTCTGTCATGAGTCATTGAAATTGCACTGAATGAGGAAAGAGTTTTGTCTTTTGGATCCTGGAAGATTCTCTGTAACTTTGGATGGACTATTTAGCTGTTGTGGGCTTCAAGTCATTCACCCCTTGGTTATAGGTAAAAATGTCACTCAATGGCGTACAGACAGATACATGTTTTTATTTTTATTTTTTAATTTTATGTTTTTGGCAGCTGGCTGGTACAGGGATCTGAACCCTTGACCTTGGTGTTATAACAGTGTTCTCTCCATTGAGCTGACTGGCCAGTTCCAGATAAGTGTTTTTATTTTTATTTTTTATTTATTTTTTTAAAAAGATGACCGGTAAGGGGATCTTAACCCTTGACTTGGTGTTGTCAGCACCACGCTCTCCCTAGCGAGCAAACCGGCCATCCCTATATAGGGATCCAAACCTGTGGCTTTGGTGTTATCAGCACCACACTCTCCTGAGTGATCCATGGGCCGGCCCTCAGATAAGTGTTTTTAATTCCTTATAATAAAGATGCCCATAAAGCTAAAGATAATTGATATAATATTATAAAGCGCTTAAGCTTCTTAGGAAAAAATGTCTTTATACATGTATTTTATTTCTCCTCCTTTATTCTGTCTAAAGAAAAGCAGACATACCTTCATCCAAATCTCTCATGTAATCCATGTCCTATCCATAAGAAATGCATAGTGAATGTATTGATGAATTACTATGCAAGCTGAGAAGCTGCATGCTGGCTTGCTTGAGGATTCAATTAAAATTGAGCAACATTATTCTGAATAACCAAATTCTGTTTTGAATAAATAATTTAAGTAAACAATGGAATTAGTAAAAACTGATGGTGATAAAGTTGAGTGTGGGACATTCTTATATTAGATTTAATTCTTATATATAGCTTAAGTATAATTTCAGAATTGATAATTGTTGGAATGGAAAAGTTTATATCAAAGTTAATAATAAATTTCTGAATAACTGCTACGAAGCCCTTTTAGTTTGGAGTATCTATCATTTGTAATAAAATTTTAATGTGTTCAGAGTGTTATATTTAATGTTAATGTGGACTGTCCATGCCCAGTAGGCAGGTCTAGAACTAACATAAAAGTTTGGACTGTATTTATACATATTAAGTAACTGAATGAAAAACAATCCAGGAAAGCGCTCATGTGACATAGCTAAGAATGCAAACATTCATCTGTTTTGAATGGTCTGGATATTTTTAATATCTGGATAACATAATTTCTATTTTGATTATTTTTTTCTGATTATTTGCTATTATGTCATAAGCTATTTCTGGGATAACCTTTAGTTCAACTTTAAGAAAATGCAATTTTCATTATTGTTTGGGTGGCAGAATTATGGGAGCTGATGTTATAAACTAAAGAGAAATTTAAAGAAGAAAACATTTTAAAGTACGTCATTTTGTGTATTTTTTAGAATTTATTTTTTAAATTGACACTGATTGATTGTACATATTTATGGGGCAGAGAGTTATATTTCAATACATGTATACAGTGCATGATGATCAAATAAAGGTAATTAGCATATTCATCATCACAAAAACTTATCATTTCAAAGAAAAAAATTATCTCCAAATTAATCAAAGATGGGGTTCTGGAGTTTGGATGGCTTCTAGACCTTGTAACTGCCCCAACAAATTCCTCATAATGTCTAACCCAAGTTTATATTGCTCTAGGTTAAACATTTTCTGTTCATCTTGTTAGCGGAGAAAGAAACTCTATAGGTTTTTTTTTTTACGTTTTAGAAACTTCTGAAAAACCCTACAAACCACTAAGGAAGATCTGAATTGCATTGGTTGTTACTCCTTTCTTTGTTGTTGTTGCATTGAGTCAGCATGGTGGAGAAACATATTTAATATTTGAACCTCACTGGAAATCTTGACTTTATCAATCTTATTAATGAAGGAGGCAGTAAATTTTTGCCCTCCAAAAATGTAAAAATCGAACTGGTTATTCAAAAGTTTGATAACTGGTTGACTATTCTTTCAACCAACATTTAAAAGATATCTGCTATGTGCCAGGTACCCACTATACAAGTATGCATATATTACACACACAGAAATGTGTTTCTTATTTCTGAGAAACTTATGACATAATTCACCAGATCTCATGAAACTTCTTTATAGGTCTATGGGAGAAAATCTTCTCAGTTGTGTGTATCTTGAACAAAAGACAGATATTTTTATGGGCATTCTGAAATTATGTATATGATTGGTGTTACTTCCTTGAGTTGGCTGCAAGTTGTGGCCCTTATCTACTAAAGTGTATGAGATCTATGGCATGCACTCTGGGTGATAACCCTATCCTTGGATTTATCTTTCCCCCACCTTCATTTTATGATTTTATCATAAAGTTTTTTGGTACTTGTATTAGTCAGAGTTTTCCAGAGAAACAGAACCAATAGGATGTCTATGTATGCATGTATGTATGTATGTCTATCTGTGATCTATTGATTTTAAGGAATTGAATCACATAATTGTGGAGGCTTACAAATCCAAAATCTGTAGGACAGGCCAACAGGTTGGAGATTCAGGGAAGAGCTGATGGCACAGTTTGAGTTTGAAGGCTATCTGCTGGCAGAATTCTATCTTCTTTGGGGAGAACAGTCTTTTTCTATTAAAGCCTTTAACTGCCTGGATGAGGCCCACTGACATTGTGGAAATTAATATGCTTTACTTAAAGTCTACTTATTTAAATATTAGTCTCATCTAAAAAACACCTTGACAGAAACATCTAGAATAATGTTTGAGCAAATAAATGGATACTGTGGCCCAGCCCAGTAGACATAAAATTAATTATGTTTGTTGGTCCATTTTCTGTTGCTTATAACAGATTACCTGAGACTGAGTAACGTATAAAGACAATGAAATTTATTTCTTGTAGTTTTGGGTGCTGGGAAGTCCATGGTCCATGGGAGCACATCTGGTGAGATCCTTCTTCTGGATGGGAACTCTCTACAGGGTCCTGTGGTGACATAGGCAATCACACGGTGAGAAATGGCAGGAGCCTTCTAATGTACTCAAGTGTTCTACTTATAAACCTACCAGTCTACCCCTATGACAGTCTATTACACCACTACCCATTACTCCATGAGAAGATTAATCCATTCACAAGGGCATAGTCCTCATAATCCAATCACCTCTTAAAGGCTCCACATTTCAAATGCCATAATAGAATTTCCCACCCTCTTAATACTATCACAATGGCAATCAAGTTTCCAACCCATGAACTTTTGGGGGATGCATTCAACCCATAGCACCATCACAATACTCTATATATTCTTATAACCCTCTTTCAAGTCCTTGAAATGAAGCAGGGTATAAAATGTACCTGAAGTGAACTATGGTTTTCCTTAGTAATTTATAAAAGAAGTGATCTTACCTTAACTTTCCTTTGTTTCATTTGGGACGGCCATTTATTTGTCACTCTGGCATTGAAGAGCTATCTGAGAGCCAACCATCCCAGCCATGACAAACAGATGCTTCTATGTAAGCCTTCTAGTGGATATTCCTCTCTCTGGAGGTTTAAAAAAATCTGAATATCACCTCTGTAAGTCTAAGTAAACACTTAGACTTCAATTTCCTGGTTGTCTTAGTTAAGACTCTTGATTTCAATGATCAGGAACACAATTCTAGTTCCTTAGGCAAGAAGGGAGTTTATTAGAAGGGTTCAAGCAAAGTCAGGGTGTCACGTGTTATTAGAAGTTAAAGAGAAATCTATAATAGATAAAAAGCTTGGAAGTGAATTACACACTGTGATTATGAAGGTTAGTTGATTTTAGTATCTCACAGCAATTAGACAGGAAGTTTTTCTTTATGTCTAAACTAAATTCCTGCTGCTGAGATTTAAACAGTTCTTTTCTAGTCTGATTATTAGTAGAAAGAGGAACTTTTTAGTCAAGGGCAGAAAGCATATCTTGGTCAGGTGTCTATATTAAGCTAAAAGGCTGTGGTCAAGAGAGCAGGGTCTATAATGGAAATATAGCTTTGCAGGGCCTGTATGTGGGGTTGGGGAGAGAGAGAGAGAGGAAAGGAAGGAGGGAAGGAGAGAGGAGAGGTGGAAGAGGAGGGGAAAGAGAGGGGGATTAAAGTGGGATATTTCTTGGTGAACAGATGGCTTGGGCTGAGCAGATACCATCAACCTTATCTATGGCTTTTTCTTGTATAGTTGGTGGTTTCAAGACACTTAGAATAATAATAAAAAAGAAAGTCATAATATTAGGGTGTGACATATTCTGGAAAGATCCACTAGTCAGTCTCCTCACCCTACCTTCCTTAGAAACATTTTTATTAAAAAACTGTGTATACTTATTGTGAGAACAAGAGAGTAGCAATACACAACGTGAAATGTCAGCCTCCCTCTTTGCCAGTATCACCCCCATCCAACCAAACCCAGTGCCATTCACTAGAGGTTTAAATGTTCAGTTTGGTAGGTGGCTTTCAGGTATTTTCTTTAAATATGTAACTATCTTTATTCATAAAACATCTGTAGTATATATACAGTGCCAGTCAGGATGCTTTTAGCCGCAAGTGAGAGAAACCTTGATTCATGCTGTCATTCGTGCTATGAGGATATTTCTGACCCTAGCAGCAGGAAGTCTGCAGGTAGGATGTCTTCAGGCACAGTATGGTCAAGGCTCCGGCTCAGCTTCTTGTGACTTTCTGAGCTCCATCTTCCTGCATGCGTTGGTTGGTCTTCAGGTGACTTCCCTCATGGTGGCCAGATGGATCTTAGCAGCAGATGGGTCATGTGTTCCTTGTTTATATCCAGTCTCAGAGGAAGAAAACTCAATCGTAGCATAATTTGATGGACCAACTTAAATCTTGTGCTCACCTCTGGATCAACAGCAATTGTGTTTAAGCCTGGATTCCTGAACCAATCACTTATGAGATAGATTGGATTACTGTGCTCAATTTAGACTAATTAGAATCTACCCTTGGAGCTGAAATAGGTTCAGTTTCTGAGTCACATGACCTATTTGGAAAGACTTGACTATGTATTGGAACTGTGAGAAAAGAGGGGATGGCTATTGTTTAGGCAATGAATAGTGTAATATAAATGTCTGTGAGTATGTAACATGTATGTTATTCTTCACCATATTATACATGCAATTTGATTTTTTCAGGAAGGGAATTATTTTGAAAATTTTGAGCTAAGAACTGAAGATTATTCATTTATTTTTTATTGAAACATAATTGATTGTACATATCTGTGGAGTATAGTGCTGAATATCAGTACCTGTGTGCAATATGTGATGCTCAAATCAGGATAATTAGTACATTCAGCATTACAAAATGTGATCATATTTTGTGGCCCTTTACCAATTTCTTGCTAACCCATCTCCCCCTCCCCCTTTCCCACCTCTGGTGGCCTCAGTGCTATTCTCTCCTTTTGAAAATTCAATGAATTTTGTGATTGTTGTATCTTTCTTTCTTCTTTTATTCGTTTATTTTTTTAGTTCCCACTTATGAGTTAGGACATGTGGTGTTTCTCTTTCTGGGCCTGGCTTATTTCATTTAACATAATTTTCTCTAAGTTCATCCATGTTGCTGCAAATGACATTGTGCCAAGAGCAGAGTAAGTACTATTTAAGAATTTGTGACTATTTTCTGATATTCTTCCAAATGTTTTCTACCAGGTGTGTTCCCATCTGGCATTCCATAAATGCCTGATGAATGATTGCATGTCTTTTAGGGATGTTCTTTTTCATTGCCTTCACTCGGACTTTTATGTGGTATGGCAGTCGTCGGGCAGGAATTTCAGATCCTTCTGCCCCTTCCATGCAGGTCGTGAGTCTGGTAATCGAAAGAAGATACTGGCAGCTTTATGCAAGGTAGACATACTTTATTCTTCAAATATGAGCTTCACAGACATGCTTTATCCTCAGACACAAGCTCAGGCTCTACTCCACTGACCCTCCATGCTCTGCCCTCCTCCCATGCTCCGCTGACCAGCAGTTCAGAGCAGTGACCTTTAAGCTCTTAGTACACAATAGCAGCCACAAGCCAAGCATTACATAATTAACGATGATCATGCTAAACGGTCACACATGCACATTACACTACTTTTATAATTTGTTTCTAGTGAATGTGCTGAATCTTGCCCATTTGTAACAGATGTGAGGTGAGAGATCCTGACTAAACTTTTCTACTTTCCTTACAGCAATATGATTTGTACATGAGGAATGCAACAAGGACGGCTTTTTATTGTAACCGCTCTTTCTCATACACTCTGGGGAGAATTGAGCCTAGAAGGTAGCAGCTTTTATTTTGATAATTTTCTCTAACTGAATATTATGGATGACAATTTAGCTCACAGTTGTTTTGGGGGATGGCTTGACATTTGTAAAACTAAGTAGTTCCAGGAATATCATTTAAAAGCCCACATAGTGTCCTTGTCAGAACCTGACAAATAAAATAATGAACTGACACAGACATGGAAAGACAGAGAATCTTTGTGCTTTCATGACCCTGGTGGCCTTCTCACCTTTCACTAGTGTAAAATTAGTAGTTATTTACATCTAGAGTATGTGGTACTCTGTATGTATTTTGTAGGTAAAAACACTAAAAGAAAAAAAGAAATGGAAACATTCCTTTAGAAACACTGAGTCTAAATTGTGCTGTTTCCCCGATTTAGTAAGTCTGCCCTTATTATGCAGTAATTATACAATAAAGATTTCAAAATATTTAAAACTTCTGGGTGAATTTATTAAAAGACTCATTTAATAAATTCTTTATTGAAACAGAAAGCAGATCAGTGCTTGTCAGGGCCTGGAGGGAGGGGGCTGTGGGGAGTAACTGCTGAGTGGGATTTGTTTTGGGGTGATGGAAATGTGTTGTAACTAGATGGAGGTGGTGGTTGCACACGTTGTAAACATGCTGAATGTCACTGAATTGTTCACTATAAAATGATTAATTTTTTTATGTGAATATTACCTCGATTTAAAAAAAAGCAAAACAAAAAGGAAACAAAACTTCCAAGTCCCAACTTTCCTAAGCCATAGCCTAACAAAACAGGATGCCAATTGCTATTAAAAAAAACCCAAACCTCCCCCCCCAACACGGAAGGATAATCTTGTTATTCTTTAACCTTTAAAATTATAAAGCATGTTTATTACTTTTCAGAAAGAGCGCGACTTATAATGTCACCTGTGAGGCTTCATGACTGCAAGTGTTTGCTGACCTAAGGCACTGTCAATAGTCCTGCTCTCTCCATTACCTGTATAGTTTTTGAGGACCAGTATGTTGTTTGAACTTATTAAAGGATACTTTTATCTTTACAAGGATAGATTTGTACTACCATGTTCTCTTCAACTTGGTTTATGATGTCATGGGCTTTAATAACTTTCACTATTTGTAGTCTTTGGTTTGCTGCTGCTTCTCTCCTCTGTCATGTTATGACTGTTCATTTGTTTAATATGAAAAATGCAGTTTAGCATCAATGGCATTCAGACTTCTGGCATGGTGATCAAGAAGGGTCCTTTTCTGAGTAGTAGACCAATTGTAAAATGAATGCAATGTTTCAGCTAAGTTGATGATGGTGATTTATATTTGTTCATATTTAATCTATGGGAAGATAAAATAGTTCATACAAAAGCTTTTGCAACTAACATTAAAAAAAAAATCTCTTAAAGCCCCATAACTCAGGATCCCTGGACCTAGAAAATGGTGCTATGCAGACTAACCTAAGCATCCGTGTCAAATTTGCATTATTGTACCTTTTCTGCCAGGCCAATTGAAAGCTTTCTCAGCTTCTGGGGGAGCAACATGTCATTTACTAAAACCCTGGCCTTTTGTCACAGTGCATCTGAGAAAGGGACCAACAACATTTGCGTTTCAACCTCCTGCTTAACTAACACAATTTTCATTTAAATACAACTCTGTAACCTCCTGGCTGTGTGATTATTTAAGTTGTTATTGTTAGCATAGACGGACAATATGTCATAAGTCTGCAACTGAAATTAAAATAGGCGGTAATCGTATGCATCAAAAGTTAGTCTTACTCTTGCCTGGGAAGAACAGGAGAGGGGAGTTTTAAAAGATAGGTTTCTGGAGTCACCAGGCTACTTTTTTGTTGTTGTTACTCACCTTTTGGCAGCAGATAGAACTTGCAGTAGCCATTCTGTGATCCTGAGGGAAAAAGTCGTACACTAAGGAAGGCAGAGCAAAAATACAGAAGGACCTGGGTCCTCAGTGGCATTCCAGCTCTGTAGAGCTTCCTGCAAGAGTTGGGGCATGAAGTAAGTCCTTCACAGGTGAGTCAGGCATCTGTTACCTGCAGCTGAATCTAATCTCAACTGAGAAACTGCTCAGTGTCTCCTAGGCGCATATAATAGGGGCATCGAAGAAGTAGAATAATTTAATTCCATGGAGTAACTCTAATGGTGAACATATTAAAGAGAGACTTTGGCGGGGCTTGGTGTCTTTCCGTCTTTATCTTTTGGCTGGCTGATCAAGGATAGAACTAACCCTGTGTCTGTACGACCCTGTGATTGCCTCTTAATACAGTTGCATTTCTGTGCTGAAGCTTGCTAATGAAACAGGGAGTCAGCTTAAAGTTTATAATGAAAAAGAATACAATACACTTTTTCACACAAAAGGGATCTTTTATTTAAGCAATGATTTTTATTGAGATATTTAGCCTGGTCAGTTGAAAGTACATTCCTTTGTAATTAATGACATTAAAATTAAATGTTTTCTATCACTGCATTTATTTTGTGTCAGTAGATCTGTTTCATCAGCTCTTTCCTTGTGCTGTCTGGTATCAGATCACCATTTTGCTCCAGAGGCATCACTGTGTTCTATGTGTCCCTGGATTTCTGCAGTGCCATAGTCCTGCTTTTGTTGGCAAAATGGTAGCTTCTGCCTTGAAACTACATAACACAAAGGCTTTTGCTAAAGTATTTCTGTTCTTTGCTGATGAGGCAACGAAACTTTACCCAATCCAGCCTCTGTTGGTTCCACTTACTCATTATGTTGGAACGGGTCTGTTTTCTGGTAAGGATGCACATTAATCTTAGGCATGTGAAGCTTTTAGTATCTTGATATCTTTAGCCCTTTAATCATTTAATCAAATGGTTGGAAAGAGTATTGATTATACCTTCTAGCCTGGATAAAATTAGAAGTCTGCCATAATTTTCTGTGGGGGTTTCTTTTAGAATTGTTTCATCTCTCTGCATTTTCACTGCTTTCATTGTTGCCTGTTTACATTTCTCATTCTTAAGGTACACAGATTTGCTATATATTTTATTAGAATACAATGAGAATTAAGTAACTCTGAGTTTCCAATTATTGTTAAATATTTTTTGATTATCTCATATGATTGTCTTTTTTAAAATAATTACCTGAGAGTTGTGAAAACTTTGATATTTTTCTTCCAAATTTTATTTTATTTTGTCAATATACAATGTGGTTGATTATTATGGCCCATTACCAAAACCTCTCTCCCTCCTCCCGCTCCCCCCTCCTTCCCAACAACCTCATATATGTTCGCTTGTCATATCAACTTCAAGGAATTGTAATTGTTGTGTCTTCTTCCCTCCCCCTGCCGTTTTTTTTGTGTATTTATTTATTTATTTTTAGCTCCCACAAATAAGTGAGAGCATGTGATATTTCTCTTTCTGTGCCTGACTTGTTTCACGTAATATAATTCTCTCTAGGTCCATCCATGTTGTTGCAAGTGGCAGTATTTCATTCTTTTTTATAGCAGAGTAGTATTTCATTGTGTAGATATACCACATTTTCTGTATCCACTCATCTGATGAGTGACATTTGGGCTGGTTCCAACTCTTAGCTACTGTAAATAGTGCTACAATGAATATTGGGGAACAGGTATACCTTCGACTTGATGATTTCCATTCCTCTGGGTATATTCCCAGCAGTGGGATAGCTGGGTCATATGCTAGATCTATCTGCAATTGTTTGAGGAACCTCCATACCATTTTCCATAGAGGCTGCACCATTTTGCAGTCCCACCAACAATATATGAGAGTTCCTTTACCTCTGCAACCTTGCCAGCATTTATCATTCACAGTCTTTTGGATTTTAGCCATGCTAACTGGCGTGAGATGGTATCTCGGTGTGGTTTTGATTTGCATTTCCCAAATGCTGAGTGATGTTGATCATTTTATCATATGTCTGTTGGCCATTCGTATATCTTCCTTTGAGAAATGCCTGTTTAGCTCTTTTGCCCATTTTTTAATTGGGTTGCTTGTTTTTTTCTTGTAAAGTTGTTTTGAGTTCCTTGTATATTCTGGATATTAATCCTTTGTCAGATGTATATTTTGCAAATATTTTCTCTCACTCTGTTGGTTGTCTTTTAACTCTGTTAACTGTTTCTTTTGCTGTGCAGAAGCTTTTTAGTTTGATATAATCCCATTTGTTTATTTTTCCTTTGGTTGCCTGTGCTTTTGGGGTCAAATTCATGAAGTCTGTGTCCAGTCCTACTTCCTGAAGTGTTTCTCCTATGTTTTTGTTAAGAAGTTTTATTGTTTCAGGGTGTATATTTAATTCTTTAATCCATTTTGAGTTGAGTTTAGTGTATGTTGAAAGATATGGGTCTAGTTTCATTCTCGTGCATATTGATATCCAGTTATCCCAGCACCATTTGCTGAAGAGGCAGTGTCTTCCCCTGTGTATAGGCTTGGTGCTTTTGTCAAAGATCAGATAGCTGTAGGTGTGTGGGTTGATTTGTGGATTCTCTATTCTATTCCATTGATGAGTGTGTTTGTTTTTATGCCAGTACCATGCTGTTTTGATTATTATAGCTTTGTAGTATAGTTTAAAGTCAGGTAGTGTTATGCCTCCAGCTTTATTTTTTTTGCTCAGCATTGCTTTGGCTATGCATGGTCTTTTGTTATTCCATATAAATGTCTGGATAGTTTTTTCCATTTCTGAGAAAAATGTCATTGGAATTTTGATGGGGATTGCATTGAATTTGTATATCACTTTGGGTAATATGGACATTTTCACAATGTTGGTTCTTCCAATCCAAGAGCATGGGATATCTTTCCATCTTTTTGTATCCTCTCTAATTTCTCTCAGCAGTGGTTTGTAGTTCTCATTATAGAGATTTTTCACATCCTTGGTTAACTCATCAATTCCTAAGTACTTTATTTTTTTGGTGGCTATTGTAAATGGGCAGGCTTTCTTGATTTCTCTTTCTGCATGTTCACTATTGGAGAAAAGAAATGCTACTGATTTTTGTGTGTTGATTTTGTATCCTGCTACTGTGCTGAAATCATTTATCAATTCCAACAGTTTTTTTGTAGAGGTTTTAGGCTGTTCGATATATAGGATCATGTCATCTGCAAACAGGGACAGTTTGACTTCATGTTTTCCAATCTGGATGCCCTTTATTTCCTTCTCTTCTCTGATTGCTCTGGCTAGTACTTCCAACACTATGTTGAATAGGAGTGGTGAGAGTGGGCATCCTTGTCTAGTTCCTGTTCTTAAAGGAAAAGCTTTCAGCTTTTCCCCATTCAGGATGATATTGGCAGTGGGTTTGGCATATATGGCTTTAATTATGTTGAGTTACTTTCCCTCTATACCTAACTTATAGAGGGTCTTTGTCATGAATGAGTGCTGAACTTTATCAAATGCTTTTTCGGCATCTATAGAGATGATCACATGGTCCTTGTGTTTGATTTTATTAATATGGTGTATCACATTTATTGATTTGCGTATGTTGAACCAACCTTGCATCCCTGGGAAGAATCCCACTTGATCGTGGTGAATAATTTTATGTATGTGTTGCTGTATTCTGTTAGCCAGCATTTTATTGAGGATTTTTGCATCTATATTCACTAAGGATATCAGCCTGTAGGTTTCTTTTTTTTTCTTTTTTCTTTTTTTTCTTTTTCGTGACCGGCACTCAGCCAGTGAGTGCACCGGCCATTCCTATATAGGATCCGAACCCGCGGCTGCTGGGAGCGTCGCAGCGCTCCCAGCGCCGCACCCTCCCGAGTGCGCCACAGGCTCGGCCCCTGTAGGTTTCTTTTTTATTTGTATCTTTACCTGGTTTTGGTATCAGGATGATATTTGCTTCATAGAATGAGTTTGGGAGATTTGCCTATGTTTCAATCTTTTGCAATAGTTTGTAAAGAATCAGTGTCAATTCCTCTTTGAATGTGTGATAAAATTCTGCTGTGAATCCATCTGGTCCTGGGCTTTTCTTTGTTGGGAATCTTCTGATAACAGCTTCAATCTCCTTTATTGTTATTGGTCTGTTCAGATTTTCTGTGTCTTCTTGGCTCAGTTTTGGGAGCTTGTGTGTGTCCAGAAAGTTTTCCATTTCCTCCTGATTTTCAAATTTGTTGGCATATAGTTGTTTGTAGTAGTCTTGAATGATTCCTTGTATTTCAGATGTATCAGTTGTAATAACACCTTTTTCATTTCTAATTTGTGTTATTTGGATCTTCTCTCTTCTTTTTTTAGTTAGCCATGCAAATGGTTTGTCAATTTTATTTATCTTTTCAAAAAACCAACTTTTTGATTCGTTGATCTTTTGTATTGTTTTTTGGGTTTCAATTTCATTAAGTTCTGCCCTGATCGTAATGATTTCTTTCTGTCTGCTAACTTTGGGTTTGGATCATTCTTGTTTCTCTAGTTCTTTAAGGTGAAGTGTTAGATTGTTCACTTGCCATCTTTCCATTCTTCTGAAGTAAGCATTTAATGCAATAAATTTTCCCCTTAGTACTGCTTTTGCAGTTTCCCACAGGTTTTGGTATGATGTATCATTATTTTCATTAGTTTCTATAAACTTTTTGATGTCCTGCTTGATTTCTTCTTGGACCCATATGTCATTAAGTAGAATGCTGTTTAATTTCCATGTGTTTGTATAGTTCCCAGAATTTCTTTTGTTATTGATTTCTAATTTTAATCCATTGTGGTCTGAGAAAATACATGGGATAATTCCAATTTTTTTGAATTTGTTGAGACTTGATTTGTGACCTAATATGTGATCTATCCTGGAGAATGATCCATGTGCTGATGAGAAGAATGAATATTCTGAGGCTGTTGGGTAGAATGTTCTGTAGATATCTGCCAACTCCAATTGGTCTAGTATGTTGTTTAAACCTTGTGTTTCTCTGCTGATACTTTGCCTAGATGATCTGTCCAATATTGACAGTGGGATGTTCAGGTCCCCTGCTATTATGGTATTTGTGTCTATTTCCTTCTTTAGGTCTAATAGAGTTTGTTTTATAAATCTGGCTGCTCTGACATTGGGTGCGTATACATTTATGATTGTTATGTCTTCTTGATGGATCAATCCTTTGATCATTATGTATTGGCCCTCATTATCTCTTTTTATGGTTTTTATTTTAAAGTCTATTTTATCAGATATAAGAATAGCTACTCCAGCTCGTTTTTCATTTCTGTTTGCATGGTAAGTCTTTTTCCATCCTTTCACTCTTAGTCTATGTGAGTCTTTATGGGTGAGTGGGTCTCCTGAAGACAGCATATAGTTGGATCCTCCTTTTTAATCCAGTCAGCCAGTCTGTGTCTTTTGATTGGGGGAATTTAAACCTTTTACATTAAGAGTTGTTATTGAAAACTGTTGATTTAATCCTAGTGTTTTATTGATTATTGTTTGGATGTCTTAGGTGTCTTTTGTTCCTTTCTTTCTGATTTACTGTTTGTTTTCTGTATTTGTTGGTTCCTTGGGTTGTAGATATCCTTTTTTTGTTTGTTTTCTCTTTATGAATGCCATTTTTATTATACTAGTGGGTTTTGATTTTTCTTGGGTTTTTATGGCAGTGGTAGTTATTTTTCAGGTACCAAACCCAGTACTACCTTGAGAATTTCTTGTATGGGTGGTCGTGTGGTAGTGAACTCCTGCAGTTTTTGTTTGTCTGAGAAATGTACTATTTGCCCTTCATTTTGGAAGGATAGCCTTGCAGGGTAGAGTAATCTTGGCTGGCAATCTGTCTTTTAGTATTTTGAATATATCCTCCCATTCCTTTCTAGCTTTTAGGGTTTGTGATGAAAATTCTGATGTTAGTCTGATTGGGGCTCCCTTATAGGTGATTTGACACTTCTCTCTTGCAGCTTTTAAGATTCTCTCTTTGTCTTTGAGTTTCGCCAATTTAACTATAACATGTCTTGGAGAAGACCTTTTTGGGTTGAATACGTTTGGGGAACTTTGAGCTTTCCGAATCTGAAGATCTGTGTCTTTTCCAATAACTGGAAAGTTTTCTGCTACTATTTTGTTGAATATATTTTCAATGCAATCTCCTTTTTCCTTCCCTTCTGGAATACCCATGACTCAGATATTTGAGTGCTTAAGGTGGTCTGATATCTATCTCAGATTTTCTTCAATGCCCTTAATTCTTTTTTCTTTTTTTTGTCTGCCTGTGTTGTTTCAAACAGCCCATCTTCAAGGTCAGAAGTTCTCTCTTCTACTTCTGCAAGCCTGCTGGTTAAACTCTCTGTTTTGTTTTTTATTCCATTGAATGAATTCTTCAGTTCAGTAAGCACTGCTACATTCTTTTTCAGGGCATCAATTTCCTTGTACATTTCTTCTTTCATGTCCCGTAAACTTTTCCTCATTTCATCATGTTGTCTAGCTGAGTTTTCTTGTATCTCATTCAGTTTCCTTAGAATTATCACTCGAAATTCCTTGTCAGACATTTCAAGGGCTTCTTGTTCTATAGGATCTATAGCTTGAGAGTTTTTACCCTTTAGTGGTATACTTTCTTGATTTTTCATATTTCTGGTATCTTTCCTTTGATGTTTAGTCATTGTGGCAGTGGATTTCACAGTCCACTGGTTTGACACTATTGTCTGGCTAGGATGTTGCTGGGGTTGCCAATTTGGTATGGCTACCTCAGTGTCTGCTCAGTTAGCCACTAGTACCTTGTGTGTGTGATTGCCTCGGGTCTTGGGCCTCTCTGGGGGCTGCCTCTCTGATCAGCATGCACTCAGCCGGGCTGCTGGGTCATGTGCCGGCACTGCAGGGTGTGTGGTCTTTGTGGAGCTTTAGCAGTGGCGAGGCCTACTTGCTGGGTCATGTGCCAGCACTGCCGGGCATGTGGTCTCTGTGGAGCTTTCACCTCCCCTGCTGGACGTCTCCCTGCTCCATGTGCACTGGTAAACTATTGATTTTTTTATTAGTGTCCCTTGTTTGTTATTTACCCTTAAATAACATGTATCCTTTCTTGCTCTTTGACAGCAAATTTTTCCCCTTTTACAAACTTTGTTCAGCTTGCATTTAGCTCTTCTTTTTCTTCATTTAGCTTTCTGTTCGTCAGTTTAGCATTGGGGGCTGGCCAGTTAGCTCACTTGAGAGAGCGTGGTGCTGATGACACCAAGGTCAAAGGTTTGGATCCCCAAAACCACCAGCTGCAAAAAAAAAAAAAAAAAAAAAAAAAAAAGAAATTAGTGTAGAGCTATTGGGAAGAACAAAATGAGTTATACTGGATTCAATTGCAGAGTATAATTTTAACATGTTATGCTTCCCTATTTTGAAAACTTTCTCTCATGTGCAACATGGAATTATTATTACACAAATGTGCAATATACAATTTTCACACATTTGATTGAAACATTAATTTTTATGTTATGGGGAAATCTCAAGGTAGTTACATTTAGGAAATACTAAGGCTATTATTGAATGAATCTCTTTCACATAATAAGAAAGCTATAATTTAAGAAATAATGTTTCTCATTTGTCATTTAATAAAACCTCCTAGAAACGAACAAATTGATGGCTCTCCCTAAGTGAGCCATACTGACATTTCAGGTCAGTGTGCTTGCTAGGATCCTCATATTTTCAAATTGTGTTAAGTGGTATAGTTTTAATCTTCTCCTCTAGGCACCGCAGTGGACAAATCTCTGAGTGTTAGGGGAGAATTAATAACTTACATTGTTTTAAATTTAAAAATGCTTTATTTTCTAAAAATTTGGATATATTTCCAAATATCTTTCTGTTATTTGTTCTTGATTTACTGGTCATAGGACATACTCTATGATTTCCATCTTTCTAAATTTAACAATGTACATTTGTTTAACCATTTTGCGTGTCATCCTTGTGCAGGGGCCATGCTAATCTTCTCTGTATTGTTCCAATTTTAGTATATGTGCTGCCAATGTTCAACCCATTTTAAATGCTAGTACTTTTTTTTTTGGCTGTAGTTATGTGATTTTTGAACTCTATTATTCATACAACTCATTAATATTTATCACTAATAATAGGTCCTTTAAATATAACACATTTTAATTATAAAAGCAGTGCACAATAAAATGCAGATAAGCAAAATGAAGAAAAATAAAATTCATCCTTAATCCTGCTACTCAGAGAAAATTTTGAATTCATTGTACTCATATATTCTCATAATGTAATATAATATAATATTACTATAAACTATACAGATTTTTACAAAGATGGAATGACATTATCTTGACTGTTTCAGATTCTTCTTTTCTTATTTAAGAGATAGTATGTATTTTTCACTCCTTATTTTTAATTTATTAAAAATGGGAATTAAACCTTTATTTTTCTTAAAAAAATAAAATCATAATATAGAAAAGTGAAAAAAGTACAGGTAATTAAAGAGGAAAAACATGTTACTATAACCATGCAGGGATAACTTTTTTATATCATTTTAGTCTATATACTTCTGAACTTTTAAAAATGAACACGTGTATATGTATATAAACTTATGTGTACATTTTTATAAACAATATTATATTTTAGATTCTGTTTTATACATGCAATTTCTCTAAACTGTGTCTATACACTTTATGTTTACATACATCTAAATCATGATTCTTAATGACTGCATAATAACCTCATGGTATAATATATCACCCTTTGTTTAACAAATCCCCTATGTTGAACAGTAGGTAATTTTAATTTTTTTTAACTATTGTTTACATTGCCTCAATTGACCAAACACACTTTTCAACACTTTAATTTCTGTAGGGTAAATTTTAAGGCTTTTGATACAGAATACCAAATTTCTCTTAAAATGGTTATACCAGTTGACACTCCTGAGAGTGGTACATGAAGCCTGTTTCTACACATTCTACATCCTCACTATCACTGGCTTTTTCGGCCAGAACACCTTTGACTGTAACTAATGGGAACCAGGATGGGGTATGGGTTCAAAACACACAGGTTGGTTTCAAATCTTGATTCTGTCACTCTCTAGCTGTATGACACAGAGTGTGTTTTGATGTTTTCTGGACATTTATTTCCTCACCCATAGCAGTGCCCATCTTGTAGGATTATTGTGAGGATTAAATGAGATGATAATATCATGCTTTTAGAATTCTCCCTGGCACATAAGAAGCGGTAGATAAACCTTAGGTATCTTATTATTTATATAATTAAAATCATGTTGTCATACATTGGTCTGATGTCATTTTGCTGTTTTGTATATTGTAGTTTCTTAATTTAGCCATAGGCAAATATTTTTCTGTTTTATTTTTATCATCTTTTAAAGAAAATCATGCTAAATAGACTTTATCTTCTAAGTCTTAAAATAGCCCAACACGATGAAATTCTGACTGAAGATATGAAATGTAATAGCACTGTGGGGACTAATCTTGCATACCTTGTACAATGAGCTCCTGAGATTAAGCATCTTCAGGGGAACTTATTAATTTGGGGAAAGAAGAAGAGCTGGAGAGCATTTCCTTTTTAAAAGTTTTAACAGCCACAGCAATACTTTATTTATAGGATGTAACTACGAACTCTAGGACCTAACTCTATCACTCTAAATACACTGCAGTACATCTTTGAATAACATGACATAGCTAAAAATTGCTAGGAAATTGCAACTGGCACACTAATCAAGCACAGAAATTCATGCAGGTGAGTGATTGTTTTCATAACAAATGCAAAACTAGGTCTCCAGCCAAAAATTCCAAAAGAGAAACAAAAAATAATGCCATTCTTGGATGCACTACTGGAAGTACACTATCTGGTGTTGAGTGCCAGTCCACTCTGCTTGGGCACTGTGGTATCATAGTGCTGCTGTCTTAGAGGGGGACAGAATGGAACATGCCAGAGAAAAGCAGCCAAGAGAACTAAAGTCCTATCAGTCAAGGAAGAGTAGAAGGAACCTGGAATGTTCAGCCTGGAGAAGATTTAGGGCAGTCGTTATACAGAATTAGAATAGTTGAGGAATGAGACTTGCTCTGTCTCCTTGGATGGAAACCAGACAAATGGACATAAGTTATAAAGAGGCAGATTGTGATTATTAAGATTCAATGTAAAGAAAAACTAAATTAGCAGTAATAATGTAAATGGCTTTAAATATTCCTTCAGCATCGCCACATAAGCTGTGGTGTGTTTGTGTTTCTTTTAATACTTACTCTTCTAAAAAGGCAATATATTCATGGGTTCTGAGGAATTTAGAGATCTGGTAGATTGTGGGCCTTTCTATACATAGTTTTGTGAACTAACCCATTTTCCTATTTGAATGCAATCTCTCATTTCCAAGGACACAGGCTTATATTGATTTTTCCTTCCTCCCTCCCTCCCTCCCTCCTTCCCTCTCTCCCTTTCTTTCTGATATAGCAGCTTTGGGTGCATCAGGAGAGCTCAATTTAGTAATGACATAGTGTCCTCTGAGACTAATGGAACTGGAAGAAATGCTTTCTGACTGAGTAGAACCTACTGGGTCAGCACTGGGTTGTGGTGCGGTGGGATGAATCTGCTGCCAGAGCTTCCTAAACACACAAGGCTGAAAAAGCAAAAACAAAAACAAAACTACCAACGTTCTTGTGATGGTTGATTTTGGGGGTCAACTTGACTGGACTAAGGGATACACAGCTGGTAAAGCAGTAATAATTCTCAGTTCTTCAGTAGATACTGAGCCGGTCCCTCTTCTGCTGAAAGGGAAACCTAGGTGGCTTGGCATTTGATTAGAATGATTGGGCTGTCCCAGGTGTGTCTGTGAGGGTGTTTCCAGAGGAGACTAGCATTTGAGTTGGTGGACTGAGTGGGGATGATCTGCCTTCAATGTGGGTGGGCACCATTAATCAGTTGAGGGCTCAGATGCTATGAAAAGGAGGAAGAGAGGCAAATTCTTGCTTTCTCTTCTGGGATTAGGACACCCTTCTTCTCCTGCCCTTGGACGTCAGAACTCCAGGTTCTTCAGCCTTTGGACTCTGGGGCTTGCACCAGCAGCTCACAGGATCTCGGGCCTTCAGCCTCGACCTGAGAGATACCCATCAGCTTCCTTGGTTCTCAGGCCTTTGAACTTTGACAGAGCAATGCTATCAGCTTCCCTAGTTCTCAGGTTTGCAGATGGCCTATTGTGGGACTTCTCAGCCTCCATAATTGCGTAAGCCAATTCCCCAAATGAATCTCTTCTGCATCTCTCTCTCTACATATATTCTGTCAGTTCTGCCTCTCTGGAGGACCCTGACCAAAACAATTCCCATCACTAGCATGTCCTGGGGAGCTAATGAAAGGGCTCTTCCTTGGACTACATCTGTGTACTGGGGCAAGCCCACTGCCTGGCATAATGTTCTACAGACTGTAGCTCTCTACAATATTTAATGATGAGAGGAGGGGAGAAAGAATGGTGATAATGATGACCATGAAAACAAATGGGTTTGTTAAATGGGCTGTCATCTATTATCATTTATTTTGGTTCAAATTGTCATAGACTTATTTGGTGGTAGCCCCTTGGAACCCGAACACCACCAATACTCAGTCAACAGGCCTTTCTTAACTAGGCTTTGGCTGCCACATTCCCCTGCCTTGATGCCAAACACTATTGTAAGTTTCTTTAAATAGGTTTCTTTAATTCTTACAAAAGTCTATGAAATTTCTACAGGTAAGAAAAAAGAGGTTTAGGAAGTAAGATCAACTAGCTTACTTACTAGAATTTGGATCTGAGACTTTGCTATTTAAACTCCAAAATTCATTTTCTTAACAATGTATTCTGGTTAATCCTCAGAATTTATTAGGAACTCTGGTGCTTGGGTTCAACATTCCTCTCCAGCACTAGCACTTGTATATTTGGGCATTCTAAACACCTATCTGGACAATCGCTCCAACTCTGTAACTTCTGGTTTTCTTACCATTCTGTAGACAATGACCTCCACACCATCTCAGCACCTTACTCACAAGGCATATCTTGGACTCTTATCAACCAGTTATCATATAGAATTCCCCAATCTGTGTCTTTTCTGTCATGATTAGATTCAAGCTGTGCACCTTTGGCAGGACTGTCACAGATATGATGTCCCATTGCATTCTATCAGGTGGCACATGACTTCCAATTGTCCTATTACTAATTATGCTAACCTTGATCCAAGATTCCTGACTGCAAAGAAACTCATCTCCCTTTTGCATTTAGCAAGCATTTGTGGGGAGATACTTTGAAATCATGTAAACATCCTGGTCACCCTCAAACCTTTACTCATTAGTGTCAGCATCATTTGATGCTTCCTGCTTCAATCAAAAACTACTATAATGGTTGCCAAATGAGGACTTTCCAGTTCCACTTTTCCTTCCACATATAGTAATTGGCATTCCCAGATATAAGGAATAATTATCTGTTTATTTATGTAATATGAACTCATACATTCCTAGTTTATTAAATGAGCTATAATCTGTTATTTATTTTGGTGTGCAAATTGTCATAGACTTATTCAGTGGGAGCCCCTTTGAACTCTGACACCTCCACTACTCAGCCACAGGCCTTTCTTTTTTTTTTTTTTTTTTTTTTTGTCTTTTTCGTGACCGGCACTCAGCCAGTGAGTGCACCAGCCATTCCTATATAGGATCCGAACCCGCGGCGGGAGCGTCGCTGCGCTCCCAGAGCCGCACTCTCCCACCACAGGCCTTTCTTAAGTAGGCTTCAGCTACTACCTTCCCCTGCCCTGATCCCTTTTTCAGAATTGTCCTCACTTGGCCTTTTGGACAGCAGGAAAGAAGAAGGAGATTAAGGGTTAATTGTTTGGTGATGTCTAAAGTAGAAGAAAAAAATTAAAAAAGAATTGATGTTTGGAATTCTTGCTTTTTTTTTTACTTTAAATAAAAAGCAAGTACTTTGTTTTGTATCTTTCTGTGTTTTGGCTCCTTGTGATGAGATATGAAAAATTTTCTTTCTGCTATTTTGTAAGCACTTGTCTGTAACATCTTACTGGTGTAGATAATCTTCTTTTCTGATGAATTAAAAGACAAAATTTAATATAATTGCTGCTCTATTTTATCTTCCTAACTTTGTTTTTAAAGTATTGGAGACATCTTGAGGTGCTAGATAAGAATTTTGATCAGATGAATGCAATTTAGAATTCTGTAAAAGATCATCTTCAGATGAAATTTAAAAATTATTTTCACATTTATGGTCTACTTTAAATTGGATATTAATGTTGATGTTCCCTAAACTTCCTGAGTTTAATCAACGGTCCATTATAGGTGTAAATCAAACGGCAAATGACTATGACTGTTTAGTGACCGCATGCCCTCTGGCCGCTGGCCATGCGCCACATGTGGGGAACAAGATTATGGGTGTGCCCTGCACTACTGGTACTCATGCTTACTTGAAGCATAACTGGGGCTCTCAAAATGTTACTTTAAAGGAGAAAATGTTAATTACTTTGTTGATTTTTTTCCAAAAACACCCTGTCATTATTGCTTTTAATGACAGAAACCTTTTGGGAGATTTCTATAAGTCCCTGAATCCCTTTTGGAATCTGAGAATCTTACTTATGCACAAATGCACAGAGTTTTGCTTACAACTTCAAGAAATTTGCAGACCCCAGGTTAAGAGTCCCTTTCTTAAACTGCCCATTTTTGTGGTTTAAGGTTAAAAACTGACACAAAGTAATTTATTCCAAATAAGTAAGAGATGGGGGATTCTCTTATATTTTCAGTTTTCTCTATGAGAACAGTTTTTAAAAAATTTTATTGGTTACAAATATTCGTGGGGTACAAAGCTGACTGTCACCACTCGTGCCCAAGATGTGATGGCCAGATCTATACTGGCAACATGCCCGTTACCACAAATTGCGATTATACCCTGTGTCCCCCACCTAATTATCCCCAAACTCCCTCTCCATCCCCCTGTTCCCCACTCCACTTCGAATCCCTAGGTATGCGCTCTCTCTCTACGAGAACAGTTTGACATCTGAAAACAGCTTAATTTTGGTCGCCTTAAGACTTAAATTTGATTAAAGTGCTGTTTCAACAAATGCCATTCTGAAAAAGTGATTTCAAATTTGGGTCTGCTTCCAAGGTGACTGTAGAATATTGACAATTGGACTGCCAGAATTAGCAAATAAAAATACACCCAGTTAAGTTTAAATTTCAGATGAACCACAAATAACTTTTTAGTATAAGCATGTCCCATGCAATATTTGGGACACCGTGTTTTTCATGTTTTTTATTTGCTAACCTGGCAACTCAAATAAATGTCAATGTCCCTGATAAGTATGTCTGATATGTTGCATGGGATGTACTTACACTAAAACATTATTTGCTATTTTTTTGAAATTCAAATTTAACTGTGTGTTCTGCATTTTATCTGGCAGCCCTAGTTGACATCAAATAGAAGATGGGATGGCTGGTGAGCATGGATACTCTTTTAGGAGGTTTTAATGGGCAAGGCCTGAAAGTGGCAAACAGTTTTGTCCACATTTGCTTGGTAACAACCTGTCCATATTATAGCCTCATCTAGACATAAGGGGGATTGGAAAATGAGTGGACATTTGTCAATATCAACATTATGCTATGGAAGGGTGGCACAAATTATAGTTAGACATTTCACTCTCTGCTGTAGCTCATGAGCAAGTATCACATGCCAGTTAGCAGGTGGGCCTGTGTCTGCATATAGAGGCAACATGTGATAGGAATTAAGAACTTTGTCCTGACAAATCCGGACTAAACTACCGACTAGTCTCTAGCTATGTGGCTTGAGCAAGTTACTTTACCTCTCTGAGCCTCTGTTGATCTCTGATCCTCATTGGTCAAATGGAGATAATACAGAATATCCTTAGAAAGTTTTAATGAGGATTAAATAAAATAATCCATGTAAAGTGCTTTGCACTGTGACTCAGAGCACATAATGGTAGCTACTTCTACCAGTCATAGAACAGAAATATTTGTCAGTCTACTTACTTCATGTTTTTTTCTGTCCCTCATGTTTTTAGATGGCTAAAAGAAAAAAAAAAGCTACTTTTAAACTGACACTGGAACTGATAAGGCCTGGTTTTTAGGTGTTTGTTTTGTGAATTGTGGTTGACAACTTATAATAATAATTAAAGAATATGTAATGGTAGTAAAAGTTAATATGCTCTGTGTTAGTAATAATGAAAAATTATGGAGAAACTGAATATCTGCTTGGGTAAAGAAGTATTTTTAAGGCAGAAAAGCTATTAAAAATGAATGATAAATAATGAGTTTGCATTAGTTATCAGATGTAAATATTTACTTAGGTAGTCTATTCACACACACGAATTATTACTTTGACTTCCCATCGCACTGCTTTATAGCTTTTTCTGAGCACGCTTAGTGCTAGGAACTAAAATTATGTCATTCTTCAGAATGATGGGTCTTATGAAGACTTATCTGTCAAGTAGCCAGCTGTGTTATGACAGGTCATTCAGATTCTTTCCCTTTTCGCTTTAATTTACTTTCAGGAGAGAGCTAGCTGGCAAGGTTTAAGCAAGCATTATAAAGACTAATTAAAGAGTTGTTCTCCAAATCTCTTTGAAATTAGAGGTTGATTCACTGAAATAATTCACATTTCATAACTTGAAATAAGCAACACTTTGAATCTTAGCAAAGAAATTGAAGAGCTATATGGATTACCCAATTCTTTGCTGTGGAATTGTGCAATTGAATTTAGAATATAATAGAATTTGTGTCTCCAATAAAACCAACTCAGAATAGCTTCACATCATAGAACTAAATTAGACCATAACTCCCTCTAATTAGTTTGGATAATAATATTTTTAGTCCTTAATCACACCTTTTAGTGAAGAATTCTGAAGTCCTTAGAATAAAGACTATTGCTCTACATCCTTGGGAGCAGTTCTAGTGAGGGAGAAGTTGACAGATACAATGACAAAATAGGTAATCTAATGAGTATTTTTTAATCGTCTAGTTTATGAATTTTTTAAAAATTGAAAATTGGAACAGTGGTATTATATAATTGCTCACATGTATTCTGAAGCAAGTCTAATGGTAGAACATGCAATGATAGAACATGAAATAATCAAATAAATATTTCCTTTTCTGGTAACTGTTAATGTTATGGATATCAGTTGAGAAGCTGTACAGGTATCTTGTTAGGGGGAAAAGCCCTTCTCTAAAATGAGCTATTTTCTGCATCCACTCTTCCCTTCTCAAGAACCAGTCAACATTTGCAGATCCGTTCTTTATTGTGTGCAAAAACCTTTATCGCTGGCCTTATTATAGTTTCAATCCTGTCTGCTCTTGATACCTGCTATCCTCACTGAGAAGGAGAAAGGTGTTGTTAAAATATTATTGAGGTTTGGTTGCAGTGCTTTAGAAAGCAGTGAGGTGATGTGGAGATGTGCAGGTGGTTGGAGCATCCTCACGGACATAGTTCGCTGAAATTTCTGAGACTATGATTCAAACCAAGGAAAAGAAAAACAGGATGGAAATTATTCTTCTTTTTCTGTTGAGTCTAAATTTGAGGACAAGCTTATGGAAAGCCAGTTGTTTAAAGTTAAGGTCCAGCATAGAGAAATAGGACTTAAATCTTCTCTGCAGTGACATTTCCATGGATGACATTAAGAACTTATTGAAAACCTGAAGGGCACATGCAAACAAACTAGGGAAGAGGGGAAGGGATTGCATTTGTGGGATATGGTGACGTTTGTGTTGAGGATGGGAACCAGCTTGGAGGGATGGGGTCAGGAGCTCTCAGAAGAGTGGCAATGATCCATGTAGGTGTGTGTGTGGGGGGGTGGAAGATGGTGAAACTTAACCATGCAGCTTATTTGTTCCTATTACCCTGGATGAGTTTTATCTTTCAGATATATTTTAAAAATCAGTAGCCATGTGCAGAAGAAGGAGCGTTAGCTGGCAAATGTGTTTAGTTTTTTTTGTCATTAAAAAGTTGAATTAAGCCAAAGATTCGGGGCAAACCATTTTAGTATGATTAAAAACATTCATTATGTTTTCCTCCTAAAAGCAACTTCCCTAAAGCATGGAAAAATGTTAAAAATGCATTTGCATTAAAGTCTGATTCTTTTTCTAAATTGGAAAACATGAAAGCACATTAAATTTTTTTTTCCCAGTGAACAGTTATTAGAGTAATAAGGAATTTGCTAGTGATGAATGTCTAGAGGGAACATGATCCTACCTCATCTTTTAGTTTTCTTCTCATAAAAACATTTGGAGATAACCAAATTATGATTGCAACAGAAAGTTTATAGAAAGTAAAATCCATGAATTTGAGGTTGACTTGACCTTAGAGTAACAATTCCACAATTCCACTGTCTTACATTTCATGAAAGGGAGAAAAAAAGAACTTTAAAAATATGATTACTTAGACCTTGTCCATGAGTTATTGGTCTCACCTGTAATTTTGTATGTCCTTGCTTCTTTTTGTACCATTTCATTTCTTGACGGCAGCTTTATCATAAATTATTCGGGCAAAGAAAGATGAGCCAATTTCACCTTAGGTGTTAAAAGTTCTGCTTAAAGTTTTAATAATGGAAAAGGTTGAAACTATTTGCTAAAATAAAATGTTTAGCTACTCCTAGACTATTTGTAGCTATCACTAACTTTTCATCATGAATAAACATTTTTAGAGTACAATTTATTATGTAGAGGGCAACTTGTTAGCAACAAGATGGGCAAATGTGCAGTTGCTGTCCTAACTACAATCCAATTAGGAACAGATGTTCACTGTTGTATTATAGATATTGTTACTTAAAGTAATATCAGCTAGTAAGAGACAGACACCCTGAAGTTAGTGGATTAACACAATAGAAGTTTTTCTCTCATTCACATAAAGTCCAAAATACTTTCTATGGTAGACATGAATGATCCTCTCCCCTACAGATGTCCATGTCCTAATTCCTAGAACCTGTGGATATGTTGCCTTAACATGGCAAAAGAGACTGCAGATGTTATTAAGTTAAGGATATTGAGATGGGTAGATTATCCTGGGTTATCTGGGTGGGCCCAATATAACCATAAGGGCTCATAAAAGGGAAAGAGAGAGGCAGGACAGACATAGAAGCATGTGATGACAGAAGCAGAGGGGTGGAGAGAGGGATTGGAAGATAGGAGGATGGGTCCATGAGTCAAGGAATGAACATAGACTCCAGAAGGTGGAAAAGGCCAGAAAACAGATTCTTCCCTTAAGGCTCCTGCTGACCCATTTTGGGACTTCTGATCTCTAGAACTGTAAGAGAATAAATTGTTTTAAGTCACTGAGTGTGGTCTTTTGTTACAGCAGAAAGAGGAAACTAATACACCTTCCATGTGGTCATTCAGGAGCCCAGTCTCCTTTGATTTTATGACTCGTTTTAATACGAGGGCCTGGAATCTGCTGCAGTTAGCCAGTGGATGGAGAAAGAGAATGAAGGATGATACGTGGGAGATTTTTATGGAGCAGAGTAGTGAGTGGTAAACACGATTTCTTTTCACATTCCATTGTTTTCACCCATACCACGATGTCATACTGACCGTTTTCCTTTAGACAGTATGGTCCCCTTACAATCTAATACTTTTATCTATGTTGTTACAAGACACTCCTGTCCATGCAGCTGCTCATGCCAGACATCTGGTAGCCACTCTTGGCACCTCCTTCTCTCCTCATCTCCCACATCCAATCTGTTACTGAATCCCAATGATTCTACCTAACTTCAAGTCCCTCACTTTTCTCTGTCTCCACTGCCAACATCCTCATTCGAATAGCCACATAGCTACACACAGTGTAGTTGTGCATCCAGGGAGAAGATGAAGCCTGTCTGCTGAGCGGGTAGCCCATTTTTGCCATTGGTATCAAACTGAGTAATCAGCTGATGGTTATTATCTCTTCTTCATTGCTATTAGCCTATATTAGATTTTTAATAACAGTTTTTCAAATGCTGAGTATTGTGAGGTAAGTATAAGATGTTTTCCTCAGTCTTAAAGGAGCACTAATGGTCTGTAGTCATCTCAAACTCTTTGAGGCAAAGATAAAAAATAATTAATAAATAAAAACACACACACATGGGTCCCTAGTGGTAAAATAACTTGACTGATATGGGTCAGAAAGTCTGGAGCATAAACAAAGCTCAAATTCAAACAATTAAGTTCATGATCTTTAAGAGAAATAACTTTGCCTTAGTTTCTTAGCAGTATGAATGAACTAGGTTGGGCCACGAGTATCGGTCTTGCTGACTGCTTTCTTCAGTTGGAGAAGGTTAATGCCACAGGGAGAGACAAGTAGATGTTGTGGACTTCGAAATATTGCTTTGCATACTTCACCAGATAAATTCGACTGAATACCAGATGGTGCTACATCATTTGTATTTTTATAAATATGTAATTCTTTTATTTTTTAAAGAAGAAATAGGGATCACATTGGTCCTAGAAAAATATAAAAATTGTTATATTTTGCTGCAATCTTGCCTCATCCTCCTATTTCATTTAAGCCTTATTATAGCATGTACGTACTTGTATATCTATGTTTTAAGATTCTTTATAATACTTTGCTTAAAATATCTCTATATTTTTCATGTTATAAAGTAATATGTGTTCATACCAAAACATTTAGAAAATATATGTAAGTAAAAATACCACTGTACTAAATTAGCAACTCTTAACTACTTGGTGCATATCCTTTCCATAAATATAAGTAGTCTTCAAAAAGTAATCTTCATGGGAAGATTAGTATCTTTTAATTCCATTTTCCATGAACTTTTTGAGGTACCCTTGTATATTGATCCATCCTTCTCAAGGGTCAACTTTTATTTTATTTTTCTTTTTGCTTAATTAATTAATTAATTTTAAACTTATTTTTTGTTGTAACAGTTGATTGTACATATCTGTGGGGTATAGTATTGAATATCATTACCTGTGTGCAATATGTGATGCTCAAATCAGGATAATTAGTGTATTTGACATCACACAATGTAACCATTTTTTGTGGCCCTTGACCAATTCTTCCCTTACTTCTCTCCCCCTCCTCATTTCCCACCTCTGATAACCTCAGTAGAGCCCAACTTTTAAAATGTTCATACCCTTACCCAAGAAACCATATTAAATAAAAGTTCTCTTTAGACTTTATGATCTTATCAAACACTTTTCCCCATCTCATTATGGGATACTCCTGTCCTATGTGATAGACTTCTGGTCATCGTTTTGGGTACCTCCCTCGCCCCTCACCTCCCACATCCAATCTGTTACTAAGTCCTACAGATTCTGTCTATTTTTGTCCGTATTTCTTCATCTCCACTGCTACCACCCATTTATTGACACATGCAAATACTATTTCTTGCTCATTATCGCCTTCCTAATTACTTTTTTTTTTTATTAACTCATTTAATCCTGTGATGTAAGTACTACTAGTATCCCCCTTAAATAGGAAACTGAGGCATGATGAGGGGAAGCACCTGCCCAGAGTGTCACATAGGAACATGGTGGACTCAGGATTTGAATCAAAGAAGTCTTGAATTTAATACTGCTTTTTAGTGCAGATTCGCCTTCCTAATTACTGCTTGCCCTTTAGATTTTATTTTTTTGGTATTATTTCTTCCAGGAAACCTTTTCTGATAAAGCCATCCAGACAAGGTTTGGTATGCTTTCTGTATGCTTTCTTAGCCCCATACACTTATCTCTATACCATGTATTCACCACAGTATTAGATCCTATTTACTTGTCTGTATTCCTCACTGTGTTCCTGGTGTTAGCACAATGCCTGCCCCTAGCAGGTGATTGATCTACACTGTTGAATGGATGAATGAGCAGTAGTAGGAAAGTACATCGAATGGGTAAATGGGATCAATTTTGGCCTCTGAGAGCCATATTGATTTTTGAGTAAGGAGTGATGTAGAAACCACGGCTTTAGAACTGCTAGTGTTATGGAGGACAAATTGAAAAGAAATGAGATAAACTAAAAAGTACTGCCAGGAGACTGTTGCTGTGATCTAAGGGTGAAGTCATGAGAGCATTGACTCTTGTTACCGGAAATAGGAAGGTTAGAATATGAGGACCTCAAATGAAGCAAAGAAGCCTGCTTACTTTGGGGTTAAATAATACAAATAGAGCTGTCAGTGGTCCATTCCAGATGGCTGAGAGAGGCAATTCTGAGAGAAGGTATAGTAGTTACAGGCTGGAAAAACACTGTAAGAAGAAAGGTGGAGATCACTCAGTCTGGCCCTTTTCCTTCCCACCATCTGCTCTTCAGCAGTGCTGTTACTTAGTTGAACTCTTTCTGACCTGGTTCTGTGAACTGTTTCCCCAGGGGGAGGGCTCTGACTGCCCTTCTGGGGAAACTCCTTTAACCATGTATCTACTCTCCAAAGGGCTGCTCTTCAGTTTTCTTAGTTTTCATTTTAACGTGGACTAGTTGCAGTAGTAATATAAGTAACAGCACACAGCACAATCTGTCATCCAAAAGTAGGAAAACAGAGCCAGGAGGTTAATTCTTGGTGTTTGCAAATACTGTGGAAACACTCCAAAAACAACATATGTACTTGTATGTAGGTCATGCAATGGATCATAACTATAACCTACCACGATAATAATACAATTGACATTTTGTATAAAAAGGAGAAAAGATGTCAACACCGAGCCACAATGATGAGCAAATATTTAGTTTTACTCTATTCAGGGTATTGTGTGTGTGGTGTGTGCTACAAAGGAGTTTAAAGAATAGACTTTGCTTGCAAGGATCTTCTACTTTGGATGAGAAAATAAGCTGTAGACCTTTGGAAATGTAAATAAAAATACAAGAGTAACTAATGTATTGGTATCTAGTCACTTAAGACTCTGGGTTATAGGTAACAAGCCACCCCAAGGAAAATCAAGCAACACAGAGGAATTTATTATAAGGACACAGGCACATATCACAAGAGCAGGAGTGCAGCAGGACCTCAAAAAAGGAGCTGGAAAACTGCAAAGCCACCGCCTCCCTTCTCTGCTTTCCTACTCCCACTTGCTCCCACTGACTCATTTTCTGGGGGACTCCAGAGTCCCCAGATTTGCATGTTGCTGATGGCTACTTGATTTCAATTCCAAATTTTTAGTGGAAGAAATCCGATTATGCTAATTGGATTAAGCATCCGTCCTTAGTCCAGCGAACCATGATTTGCACGATTGTGTGGTACAGAGCTCTCAGGGCTCAGAGAGGTCATTTTTAGAAAAGGTACCCATTATTTATAAATGTCTTGCTTGGGGGTAACTTCCCTTATTTCACCACCAGTAGGCATGGCTGAACCACTCCAATTCCAACTGGGTAACAGTCCTCTGGGTTGAAAAAATAATGAAGCTTTGTCATAACAACCCATGACTTGGTCAGATTTTCTATTTGGTACCGTAGAGATTTTTCTATTGAATGGATGTTTGCACATACATTAATCACAGCTATGGTTGGTTAAATGTCACTCTGCCATCTGTCATATTAGCTAATAGTCACACTTTTCTTTCCTGAATTTCAATTTTTTTTTTGAAAAAAGTCTTTGTCAGATAGTGTAGGATTATATCTTTGTTAATAAATTAAATTTTATTAAGTATAATAGAGACAAACTCAGCATTAAGGACAGGTAAATGCTCAGAAGAGCTCTTAACTGATATTGCTTAGGTGTAGTTCTCTCCCAGATATTTAAATTATTTGCATTCTTCCTTGTATTCAGTCTTTTTCAATGTGGTGAGCTTGGTAGGGAATATCTGGAAACTGTGATTCTTTCAAAACATCTTCTTATGTGAGTTCCATGAGACAAAATGTACGTGGTATAGTACAGAAGACGTGGAATTGCACACAACATTTCAAATGGCTGAAACTGAACTCTATGAGAAGATCTTTGGTGGTTTTAAAACTGTCCTTGACATGATTTTGATACTGAGGTAATATATACAATGAAATGGCATTTGTTCAAATTTGCTTTTGAGAAGGATTCATTTACTGACATTATGTTGGTTCCTTCACCTCTTTGCTAGTTTATAACTTAGAGACATCCAAACTTTTTATCAGGAGAGCTTATGAGAAACACCAAGTAAGGTTTCATGTAAGGCAGTTAGGCATAGTGATTCTTCAGTATTAGTTTAAAAAATGGAAAAACACAGGATAAAATAAAAATAGAAAACTATCACAATCTAATATATCACTTAAAACATTTCAAAGAACTTTTTAGAAATTTCCAATAGGGAATTTTAAATATAGAGATGCCTTTTATGTCTGTATGTTCTGAAGTAAAGTCAAGCTACTTTTATCTTTAAATTAAATTTCAAATTGGAGAAAAGCTGTTAACAGAAGGGTTTGAATGTAATTGGGGAATGAAGAACATTTTATAACATTCGTGTTCAGGAATATGACTCATTTGTTTCTGGGGTAGAATGCTCACTCATTCATTCATTTTTTGGCATGGCCGTGGGAGTTTCAGATGCTTACTGATCTCATACCAGGAAAATGAAAGATGTGGAATTACAATGAGATTTTTAATGTAAGGGGGTATTTCTCCTCCACAATAGCTCTAAGATAAGGAAGTTGATGGATCCTGAGCTAGAACTTTGCTATATAAGTGAGACTTCAATTTACCACTGCCTCACTGGCGGCAGGTTAGCTCTTTTCTGTGGGCTGATGCGGCTGTAGTAAGTGGTTTGGTATGTGGCTTTCCTGCTTTTCAGATCAGTGGGGAGACCCAGAGGAGCAATTGATAATCTCACTCGGTGTGGAAATCAATGCCTGGAGCCAGAGCCACATAGATCAGTGTCTTTCAGGTGTCCCTGGGCTACTTGCTGATGGCATCCTTCACTCATTCATACATAACATTTATTAAGAATCTAGCAGTGGCTCAATGCTTATATGTCAGGTAAGCTAGGTGTGCATTGATTTAGGACTCTGACATGGTTGAATTAATCACAACAAAAGCTATCTAAAATAGAGGTAACAGGTAAAACCTATGAAAAGGCTTCTAAATCTCAAAAATTCATAGTTATGATGTCTAGATTTTAGAGTATAGATCTGCCTCTGCCACTCACTTGTCTTGGTTGATTCATACAGGGGCTTTGCTTCAGTTGAGTGCTTTGTAGAAACAGTTAAATTTGTTTTACTCTTAAAAGATTTCTAGTATAGTTATGCTTGAATTATAATTTACTCCACATTCTTTGTAGAAGACATTTAAAAAAGTTATCTGAGTACAAAAACATGTTTATATAAAGTATAGTCCTTTCTCTCTAAGGATTTGTGGTCTAATAGTGAGATTGCAATGCATAAAAAGACAATAATGCCTGGCAGAATATGATAAATGTATGTGTGTGTGTGTGTGTGTGTGTGTGTATATATATATATATATATATATATATATATATATATATATATATAAAAAACAAAATTAGGTTTGGCTATGTGGGTTTATAGTTTCATTTAATAAGGCTGTATAAATGCCATTTTTGGGATATGATTTTAAATTTTCTCAGTTATTTTAGCTGTAAGCTATAAGGAGAGCCTGTGTGTATACTCATGAGCATGTGTTTATACTAATGTGCAGGTGCAAGTGCATTGCTATGTCCACTGCCTTGTGGGATGCTGTGTGTGCTGTAGGGGAAATCAGAGGCCTACGTGTCATTATCTCTCTTTACAAGTATGATCTTGGGCTTATTACCAAATGTCTCTGGGCATTGTAAATAGAGGTTATTGATACCCCTCCTGGGTAAAAGATTGTTCTTTAGCTCAAATAATTGATCAGAAAAAACATTTTAAAAATGACAAAGCCACACACAGTAACTCTAAGGAATTCTTTTCTTTTGATTTAAAGTATTCTCTCTAATTCTTATGTTAGCATTTAATTATTATGGAGAATAGTTGTTTTATGAAGATAAAACATTATAGTTTGCTTTGATTAAAAAGCCATAAGTGTTTTTAATTGCCCTTAATTCTCTATGGTGTGTTCATTCTCATTCTTAATGGCTCCACATGGCTGAAAATGAATTTGCATCCTTACCCAATGTCAAATTGTGGCTTTTTTATATACTTGCAGAAATTCTTTGACAAAGCTTATGATGCACAAAGATTTTCCTTATGTGTATACTAATAACTAATTACAAGTATGACCCACATTTTATAATCTTTATACCCTGCCTCATTCCCAGAAGATCTTACAGTTTTAACATAATGACTAAAATACTACACTGAATTTAAATAAAATTAATTTTTATAAATGAAAGATTTACAAATTTTAGGTCAAGGACACTTGACCTTTATTTCATAACCCTTTATTTAATGTATGGGGTTGACTTAGCAGAAAGTTCTTCGAAGTGAAATGAAGACACATTCTCCCTTGTGCTTGGTCCTTTGTGCTGCAATCTGACTTTCCTGACCTGCTGGGAGATGAGAAGACCGAACAGAATGTTGGCAGACTCCTGCATGGGTCTTTATTTACAATTGCTATGTCAAATGGCCAAAAGGTACATGAAAAAATACATGACATCACTAATCACTGGGGAAATGCAAATCGAAACCACATTAAGATATCATCTCACCCCAGCTAGACTGCCTGTTATCAAAAAGACTGAAATAACAAATGCTGGCAAGAATGTGTAGAAAAGGGAACTCTTCTACACTGCTGGTGGGACTGTAAGTTGGTACAGCCATTATGAAAAACAGTATGGAGGTTTCTCCAACAACTACAGATAGAACTGCCATGGGATCTAGCAATCCCACCTCTGGGTGTATACCCAAACCAATGGAAATCATCATGTTGATGGGATACCTGCACTCTCATGTTTATTGCAGCTCTACTTACAATAATAGCCAAGACACAGAACCAAACGAAATGTCCATTAACAAACAACTAGATAATGAAAATGTGGTATGTGTATATACACATACCACACACACACACACACACACACACACACACACACACACACACACACACACACACACACACACACAATGAAATACTACTCAGCCATAAAAAAGAATGAAATACTGCCATTTGCAGCAACATGGATGAGCTTGGAGAAAAGTATATTAAGTGAAATAAGCCAGGCACAGAAAGAGAAATACTGAATGTTCTCACTCATAAATGGGAGCTAAGAAACAAAGGAAGAAAGAAAGACCATAATAAAATGTTGAACATTCATCAGGAGAGAACAGACCTATAGTTACTAGAGGTGGGAACGGGGGAGGGAAAGGGGGAGTAGGGAGTGAGTAATTGGGTATCTATCTAAACAGAAGAAAAAAATCCTAGTGAGTAAATAATAGCAGTTATATTTATTGCAGAAAATGAAACAGTTTATGATGTTTCAGAAAACCTAACTCAAAGTGGCTTCAACAGAGGTAGGCTGGGCTTCAGGGTTGTTCCAATCAAGGGTTGGTTTGCATATCTGGTGATATCACCAGTATCTGGTTTTGTTTCTATCTCTTCATTCTGCCTTCTGTGGTACTGAGTTTTCTTTTTTTTCAACCATAAAACAAGAGTCCTGAGCCTCACCCTCCCTGGATTGACATAGGTAATACACCAAGAAGATGCTATGTGCTGTGCTGACTTGTGTAGGCCTGAACTACATACCCACTCCTAAATCAGTAACTGTGGCAGGGCTTGTAATTTTGCTGATGTGCTTAAACCGATCAGGGTCTAAACCTCACTTCTGCTTCCTTATTCGTGAAGCAGGGAATGGGATAACTATCTCCCTAACTACACGATTGGGAGTTAGGGGTTCTGTTGAGAGTGAGAAAACAGGATTGAATATTGTAATAGTAATCAACATTGTCTTTTTGAGTGGATAAGAATTCATGTTAATTATTAATTTAAAAACATTGCTCTTATTTTTACCACTAAGTATGATTTCTATTAGCTATTTATGAAGAATAAGGACTTCGTATTATAAAAAAGATAATGTGTTCTCAAAAAGTTTACTTGAGTTACCTGATTTATTACAAATAGCTCCATATTCTAATATTAATAAAATATGAATATATAGCAATTTAATACATTTGGAGCATGTTTTTAATATCTGTTAAAATAATAGATGAGACTTTTTATGCAATAGGGAACAATTCTCAATTTATTTACAACTGAAATTCAAGGAACATACTGAGAATAAAATATTTCTGGTTAATGTTTGTGTCTTTCTAATTTTTCTCTCTATTAGTTGAACTTTTGGTACCAATTATATTTAATAGATTTAGAACACTCTATTCTAATCTTCCTAGATTTTTTGCCTTTTGGGATTCCATGTTTTGTTGTTTTCAAGATTAAAAGAGATTTTCCCAATGTTTAGCCTCCTGGTTTTGCACATTTTCCAGAAAAGGCAGATGAAGACATTATTCACTACATATGGTAACCTTGATCTCCACCCTACACATTATTTTCTGAACACCAATGATCTATATCTTACTGATGATTGCATATCTTAACCTTTATTTTTCCATCTTAAATGTCTAAAACTGAACTTAATATCTCTCTTATTTAAATGTCTTATTTCTAATCATTTTCTGACTTGATTGAAGGCACCATCATCCACCCAGTCTCTTGGTCAAAAACCCAAGAGTCATCCTGCACTGCTTCCTCTCCCTCGTCCCTTACATCCCTTACAGCTTGTCGTCAGTTCAAGTGTTCTAATGCCTCAGCACCTCTCCAGTTGATCCACTTCTCTCCATCCATACCACTACTGCTTATGTTCATGCCATTCTCATGTGTTCTCTGGATTCTGGGAAAAGTCTTCTAACGAGCCTCCCTGCTTCTATCCTGATATCTGTTTAATATGTCTTCTAAAATATACCATGCTATTCGGCTGCTTAAACTTTCAATGGCTCCCCAAGCCCTCAGAATGATGTTGATTCATTAAAACTTGGTCTACAGAGTCTCCCTTGCCCTGGCTACTGGTTAACTTTCCAAAGAAACACCCACTCTGTATTCATTTTACCTTAGATTTAAACTAGGTGGAATTTCTTTAGATTTCCTACTCCTGTCAGGCTACTTCATACCTCTATACGTTTGGTTGTGTTTTTCCTCTCTGCTTGGGACGTCTTTTCTCTAATTCTCCAGTTATTAAAAAGGTGGAAATTTTTTCCTTACTCATCTTTCAAGACGTGTATGTTACAATGCTTGGGAACTTAAATTTTGGAGACAATGGACATGGGTTCAGTCCTGAATACCCAGTTACTAACTATATAGCTTTGATCAGTTCACTTAACCTTCTTGAACCTCAATTTTCTTATCTGTAAACTCGGAATAATAATATCTACTTCAAATGGTTGTTGTGAGAATTAAATTAAATGAGCTAATGGGCTTAATGTGCTTAATATCGTGCTTGACACATTGTAACTATTCAATAAATTGCAGCGTCTGACTCAATTCAACCTCATCTGTCAAAACGTTTTTGAACCCTTTCCCCTCAATTAGAGTAAACAATACTGTGTCATTTATTAAGCTATTATCTCTCTCAGCCCCCAACACATCATGCTCTGTAGCTTGCTCTGTGGTGCTGGGGCTGGGACTCTGAACCACACCTCTGCTTGGCCAGCAGCCTCCGTGTCTGCCAGTGGGGGTGCCAGGGAGACTGCACAGCTGGTGGAGGGAGAAGGGATCTGCTCATTTTTGGGGGGTTCATGTGGTCTTCCAAATTTTGTCAGGGTCACCCTTGCCTCATTTCAAGCTGGCGGTGGCAGTTGAGTCCACTAGCAGCAGTTCAGTCCAATTTGCAGTTTCTCTAACACTGGCAGGATCAGCCGTGTCCAACTCCTTCAGAGATACATTAGGTGAGCAGTGCCCCTCCTTGGAGGTCTGGGTCCCAGGGACATGCTGCCCTTCCTCCGACCTTCTGATTTTAATAATCCCAACTTCTTCCCTTTGTTTTCCCTACTGTAGGGGTATAGTGCCTTTCTGCAGCTGACAGCTCTGTGATTCCTTAGAGTTCTCTCTTTGCCCTTTCAGCTATTCAATATATAGTTGACAATTACCTATAACTTCTCTCTGTTGAAGGTAACTAGTGTGTTCTCCAGGACCTAACTAGACCCTGACAGATACTGGCATCTACTCCCTCCTTTGTTTCCTTACTGGCATTTGTTTTTGTGTCCCAAGTGCCTTCAAAATTAACTGATGCAAGATAGGAGTACCTATGTGAAGCTGCCCGCTGAATATCTCTAGCTGAATATCCCTCTCCAGGTCTCACACTCGGTGTTTCCTAGTCTGCACTCATCACCGTCATTCATTGCCACATCTGCAGTTTCTCCTTTTTCCATCTTGGTCAATGGCATCGGTGTGTGCTTTTGAATGAACTGAATGCTCAGTGCTCTAACCTGATCTTTACAGCAATTGAACCAATGTGAACAAGTGACTGTTACTAACATCCTGATACTTCAAGTTACTGTAATAGCTAAGACAAATGTTGGTTTTGAAGATGTATTATTGTAATTCATTTTAGAATCTGAATCTTTAAAAGTTAATAACCAGAAGAGACACACTTGATTAGAAATTGGGAAACCCAGGTCCTATTCCTTTTATTTCGCACTAATTTTTACAGCTTATTAGTATTTCACTTTCTCCATCAGTAAAATGGAGTTACAATAATTAGTCCCATATACTGTATGTCAGAGAGATTTAATGTATACATGAACATACACATTAGGTAATATATCTGCAAGTTACTAGAATTAAAAAAATTTAGAACCAAACATTATGCTAAAGTTAATATATTTTAAAGACTACCCCCAATCTAATTATAACAGATGGGTTAAAAGTGCTATCTGTAAAAGAATCTTAAGATATATTGAAAATCGTACACTGTTTAACTTAACATAAAAAAATTCCTTGGGTTTCACCAAATAAATAATATTGACTGAAAGTTGGGGGAGTTTGAATTACACAGTTACTAAATCATTATATAACAATGTGTTTTTGGAGAAGCTATTCGCATCTTGCATAGCTGTATTTTAAAAAAGAAGTCTTTGTTATAAAAGAATGATGAAGAAACAATTTTACCAGTTTAGAATTTGGGGGGGAGCATGAAGAATTATATTATTTCTAATATTTAATGGGTGAGGGAGCAGATAAAGTAATGAATTTTAAATTGTTGTAGTTTCCATGCTGGATCAATGTTTGCTATTGCTGAAATTTTTCTTGAGTAATTTTGGTTTTGAGAAAATTAGAATTGATTTATTTGTGATGTAGAATTCAGAATGGAAATAACTGAAGCCACTTTCCAAATAGAAGCCATGCTGAAAAATAAACTGAGATATAGATTTCTTGTCCCAATATTTAAAAGACATCACTTTTGAAGAAAAAAATGTGAACCATGGTCAACTCAATTTCTTATCTGGGTGGATATGAATGATATCTATACAGTAGCAAGACAGACTTGATACCCATATGTGCCTACATATAACCAAATAATTCAATAAAACTCCAGTGAAATGCCGAATCATTCTACCTTTTAGATATACTTGGAAATTGAAATACCATCAAAAATTCAATTTTGCATGCAGTGAACCAGTTATTCCTTTTGGAGAAACAAATAACTATATAACATTTTTTTTTGAGTAGGTGAACAATTGAATTTCAATGATTTAAATAGCTTTCTCCTTGATTTAAAAATGTTATGCAGTGAAGTTTTAAGGAAACCCTGTACAAACAATAAAAATACGTTTGCAGCAGACTCAAGCAGTTACTTTCAGATAGTAAGATGTTTGGTTTTCTCACTTCTGGGCCTGTTGAAATTCTCAAGTGAATGAGGATTTCTAAGAATATGTATTTTTCTCCCCCGTAACATATTTAGCTATGAAGGAATGCCAACAGGGCTGGCCAGTTAGCTCGGTTGGTTAAAGTGTGGTGTTATAACACCAAGGTCAGAGGTTCAGATCCCTGTACCAGCCAAAAAAAAAAAAAAAAAAAAAAAAATCGGCCAACCCCTATCCCCCTAAAAGAAATGCCAGTCATCTGCCAAACATTTATAAGATTTACTGGAAACTGTCCTGGAATGGGGTTGGGGTTCAAAGACAAGGGAGGACATACAAAGTTAAATGAGACACCCTGATTTGATCACATTTGCAACAAAGTACGGGAAGTCTGGAGTTTCATAGCTCACCATAGTTCTCAGGAGAAAAGTGAACAAACTGAGACTATTAGAATAAAAATTTATTATTTTCCATGTTGGTCACATTCTGGCCATAGTCCTACTGATTTTGTAGCAGCCCATTAGAGTATGCCCAGAAGCCAGAACTTGCAACAGTGTCTAGGAACTTATTCACAGGTTATAACACACAAGTAGCAAAGAGAAGATCACCAATTTTTCTTCCCTTTTTGATTAAATCTTATGGAACTAGTTGATATCATTCATGGGACCTGAGATCTGGTAGATACTGAACAGGTTTCACCACCCGGAGAAATGCACAGCAATGCTAAGGCCACTCCAGGATAGCACGGCTGGTTGGATCAGAAGGAATTCTGTCCTGAGCATTCTGTGTAAAGAGTGGGGCTGCTCATTATTTTACTTATACTATATAGCTATGCTTAAAAATAAAATAAGGAAAACAGAAGCCAATATTTGAGTTTAGAACGAATCCCTCAGGGAACCTTTCTCTCATTCAGTCATTCAACACAACTGAGTTCTGAAGCATCTCATGCAGGAGCAACACATCAGTACCAGACAGTGGAGACATAATGATGAAAAGATTGGTCTCTGTCTTACTTCGGGCTACTATAAGAAAAGACCGTACTCTGGGAGGCTTATAAACAACTCAAATTTATTTCTCACTGTTCTGGAGGCTGGAAGTTTGAGGGCCGGTGACAGCCCTCTTCTGAGTTGCCGACTGCCGATTTCTCTGTCTATCCTTACGTGGCAGAAAGAGAGCAAGAGAGCTCTTTAGGGTCCGTTTCATAAGGAAACTATTCCCATTCATGAGGGTGGAACCCTCGTGTCCTAGTTACCTCCCAAAGACCCCTCCTCCTAATGCCATCTCTTTGGGGGTTAGGATTTCAATGTATGAATTGGGTGGGGGACATAAACATTCAGTTCATAACAGTCCCTTCCCTCTGAAAGCATGGATTATACCAAGGAGGAACATACTTACAATGTGGTAAGTGCTTACTGCAGGATGGCTTCTGGCCAAGTGTTTTCTAAGTGGTTTCTTAACTTATGTGTTTTGACCAAATTGAGTACTCTTTCCACTGGTGCTCGACAGAGGAACAAAACAACTAGTTGACTTGGCGATGTCAACAGATCCACTTCCCATTTGCCTTTCCCGATCAGGTCTATAAACTTTCAGTGTCAGGCAGAGCATTTTCCCCCAACAAGATGAAAGCTTCTGAAAGGAGGCTGCCATCCCTCCCTCCACAAACTCCAATTTAGGAGATATTCGAGGAGAAAAGATCAGAAATAATCTGAATGGAAAAGGTTTAATGTCTGTGCTTGGGACTCAGACTTCTTCACAGGGCTTCCCATCCCCTCCTCCATGCTCACAGTCATGCTGACTCCTCACTGGTCCTTCTAACCTCAAGGCTGTTACACCTGAGCCATGGGTTGATTGGGGTGGGCTTCTCTCCTATCGATTCATTTCTCTCTAAGGCACAGAGGAAGGAGGCTAATTGCTCGAGAAGATAGAGTTTGGTTACCTAAATTTTATTTTTGTCAAGTCCTGCTCATCAGGTCAATGTTATCTCATCAGATTCATAACATATGAATGTGTCTTTTAATTCTCTTTCAAAACAAGTGATATTAATAGCACATAGTGAGAAAATTGCCAAAATATAGACTGACACCTTGTTTTCCTTTCCTTACTTCCAAGATGGTTTTTTATTTTTATTATTATTTATTTTTATTATTATTTTTTATTCTTTTTTTTTTAAATTTTATTTTGTCGATATACATTTTGGCTGATTATTGCTCCCCATCACCAAAACCTCCCTCCCTTCTCCCTCCCCCCCCAACAATGTCCTTTCTGTTTGCTTGTCGTATCAACTTCAAGTAATTGTGGTTGTTATATCTTCTCCCCCCCCCGGTTTTGTGTGTGTGTGTGTGTGTGTGTGTGTGTGTGTGTGTGTGTGTGTGTGTGAATTTATATATTAATTTTTAGCTCCCACCAATAAGTGAGAACATGTGGTATTTCTCTTTCTGTGTCTGACTTGTTTCACTTAATATAATTCTCTCAAGGTCCATCCATGTTGTTGCAAATGACAGTATTTCATTCGTTTTTATAGCTGAGTAGTATTCCATTGTGTAGATGTACCACATTTTCCGTATCCACTCTCCAAGATGGTTTTTAAGAAGTGCCCTATACCTTGTTAAAAGAGATGACAACACATCTCTATCTAACAGTAATGAGAGGCTATTGTGGAATATATACCTTTATTAAAGTCCTTCTCTCTCAGTATTTCAGTAACCTATTTACCTTTGTCTCTATAGACTCTAAGTATCATGAGGCCAACACAGTGTCCTGTTTATCTATATACTCCCAGTGCCTGGTACAGTGCCAAGCACATGGTAGTAGGACTCCATAAATATTAGGTGAGCCAGACACATTGGGTGAAGGGGGGATATTTTAAAAAATAACCTAATTTTTTCTTTTTTTTTTTTTTTTAAGATGACCGGTAAGGGGATCTCAACCCTTGACTTGGTGTTGTCAGCACCACGCTCAGCCAGTGAGTGAACCGGCCATCCGTATATGGGATCCGAACCCGGGGCCTTGGTGTTATCAGCACCGCACTCTCCCCAGTGAGCCACGGGCCGGCCCAAAAAATAACCTAATTTTAATGGAATTCCATTGTATAATTTCTGTTTGATGTCCAATTTCAAACAAGTCATTTTTCTTGTGTGAAAAAGCGGATAAAGTCATTTTATAGTCTTTTGATTAAATCAAATGTACCAGCATTTGCTTTCAAATATATCAGCTTATTATTCTGTAGTTCAATCATCCCTCTCTAGGTAATGAGGAGCTCTGAACTCTAAGGGACAAAAGCTCTACATAATTCAGAATGTATTATACTCAAGGCAAAGTCTCTTTTAAGGTTAAAAATTATAGTGCATTTTTTTACCAAGCGAAAGTTAACATTAACATTCACAGGAAGGTTTTTGCTCCTATTACAAGTCCTTAACTTTCATTTATTTGTGACCTATTTAAAAAAAAAGTTAAGTAGATGATGCCTCCTTTCCATGAGTAATCCAGAAAAGGAAGTAATGAGGCATACATGAAACCAGTTAATACAGATGGAGAAAGTGATACAGTTATGACACTGATATTATCAACATGATCCCTCTCAACATAATGACCTGAGGTGATTTATTAGTATTGATGGTGTTTAGTCCACTATAAACCACTTATAGAATGGTGAGTCATCACTGCCAATGATGAACTTCCTTAGGGAATTTTATTTAAATGACCAGTGATATTGACTACATTTTGAGATCGTTGCTCATAAGAATTGGAAGAATTTGTTCACTGTAAAATGTAAAAGAATAAACTTTTAAAGATGATTATAATGGGGAAAATCAAGTTAACTGAATTATACACTTGGTACTTAATGTCATAGATGGATTTTTACGTGTAAGCCATTACTAGAAATAAAAATTAGTTCCTAGTAATAAAACTCATCTTAAATATACTCATCTTAGAAATTTTTATTCATTCTAAAATATGCTTTTCTCCTCAGATCAGAAATTCAAAGGATATATTTTATAAACATCAATATTTTTCCAAAGTAATTGGCTATTTTTTCTAAATGCTTTGTAGAAAATTAGGAAATTCATAACTCATCCAATAACTGAGGATACAAACTTCCATCCAGTTTAGATCTATTCTTTGGTTATGCCTACTGTTCTTAGCTAATGGCTGAACATTCCAGAAGTGAGTTGCCTCCACTCTGGCTTGGAGAATTATATCTGGGTGGAGGAGAGAAAAAGAGAAGGGTAGGGACACTGGCCACATCCTATTTTCCCTCCCGAATTACAAGGGATCCTGTTAAAATCTGTAGGTGTTGAGCTAACAGGTAAAGTCTTGCCTTCATTTCTTTTTCAGAGCATGGCAGATACCACTGGAATAAAAATAATTCTCTGGGAAACTAAGTATTTTAATAAAAATGTAAATTATTTTAGCATTAGTACTAAACTTCAGCTTTATAAGAATGGCAGTGATTGATGACAATGTTGAATACCAGTGAAAATGTTAGAAATGGAAAAATTTTTTCAACCTGTCTGAGAGACAGCCATGCATTATTACCTGAAAATCATTTCATTAAAGGTAAACATTTGTTTTACTCTCTAGATTCATACTTCATGTAAAGTCAAAGTTGAAAATAAGGTAATTAGTCTCAGTGGAATTTTTGTCTCTGCTCCCATAAAGGTCATCAACATTTTCCCAGATGTTATGATTAATTTTCATTATTGCTTTTAGCTTATCTTTCTTTCTAGTTCCCTATTTTCTTCTTTCCTTATCTTTCTCTGTTCTATCAGAACAAATTTCATTTCTCAGGTAAAGACCAAGGAAAGATTAGCATAACTTATAATGGAAAAGTTTTATGTGAACCTTGTTCTCTCTTCCTCTTTTGGCTGTGTGCTTCCGTTTTCTGCTCTTTCGAGACCTTGCCCAGGTTATTTTTTCTATTGTCTTTTACACTGAGCTGTTGGAAAAATGAAATGCAGTCTTAGCCCTGAGTCTTTCAAATATTATCCTCGTGGCCCTCAAACCTTCTGAACATTAGTCTTTGATTCTCTCATTTTCAAGCTTAATTTGTATTACACTTTAAAGTAAGGGTCTTAGAAAACTGAGGGAAGCTTAATAGGGAACTATTTACCAGGGCGTCGGGAAACCTGGATTGTTTCAACACCCCTAGCGCTAGTAACAGCTAGTCATTGTCTCTAGACCTAGGGGTGTGGTAAGCAGTCTCCAAGGTGGCCCCGGGATTCCCACCTCCTGATAAGTGTGGTGTTCACGCCCTTGTGTATTCCCTTCCCCTTGAGTACAAGCTGCACCTAGTTGCTTGTTTTAATAAACAGAACAGGCCCAAAATAATGGGAGGTCACTTCTGAGATTAGGTTACAAAAAGACCATGGCTTTTGTCTTGTCTCACTCACTTGCTCTGAAGGAAGCCAGCTGCCATGGTCTGAGCTGCATTACGGTCTGAACTGAGTCCTCATGTCAAGAAACTGAGGGAGACATCAGTTCAACTACCTGCAAGGAACTGAATCCTGTCAGTGCCATATGAGTGAGTTGGAAGTGGATCCTCCCTCAGCTGAACCTTCAGATAAAACCACAGCTCCAGCCAATACCTTGATTGCAGTCTTGTGAAAGACTTTCAGATGCACCGAAAAACTGTGATAATCAATGGTGTTCTAAGCTGCTAAGTTTTGGGGCCGCTTGTTATGCAGTGATAAATAACTAATTCAAGGGGGTAGGGGTGTGAGCAGTTACTGGAGGCAGAGAGGGCTGTGGGGAGATCTCCTGCCAGGAACTGTGGCTTTCAGTCGGGTCACATTCAGTTCGTAGGAAGCTGGGGGAATAAATACCTTGACTCCACTCGTTGTCTATGCATCCTGCTGGAGCTCCCTATTTGCTGGATCCAGTCAGAAGACAAGAGGCAAAAGAGCCTTTTAATGAGGTCCACACAGGTCAGCCTTCATGGCTCAGAGCAAGGTGGAGAAGGGGCAGTGGGTCAGGAAGACATGGAGCACATGCAAAGAAAAAACCCATTTGTAGTTGAATTCAACTCAAGAAACCCTTGCTGTAAAGTAATTGAAATCCTCTCTACCCGTCCCTGAGCACATCCCTTTACCCAGAGACAGTCATGATCCTCATTTTGGGGTTATCATTCCCCTTCAGTTTTAAAATTTTGTCTGTTTATTTAGGTTTCATGATCAGGGTGGCCTGCAATGTCCCAGGTATGTGCTAGCATAGCATTTTATTCTTTGATTTTTTTATCTTATTATTTTGACAGATAGATTGCTGGTCTTTGTGCACTAAGGGGTCCCTCCTCAAATTGTGCCATCTAAATTGAAGAATAATGTTCTGTTCTTTCATCTATAGCAGGAGGTTAACAAACTTTTACTGTAATGGGCCTCAAAATAAATATTTTAGGCTTTGTGGGTTATAATGTCTCTGTCACCCTATTCACCTCTGGCATTGTAGTGGTAAACAACCATATACAATTTTTAAGTGAATTGGTGTGGCTGGTTTTAAATAAATCTTTATTTACAAAATCAGGTGGCAGGTTGGTTTTGGCCCTTGGGTGGTATTTCTGATCTACAGCACCCCTGAGGAAATGACAGTGGGATTAGCCAGCCTGGTGACACATGTGCCTCCAGAGGAGGAAATAGTTTTGAGCATAAAATTCTAAGAGGGACATAGTAGCTTGGGAAAAGCAGCTGTGCTTAGGGGGCTCCTTTAAAAGTGGGAAATGCTGAGAAGAGAGAGGTATGCCAGAGCCTTTGGAGAAGCTGACCTCTGGGAGAGAGCAGGCTGAGGGGGCCGAAGGTGTAGTGCTGACTCCTGTCAGTCAGCGTCAGAGTGGGCGGTCTGGAGAGTGAAATGCACATCCACCAGCAATGCCAGTGGGCTGCACAGGGGCAGTTTGTGTGAGTGGTGTCTCAGCAATGTATTCCAGAGAACAGTGGCACTGAGCGGCGTGGACTATGGCCAACCCAGAGCTGAGTGACTCTGAGACTTCAGGGAGCAACCAGATCTAACACAGGAGTTTAAGACACCACTGAGCAGATTCCCAGACAGCCCTGGTAGAGAACAAAACTGGGAAGGGATGGTGGGTGGGGGAGAGGGAGTGAAGTGGAGACAAGATTCTGGAGGGAAGTTTGAGCTATGAAACTGCTGGTCTAACTATTGATGACAAACCTCTTGTCCCTGCAAGTGACGGGTAAGGGCACAGTATGAGGTCCTAGGTCACATAGAGATTTTATAAGTAGCTGGCTTATTTTTCCTTATATTTACTTAACATTCACCTACCCTGGGATGCCACTTTGCTTCTGTCTTTCCTTTTCTTTTTTAAATTTGCAATTCAAAAGAGTTCTATGAAACACAAGTCCTAAAATATGTTCTGAAATAAAACAAGGGGTTTCATAAAGTTTTCTGAACAAGTACACTTAAGAACTCAGTAGCCGGCTGTAAGACACTGAATTATTTTAGCACAGTAGCTAATAGCCAAATCTTGAGTTCTATTGGAGGAAGTGCTTTGTTTAGAAAAATAGCTTGCTAAGCAGTTGGGAGTGGATTGGAAGGGGAGAAGGCATCAAATAAATAGTTAATCCGATATGCTTTAAAAACAATGACTGCACAATTTGAGAGGGGAGAAAAGCCAAGAAGAGTAGTGAAGAGAAGGAAGGTGGGGGCAAGGAGGAGGAGAGAGATTAGGGAATGTGTCAGGACTCTGGAATTAATGGACAGTGGTGACCAATGAGAAAGTCCTGGTGGAGGAGTGACTAGAGGACTTTTAAGAGTGGAGACGTCTAATCTTTGGTTCTAAGTTGCTTGCATTGCTATGATGCAATGCTGCTTGCCTCTGCAAGCTCTCAGGAAAGTCTGACATTTCTATGGAGACTTGTTTGGTGCTCTTGTGGGAAATAAAGGGCAGTGAAGGATGTGAGGCAGACTGCATTCACCACTCAGCTGATGCCGTGAAGAAGAGGAAGGTTTTGCGAAGAGGACAGGAGTCCGGGAGTTCCAGATGAAAACCAGATGTGAAGTGAATGGCAGTCCTGGGGGAAACTGAGTGTGACCTGGAGAAGAATGAAATTGGCACTGAGCTCTTTTTACAAATAAACCAGAGGGAGGTGAATATATGACATCTTAGACATGTTCCTCTTACTGATTCACAAGGAGTATTTAAAAATTCAGAGAAGTCCTGGAGTAAAAACAGCAATGACAACAGCAGTAAAAACCGGCTTAATTTTGTTTAATCTAGCATTTTCCAAATTTATTTGGCCATGTATCCCTTTTCTGAAACCTATGAATATCCTGTAGAACAATGTTCTAAGGAACATTCTTTCCCTTTAAACCATTTTTCTAGTTGTGACCAAACCCTTTATTTATAGACAATCTTTAAAATACATTTCATTAGAAGCTTTTAAAATCTACTGATTCTTTTGGACACCACCTCTGAGAAGTCTGGACTTTAGGATTGAAAGGGAATATGAGGATCGTCTTACAGAGGACAGGCAGGGCTTGATAATGGACGAGATAGGGAGAATGGGGAAAGAGCAGAACCAGGTAATGCTGAGATTGCTGGTTTGAGCTACTGGGGAGATGGCGGAGCATTTCCAGGGATAGGGAAGTCTGGAGAAAGGCAGGCATGGGGTCAAAGTCAAGCTAAAAATTCAGTTTTGAACATGTGGATTTGGGATGTCTGTGAGACATCCATTTTGAGATGTCAAGTAGATGCAAGGGTATGTGAGTCTAAAACTAGGAGGAGAGAACTCAGCTGGTAATTAGGCAGGTGGACACTCTTTGAGGCCTGGGAGAGGATGAGTTTGCTTAGTGAGAGAGCCTGGAGATAAAAATAGCGGAGAGCTTAATGTGGAGCCCTGAAGGAATGTGATGTTTAGGGACTGGTTAGACAAGGACTAGTCAGCAAAGGGGCCTTTTAAGATACCAGTAAAGATAAAAAATGAGAGAACCCAAGAGAAGAAGATGTATCAAGAAAAAAGGAGAGGGCAGCTGGTTCAAGAACTGCTGAGAGGTCAAATTAAAAGGAGGGAAAGAGTAATGATTTTACTTAGCTCTGTGTCAAATGAAACACTGAAGTAAATGCCTTAACACATGTAATTCTCACAAAAATCACTGAAGAAGTTGCTATTTTATGGTTGAGGAAACAGGTTCAGAAAACTTATGTAACATACCCAAAGACACATGTTTGGTAGCAGGAATTCAAACCCCATTCTCTGAGTTATCCTGCCTTCCAATGATCCCTAGTACAACACCAGTGTTTGCATTATTTATGGCTAATCACCAGGCCTTGATAATTCACATTGTTGAAAGAAAGTGAGCCGAGGCACCGGGTACCGATCAAGCTTTATTAAAGGAAAAGAATCTGCTGGGTTATGCTCAAAGTGGAGGGCCTCAAATTGGAGGACAACAACAGGTGTGGGCGTGGTAGAGCTTATATAGTGCGCCAAGGGCTGGCTGATACAATCAAGGAGGGGCATTATGCTAATGCGGAAGCTATGTGACCAGGGTGGAGAATTGTGCCCTTGTGGAAGCAAAAGGGTTTCTGTTTCTTAGAAATCATGAGGTTTCTTGTAAAGGAAAGGGGGAAGGGATTGGGGCCATTTTGTGCTTGGCCTTGCCAAAAATGGTGCTGGTTATGTTCAGAACCTATCAATTATAGAAGATGATGATTCTTAACTCTAAATTTTTGCCTTACTTCTGATGTATTTTGACTTAGCATTCCTTGAGAGATGATGGAAAGGGACAAGATATTTCCCACAAAGATTTTTGGGAAAAGGCTGATAAAATTGTAATCGTTGTTGAAAGCAGGCTATAAAATTTAAACACAGGCAACTGTATCCTCTATTGACCCAGAAAAATTATATTATGTCATAGTTCATTCTGAAGTTTATTGCCACAAATATTGAATAAAGTATGTTATGATATTATACCGACATTCTTCTTCCACCAATAACTCAGGTACTAGAAAATTCATGCAATACTGTCAGTTAAGCCACAATTTTTGGTATAATTCTCAGTAAATGCTGTTGAAAAACTGATGGACAAAAGCCACATGATGTAGTTGAATATTTGCATGAGGAAGAGTTCTTTCATGTAGCCACACTATTCTAGAACGTGTTTAAAATTTGGATTAAAAAACAAGTCTAATCTCTAGGTATTTTCCTTAGGATGTTCTAAGAGATTGCAGTATAAATAATCCTAAAATGGGCAGGCTGACCAGTGTCAGGTGAAACTTCTCAGTTTTGCGGTAGGTAGCCTGTGGAGTCAACTATACCAGCTGGTTCTTCCTGTGTGTGCAGTACCATTTGATTCTACCGTGAATTGTTCAGTTATTTCTCAGATGAATATATTTGGTAATTAAGCTGTGGATTTTTATAGATCCAATTAACTTAAGATTCTACTATCCAGCAGGCTGAATACCAGGGTATCATTTTAGTTTTGTTTTATTTATAACAAAAACCTTTTGTTCAAATTCCAGGGAAGGAATATGAACGAAATGAAATCCTGGCACTACAGCTGCTAACTAGGATCAATTGTTTCAAAATAGCACAAACTGACACATAGGGGAAGCTCAGTAAATGCCGTGCTGATGCTGCTGTTACGGAGAGCACTTATTTACATTGCAGATGACCATTCATCTTCTGCTGTTCTACAAAAAATACCTTCTGATTTGAGCCATGCCACCCATGGCTCCTGGATGCCCCTGTGTCATTCTATGGAAAGCGGCATAGTGTAGTGTTGACAGCAACAGCTCTGGAGCCAGACTGCCTGGATTCGAATCCCTGTTCCTTCTAGTTCAGTGGTGTGACTTTAGACAAGTTGCTTAAACTTTCTGTGTCTCAGTTTCCCCATCTCTAAAATGAGGATGATGATAATAATAGTTCCTACCTCACAGAGATGTTACGAGGTTGTTATGCCTGGCAAGTAATCAACAAAGTCCTGGGAAACACACAGTCAGTGACTACCTTGGACTTTATCTTAATGCCATTGTCTGTACCTTCCCTCTGCTTCCAGAACTTACTCTCATGGTCACACTTTGGATCTGGACACCCACCAGGAACTCATCTATTTTGGAGCACTGCCTTTTGCCCTTTCAGCACCTCATCTTCTAAGTTTCCTCATCTTTGTTCCTTGAATTTGTGAAGACTTCCGGCTCCATGACATTTCCCTTTGTCTTCTGAGTAAAATACCTCAGAAGTTTCTTCCCTCTTTCACCTGCATCTTTTAAACTTCTCTTGCCAGCACCTTCAACTTTCTTTCCCACCTAACATGTAATGTTGAATTCTGGATCAATCTAACAGAGTCATCTCTGCTCTTATTCTTGGGCCACTGAAC